>NW_008237681.1:2198491-2203674 GCF_000691975.1 Corvus brachyrhynchos
CTGCTGAGCTGGAAATAAAAGCTTCAATTTTTTTTTCTCCTTCTTTTTCCCCATTTGACAACTGTACATAAACACTTGTAGATTGGGACTGTTACACCCCTACAAGCTTAAAACAACTTTGCTTAGGCACGCACGACAGCTCCCGATGGCAACACAAATGTGACTGCAGACTAATTCACCTTGTTCTGACACACGAAAAGCCTCTGAAATCACTCCACTGTCTGTAGTCACTCCTGTTACACATCTCTGCACAGTCAGCACTCAGCCAAGCCAACACAGGAAAGAAGCACACAGGAAAAATTCACACCTTTTTGGTAGATTCATACTGCTTTGTGCAGAATTCTTCTTTTTAATGTAATCATGGAAAGACATTTTAGCTTTATTTAAATACAGGTCTATCAACAGACTAAATTTTTTTAATACACACACTCTGCACAGAACTGCTTTGTGTCTAAAGCACATTAAGCGTACCTCTGATATCGGGAAAGACAGACTACTATCAGGAAAAAGGCCATAAATTTAAAAGCTACTTATTTCTTCAATATTCCATGCTCAGAAATCCCAGGCCCCTGCAACCAGTGAGAAAATCTGGAGCCATAAACACTTGTTGTCAGCAGAGGAGGATCCAGTTAAGGGACATTTAACCACACTGGACATACACAAGCCCATGGATCCAAAGGGGGTGCACCCATGAGTGCTGAGGGAGCTGGCTGAAGTTTACAGAAGGCTACTCTAAACTATCTTTCAAAGATCAGAGGGATCAGAGGAATTTCTTGGGGACTGCATGAAAGCCAGTCCTATTTTCAAGAAAGAGGATCCCATAAGCTACAGGCAGGTCAGTTTCACCTCCAACCCTGGGGAGGTGATGAGCAAATAAATCTGGGAACAATTCCCTTAACATATGGAGTAAAATTAAATGACTGGGAGTAGTCAGCATAGATTTATGAAGGTAGAAATCACATCTGACCAACCTGAGAGTTTTCTGCAATGAGGTGCCTGGCTCATCCTGCTGAGATGAGAGAGAAGTGGATGTTATTTAGCTTTACTTCAGCAGAGCTTTTGATGCTGTCTCCCATAACATCCTCATTGACATACTGATGAAGTACAGACTAAACAAGTAAACGGTGAGGTGGAGAGAACACTGGCTGAACTGCTTGGCTCGAAAGGCTGTGCACAGCAGCACAAAGTCCAGCTAGAGGCCCATCACTAGTGGAGTACTCCAGGCATCAGTACTGGGACGAACGTCATTTAACATTTTCACAACCAACCTGGAGGGTGGGAGAGAATCTCTGCAAGTTGGCTGATAATACAAAACTGCGAAGAGCAGTTGCTACACCAGGTGGGTGTGCTGCCATCCAGAAGGACCTGGACTGGCTGGAGAACATGCTGACAGGAACCTCATGAAGTTCAACAAAGGTGAATTCCGAGTTCTGCACCTGGGTATGGTTAACTCCATGCATACAGCATGCATGCTGGGGCCTGATCAGCTGGAAAGCAGGCTTGCAGAGAGCAACATCAGGGTCCTGACAGACACGAAGTGTGTACCCTCAGGGAAAGGGTGGGTAACAGCATCATGGGCTGCATTAGAAAGAGCAACACCAACAAGTTAAGGGTGATCCTCCCCCTCCACTCAGCCCTGGTGAGACACCTGCACAGAGCTGGGTTAGTCCTGGGCCTCCGGGTATACACAAAGCATGGACTGAAACAAGTCAGCAAAGGCCACAAAGGTGATAAAAGAAGTGAAAGATCTGATCTATGAGAGGCTGAGATTGCAGGGACTGTTCAGCCTGGAGAAGGCTCAGGGCAGGACTCACCAGTATGTCTAAACAACTGATGGGAGACAATAATGAAGAGACTCTTCCCAGTTGTGCCCAGCAAAAGGACAGGAGGCAATGGGCACAAATCGAAATACAGGGAATTCCATCTGAAAGTAAGAAAATAATTTCTTTTTCTTTTTTACTCTCTTCCTACTGTGAGGGTAGTCACACCTGGAACAGGTTACTGAGAGAGGTTGTGTCATCTCCATCCAAGCCTGCTGAATATAGCTGAGCAACCTGCTTGAGCATGGGAGTGAACTAAGCAATATCCAGAGATGCTTTCCGGCCTCAGCCATTCCATGATTACTTCCAATCAAGTTAAACAGAACAGCTGAAAGAACTACAGTTCAAGAAGAAAATACTTGAAAGCAGCATAATTTAAGACAGAGGTAATTCTAGGCTTTGCAGCATAATGCTTAAATCCTACTGAAGCACATTTTTATTCCCTCTTTATGTTATACATGACTGTACAATCTGTGTTGTCTGTAAAGAAGAGAGGCATTTCATGGGGTTCTTCACGTGAAGCAGGGATATGTGTTATAAACACATACCCCAAACCAGAATTTGGCTGTAGATGTTTCTATCGCTTAGATTTTATGAAATATCTTACCACTGAGTATAGTTTCCACTGTGACTACAGCAAGTAAAAAGATCCAATTACAGATGTTCTGTAGTGTAAAGCATTAATCGAAATTATGTTTCTTTCCACAAGAAGAGCACTTCCTGAGAAATGGTTATATTAGCTAGCTAACATTGAAGAGACACAATTACTATGTTGCTCTGTGACACTAAATCAAAGTAGTATTCTTTTTTAACTCATATCAAATCCAAAAGCAAAGGACCAAAACTGCAAATATTTATTCATTTTTGTAACTGAAATCAACAAATTAAGTTACTGAATTGATAGCATGACAATATCCCCAATAAATATGCATAAACTTATCTGGAAAATCTTGAAAGGCAAAGATTTTTACATGACAACAAGTCACGCACAGTCAATTTATTTAGGTAAATAAATTCCTAAGAACCTAATGGACCAATTAAGTGATTAACTGTATTCAATGCATCAAACACTAACTTGGGTGCTTACTCTCATACAAGCTGTTTTAAAAATACTGCCCTTAAAGAAATCAAACAAACAAACAGAGAAAGAAAAAAAAGTCTGAGCCTTTTTTTTAAATGCTTTTGGGCTCCAAAATGACTGTCAAGCTGGCAAGAAAACAAGGGGAAACTTTCATTCTGTTTTCTGTACACAAATTACAGAAGAAAGTCCTCAAAGTGTAGCTAGAAAGCTTCAAAACAAAACAAACCCACTGAACAAGCTTTCTAAAATTCCACCTTTTGTTATTAATTTTAGGATGTCAGTCAGATGGATTGTAATAGGAAATACATTTTTCCATCCTTCATTTACAATACTCTCTTAGAACATCTGAGGCCAATTCACATCCCTCTACAGGGATATGACATTTGCCAAGAGACAAAAAACAGCTCTGAAGGAACAAGCCACCAAGGTTTTCCCTGAAGCCTCCTGTTGGGTTTTGTAGCCTTAAAAGGAAAAAAGGCTTTTATTATGCTGGTCCCCAGCTTGCCAAACAAAGAGCCCCTAGGTCTGCTTGGTATCTGTCACTGCACTCACTCAGGGATTCTGTGTGCTCTTCTCTTGCTATCTTCCAGCAGAGCCAGCACTGCTGTTTTCATCTCCTGGTATCACTCAAACACTCTATCAGGCTATTTGCTTAACCTAGAAATCCCAGGGCCTCCCAGGAGTCCAAGCTCTGGAGGAAAGTTCAAGCACCACAAGACACTGGAGAAGCAAGGCATACTACCTCTGCTCAATACTTCTACACGTCCAGACAATCTGCAGGTGGGAAGGGGGGCGCCTCTGCTGACCAGATATTTTCCAAAGCCACAGAGGGAGTCATCCACAAAGATAATCTCCACACATAAGGAAAGGAGCTGCATCCCACAGTCATGCAGTTCCTGCCTTGGGAAAAAAAAAAAAAACAAAACACCATCTGAATTTTCAAGTTCACAGTAACAGAAATACTTTTGAAATTCATGTACTAATAGCACTGATAGCAGACAAATTCCTTTTAAACACCCTGAACAATTTGGTTTTACATGTCAAGACAACGAGTTTAATTTCTACTTCTGTTTTACACTGAAGAGAAGCTCCCTTAGGTACTAAGCCTAAAAATGGGAGCCCACCACATAATTGCCCACAGTCGTTAATTTTGAGCACTGGAAACCACTGCTTACAGCTTTCCTCATGGTGGGAAAGGGCCATGCATAGGAAATTCAAATGTTCAGATAACTCACAAAAATACTACTTCATATGGTATATTCAAACATGGCTACATAAAGTAAGCAAGATTAAACAGTATGGCGAAGAGAACAAGTGTAAACATATTTTCCCTTACAACACCAAACGGAAGTCGCATTCATTTAAGCAAATATTTTTCTATATTGATGGAAGCCAAATGTGTGGGGTAAATTGCTGTGCTTTTTTCTGTTTGCTTCATATAAAATCATACAAGAAATTTGTGTTCACATAACACTATCAACGAAACGCTCTTCGCTTTTTTACAAGTTGTTTGTAATGAACATTTCTGCTCTCTCAAAAGGTGAAAATACAATCAGCCAACCTCTTTATGCATGTCCTATGAGGATACCCACCCTCAGTAAAAACAAATTTCACTAGCCTTAGTCAGCAAGCTGCAGTGGTATGTGGTAAAACTATAACATGCACCAAAAATTAAGAGACTTGTTAATTGGTAGCAAGATACAACAGAATATGCCCACTGAAAACTACCCAAATTTCCCAAACTGCCTCTGAATAGCTTCCCTTTTTGAACTGTCTTGGTTTTTGAGACAAAACTTCAGGAGGAAACACTCCGGAATGAGTGTTCCTCCCCTTTTCCTCCATCAATGAGACAGATGGGTCACAAGGAGTGAAAGTGGGGAAAAGAAACCAAACTGTTGATTAACACACGAACAAAACAGGGTAGAACAGGATAAAAAAAAACCCACCTCAAAATACAACAAATTCCCAGAGAGGGAACAGACACGCGGGCTCGGACCAGCTGGGGCCACCCTGTGGGCCCGCTGGGGCTGCCCCCACAGGCTCCCCGGACTGGCGAGGAGGGAAGGGAGGCAGTGAGGCAAGGGGAAGGAAAGGGGGAAAAACAACAAGAAAAAAACCCCAACAGAGCCTTTTCCCAGCTCTCCGGAACACAAAGGAAACCAAAAACCAGCACAGCGCTCCCGGCGCGCTCCCTCCTGAGCCCCGCCGAGCCCCTGGAGCTGTTGCGCTGAACCGTTCAACTGCCCCCTCCAGCCCCTGGCTCCAGCACCCGCCCCGGGGCC
>NW_008237681.1:2203700-2218718 GCF_000691975.1 Corvus brachyrhynchos
GGGCAGTGAGCGGATGGTTAAGGAATAAAGCGGCTTCATAACGTCACCCCAGGACATTCCACCCCTTATTCCATACTGTCTGCTCAATGCCCAAATTAATACATTTCAACTTTAAACACACACGTTTATACATATATACATAACTATATACAAACAGTGGCAGCGACATTCAACAAACATATATATAGGCATTCCAACATTACAAGCAGTTCTCACCCACCATCAAATCTCCCTGCAGTACACAACGGGTCTCTCCATCCTTCCACCATGTGCAACCTGGCCCCTGAGCAAAGACAACCCCATGGATGGGTGTGCCTTTACTCGATGCAGAAGTAATCCAAACAGATTTTCCCAAGAGTCCCCTGATGTGCACTGCTGGGACTTTGTGTCCATCTACTACATGCAGGGGTTTGGATTGGGCAGGCCCTGCTCTGTTGGTGGAGCCTCAGGTGTTCACCAACCACGTGGCCTTAGCTAAATGCATCTCCCAGTTTTAAAAAGTTCTCCCACACAGTGCCTTCAAGGTGGTTTTGAGCAGGCCATTGCACCATTCCACTTTGCCCGCCACTGGTGCATGGTAAGGGATATGGTACAACCATTCAACACCATGTTCTCTAGCCCCGGTGTTGATAAGGCTGTTCTTGAAATGAGTCCCATTGTCAGACTCAGTTCTCTCAGGGGTGCCATGCCTCCAGAGGACTGGCTTTTCAAGGCCCAAGATGGTGTCACGGGCAGTAGCGTGAGGCACAGGGTAGGTCTCCAGCCATCCAGTGGTGGCTTCTACCATTGTGAGCACATAGCGCTTGCCTTGGCGGGTTTGAGGCAGTGTGATGTAATCAATCTGCCAGGCCTCCCCATACTTGTATTTGGACCATCGCCCACCATACCACAGGGGCTTCACCCGCTTGGCCTGCTTGATCTCAGCGCATGTCTCACAATCATGGATCACCTGGTCCATGTCCATGGTTAGATCCACCCCTTGATCTCGTGCCCACTTATAGGTGGCGTCTCTGCCCTGATGGCCTGAGGCATCGCCGGTGAGGTTAGGACCTCTGCTCCTTTGTCCTGCCAATCCAAATCTATCTTTGACACCTCTATCTTTGCAGCCTGATCTACCTGTTCGTTGTTTCGGTGTTCCTGATCAGCCTGATTCTTGGGGACATGGGCATCTACATGATGGACTTTCACAGGCACCTTCTCTACCCAAGTGGCAATATCTTTCCACTCCTCAGCAGCCCAGACTGGTTTTCCCTTACGCTGCCAGTTGGCCTTTCTCCACCTTCCCACCCACCCCCACAGAGCATTGGCTACCATCCACGAATTGGTGTAAAGGTAGAGCTTTGGCCACCTCTCTCTCTCAGCAATGTCTAGAGCCAACTGGATGGCTTTGAGTTCAGCTAGTTGGCTTGATCCACCTTCTCCCTCAGTGGCTTCTGTAACCTGTTGTGTGGGGCTCCATACGGCTGCTTTCCACTTCCGGTTCATCCCTACGATGCGCCAGGAACCGTTCGTGAAAAGAGCATAGCGTGTGTCTTGTGATGGCAGCTGGTTGTATGGTGGAGCTTCTTCAGCACGTGTCACTTGTTCCTCTTCATCAGTGAGACCAAAGCTTTCACCTTCAGGCCAACTTGTGATTATTTCTAAGATCCCAGGGTGATTCGGGTTTCCAATACAGGTATGCTGTGTTATGAGGGCAATCCACTTGCTCCCTGTGGCATCAGTGGCACAGTGGGCAGAAGGAACTTTTCCTTTAAACATCCACCCCAGCACCAGTAGTCAGGGTGCAAGGAAGAGCTGTGCTTCAGTGCCAATGACCTCTGAGCCGGCTTGGATTCCTTCACAGGCTGCCAGGATTTCCTTCTCTGTTGGAGTGTAGTTGGCTTCGGACCCTCTGTAGCTTCTGCTCCAGAATCCCAGTGGCCGACCCCAAGTCTCATCAGGCACCTTCTGCCAGAGGCTCCAGGACAGACCCGTGTTCCCATCTGCAGAGTAGAGCACATTTTTTACCTCTGGTCCTGTCCTGACTGGGCCAAGGGCTACGGCGTGAGCAATTTCCTGCTTGATCTGGGCGAAGGCTTGCTGCTGTTCAGGGTCCCAGTAGAAATCATTCTTCTTACGGGTAACCAGATAGAGAGGGCTCACAATTTGACTATATTCAGGAATGTGCATCCTCCAAAAGCCTATGGCACCTAGGAAAGCTTGTGTTTCTTTTTTGTTGGTCGGTGGAGACATCACGGTGATTTTATTGATGACCTCAGTGGGGATCTGACGTCGTCCATCTTGCCACTTCACCCCCAGGAATTGAATCTCTTGGGCAGGTCCCTTGACTTTGTTCTTTTTGATGGCAAAGCCAGCTTCCAGGAGAATCTGGATGATCTTCTCTCCTTTCCCAAATACCTCCAATGCTGTGGTCCCCCACACAATGATATCATCAATGTACTGGAGATGTTCTGGAGCCTCACCCTTTTCCAGTGCAGTCTGGATCAGTCCATGGCAGATGGTGGGACTGTGCTTCCACCCTTGGGGCAGTCGGTTCCAGGTGTACTGCACACCCCTCCAGGTGAAAGCAAACTGAGGCCTGCACTCTGCTGCCAGAGGAATGGAGAAAAATGCATTTGCAATGTCAATAGTGGTGTACCATTTTGTTGCTTTGGACTCCAGCTCGTATTGCAGCTCCAACATGTCTGGCACTGCAGTGCTCAATGGTGGAAGTCACTTCATTCAGGGCATGATAGTCCACAGTCAACCTCCATTCCCCTTCAGACTTGCACACAGGCCAGATGGGGCTGTTGGAAGGGTGAGTGGGTCTTGCTGACCACCCCTTGGCTCTCCAGCTCACGGATCATCTTGTGGATGGGGATCACAGCATCTCGATTTGTCCGATACTGCCGGCGGTGCACTGTCGAGATGGCAATTGGCACTCGCTGCTCTTCCACTTTCAGGAGCCCAATTGCAGAAGGATTCTCGGTCAGCCCAGGCAAGGTGTTCAATTGCCAAATGCCCTCTGCCTCCACAGCAGCTATTCCAAAGGCCCACCTGAGTCCCTTCGGGTCTTTGAAATACCCATTCTGGAGAAAGTCTATGCCCAGAATACACGGGGCCTCTGGGCCAGTCACGATAGGATGTTTCTTCCACTCTTGTTCAGTTAGGCTCACGTTGGCTTCAAGCAGTGCCAACTGCTGTGATCCCCCTGTCACTCCAGGAATACAAACAGGTTCTGCCCCCACATGTCTCAATGGAATCAAGGTGCACTACACGCCTGGGTCAACCAAGGCTTCATATTTCTGTGGTTCTGATGTGCCAGCCCATTAGACCCACACTGCCCAAAAGACGCGATTTTCCCTGGCCTCTCCCTGGCTAGAGGCAGGGCCCCTCTAGTCCTGGTTATCATTTGAAACTCGAGCTACTTCCCTTCTGGTAGAACTCCCTCTCTCAGAATTACCATCCTTCAATTCACGCACCCATGCTGCCAGGACCAAAGTTGGTTTTCCATCCCACCTCCTCATGTCTTCCCCACTGTCACACAGGAAGAGCCATAGTTCAGCTCTTGGGGTGTACCCTCTCTCCCTAGCCATGGGATGTCTGCTTCTGGTAACAGGGCGTCTGGTCTACACTGATGCGATTTGGAGAAGGCCCTCTTTCAGCTCCTTCCCGAGTTTCTGATGAGTCTTGTCCATCCTATCTTCCATCTTCTCTATGGTCTTTGACAGACTCTTTTCGACAGCTGCAATTCTTGCTTGTGTTGGGCCGTGCACAGTGTCTGCATACGCCCAGAGCCTCCTCACTGTAGAATTCACTGTCTTGTCCCCGTCATTCCATGTCATCATTGCTAAAGCAGGGATGTATTCTGGTGGTGCATGTTGCGCAAGTTTCAAGTCTCTCAGTACATTTTACCATGTCAGGGCTCCTAATTGCTTGGTCACCTGAGAATATGATCTCTATCACTGCCAGTTCTCTCAGGCATTGAATCCCTTGTTCCATGTTTTTCCAGGGGTTTGGCTGCAGCTGGAGATCTTCTCAGCACAGGTATCTTTCCTTCACACTTCGTAAGAGCCGTGTCCAGAGACTGAGAGCTTCAGGGCCCCTTGTCATCCCTTGGTCAATACTTAGGTCTCATGACAGGGATCCCAAATGCCTCACTTCAGTGCCATCCAGAACTGTACCATCGCCTGCAGCATCCCAGATTGGGACCATCCAACTTAATATAGTTTCATCAGGCCGTCGGGTGTAATCCTTCCTCAGGGTACGAAGGCTTTCTATGGACAGGGACTTGGTAATGGTTTCGGGTTCCACTTCCTCTGCTGGCTGTGAAGGTCCTGGCTGCCCATCATCATCCACTGGAGAATGGATTTGGCTTTGTGTTTCTTTCTCTGGACAGGGGCAATTGTTATTGGTTTAGGCTCCCCATCTGCTTTAGCTGCAGCTGGAGTGACTGGGGTGTCTGCAGGCTTATTCTCTTGCTCCTCTGGCTGTATCTTCTGCCCTACAGTATCTAGCAGTGTGCAGTAAGTGTTAGCCAGGACCCAGCACATGGCAATGAGCTTTTTCTTTTCATCCACGTTGTTATTGCAGTTTTCCTTCAGATACTTCCCCACCTCAGCTGGATTCTGAATTTGTTCAGGGGGGAAGTTCCAGGCTACTAGTTCAGAAAACTGCTTCAGGGTCTGGCCCATGTCCTCCCATACCCCACACCACTTAGGATTTTCTACAACTGGGGCAGGTGTCTGGGCAACCCCTCTGGAAATCTCAGCCCTTATTTTAGACAAGCTGGAGACCACACAGAGAAACCCTGCTAGATAACATAGTAAGAAGGTGGTATCTTTAACATCCAGGGGAAACTGGACACTTTCAAAAGGTGACGTGCCAGAGCTGAAGGGAAGAAGGAGATGAAGGGCTGGGAATTATCATCCTCTGCTTTTCCCCTAACAAACTGGGTATAATTGCTAATACATTCCAAAAGGAAACTACCAAGGCCAGAATGTAAAAACAACATGACATACACATTCTCTATGGTTTCCATTACTTCAGTCAAACTTCGAGAAATCACTAGCACCAGGCATATCAAAATGGCAGTCCTGATTCTTATTCCTGACTTATAAAAAGTGTAAGCCAGGGACTCGATTGCCCATAGCTGTGGACATGTACTTATGGCTAGGTTCCACAGAAAAATTAATAAATCAAACAGCATGGTCTTACTGCTGTACCTTAATACGAAGTGCTTCAAACCAAAATGTTGTTGTTGTTAGGGTTTTTTTCCCACTTTCACGTGCCTCACATTGTCTCGCTTTTTGAGACAGAACTTCAGGAGGAAACACGCCAGAATGAGTGTTCCTCCCCTTTTCCTCCGTCAATGAGATAAATGGGTCACAAGGAGTGAAAGTGGGAAAAAGAAACCAAATTGTTTATTAACACACAAACAAAACAGGGCAGAACAGGATAAAAAAAAACCCCTCAAAATACAACAAAGTCCCAGAGAGGGAACAGACACACGGGCTTGGACCAGCTGGGACCACCCTGCAGGCCCACCAGGTTCCCCGGACCAGCGAGGAGGGAAGGGAGGCAGCGAGGCAAGGGGAAGGAAAGGGAAAAAAGAAGAAAAAAACCCAACAGAACCTTTTCTAGCTAGCCAGAACACAAAGAAACCCAAAAAGCAGCACAGCGCTCCCGGCGCGCTCCCTCCCGAGCCCCGCCGAGCCCCTGGAGCTGTTGCGCTGAACCGTTCAACTGCTCCTTCCAGTCCCTGGCTCCAGCCCTGCCCCCCAGGTCCATCTTAGAGGCACAGCGTCCTTGGGCATTGAGCGGATGGTTAAGGAATAAAGCGGCTTCATAACATCACCCCAGGACATTAACAAGAACTTGATGCTTCACATTGTTATCTGTGCACATCATCTTCTCCTTCCTCCCTAAATTCTAAACATTTTTCTTACATTTACTTCTTCTGAGATTCAGTAGTGACAGTTTCCTCTTTACACTCCTACATATATTTTGCACAAGCTGTTAAACAGAATTAGTCCACGCTCCTCTTTTGTGTTTTTCCCGTGCTCTGAAGGAAACTGATACACAGACTTTAAAGAAGTCCCAGTTTTGACCCTTAGGACCTAGCTACTGACTTGTGCAAAGATGGTTTGGCAGCCAGGCTGAAGAAAGATCTTGTGGACTGTGGTCATACAGACCCTCCAAATGGCCACAAGAAGCATTTACTAGGTGAAAACAGGTCCCAGGTGGCTGGCACCAAAGGGGTATGAACACAGCATTTGGAAGACAGGTTGAACGTGCCCAATGTAAACTCTATGCTGCCTTTATCTACCATGACATCCTTTACAAATGATAACCACAAAAATATTGCCTGGTATAATTTCACTGTTTGCCCTCTGCACATACAATAACCCAGGTTAGTTCTAAAGGTTACCATCAGCAAGAGAGCTGGCTGAGACTTGCACCTAAATATGGAAAGAGATTATTTATTTTCCTTGAGCATAAAGGTACTTCTCCAATTTCATGACAAGTATTTATTGCAATATAATTCAAAATCAGCATGAACAAGTTAGAATCACCTAGAGAAATGAAACCTTGTGGTCTTCATAGACCTAGCAAAGCAGATAGATTGATGCAAGCAAATTCTCCAGCCTCCCCAAAAAGGCAGAATTACACTCTGAGAATTCTTTCAGTTCACTAATTATCTTTTAGTAGGAAACAAGAACAACCAGTTTCATGGTAACAACCTAAACTCAGTGTTTGATTTTTTAAAAATTAAATAAAAATACCAGAAGAGATACCAGGAAGAAACCAAAGTGAAGTGGCAATGTAAAACTGACAGATTCTGTGAGATAAAATAATTCAAGTCTGAACATCCTTCCTTCACCATGTGGTAGGACCACATGGCAGCAGGAGCAAAGTTATCATGTGCAGTATCCGAAGTCCGTGCCACAGAACAGAAAAAAAAAGGTGGATAATAAAGAACAAACCTATTATGCAAGTGCTGGTATGTTTGAATCTGGAGGCACACTACCACTTCCTGCAGAGCTTTCTGCCAAGTACAGAATCCATGGGGAAAATGGCTTGCTCCCCAGCAATGACGCAGTGTAAGAAGCCTATCTGGGACACACTTAATGCCGTCCTCCACACAGAGGGTGCACTTCCAGGAATAAAGAGTTAGTCACCATGTCTACCTCCACCACCCATCTCTTCATCTTTTGCATATCCTGCTCTGAAGAGACAGGCATTCACACCTACAGGATGCTGCTAAGTCATGCGGGGACATGGCATGCAGGGAACTGCTCTTCTGCAGAAAACTCCTGCAAATACAATGGACATCCCACTAAGATTTCTTTCTTTACATGGCTTCCCACAGGTTGTTTTGCTACACCCTGCTCCTGAATGGAAGCACCAGTCTGCTTCTGCACACCTTCTCATGAAGGCTAGAAAGGGGCAGAGAGCATCTTCTAGCATATACCAAGACTCAAGGGAGTCATAATGAAACAGAGAAATTATTAAAATACTGGTTTAAAATCACAGAATCACTGAAGCTGGAAAAGACCTCTAAGATCATCATGTCCAACCGTTAACCTGGCCACATCCATGTCCACCACTAAAGCATGTCCCCAGGTGCCACAGCCATCTTCTCTGGTCCTGTCACTGACCACCTGGGAGAACACCGAGTTCCTTAGGTATAGATTCACCTCCAAGTTACAGAAACCCTTTTTTTTCCTTCTTTTTTTTTCCAGTAAAGTAAGTTTCTCTGTGGAATTGTGATTTATGCTGAATGCTGTAAACATTTCTTGTTAGCTCACTCCCAAAGCTCATCTCAGAGTGGGGGTAAGATCACATGCAGCAATCCCATGAAGCAAAGGAATGAGTCATCAGTCTGAAAGTTAAGCAACAGACAGAATCATAGATTCAGACCAAGGTAAGCATAGTAATGAATGAAACACCAGGCTCTAAATTACATCTCTGGAGAGAGCAGCCTAGAACGGCAACTCATAAACAGACCTACCTAACCTAGCATTATAAAGCATATATAGCGTCACCAGTGGGATACTTGAGAGAAAAACTCCACGGAATTCAAGGAAAGGGAAAAATCTCCCTGAAAAATGTTTGAAACAGCTTAAGAATTCAATTACAGCAGCATATACGTCTGTAACTAAGTTGGTCAAGAGTTGTGTCCTAAGTTCTTACAGGTAGGCATATGGACTAGGAAAATGTCATTTTTAAACAAAGTAAATAATTTTAATTAATTTCCGGTGAACTCCATTAGTTTTAATTCTACTAAAAGCAGAACAGTTTTTCTTGATGAAGAAAAAAAGGCAATAGTGCAAATGCTCTCTCATTTTGAGTGCAAGTGGTTTCTTCTTTGACTAGACAAAGATAGCACTCTCAAAAAATGAGAGTATATCTCGTGAACCACACTGAAAAAAAAGGCTCAAAATCTGTTTATGTGGTTTTGCTGATCTATATGCAAGTAATCTAGGTAATAAGTTTAAATTTCTACCAGATCAACTGAGAGTAAAGCATATCCCTAGAGATCTATAGCATGATTAGTGATGATAAGCTGAGATAGCACAGCCCCAGCTGCTCAATATTACACAAAAAAAGAGGTAGGCAGGTTCAGAGAAAGCTGCACATACTGGTTTCATTCCTATTAACAATTTACCCCTACTATCTCACTCACCCACTCCCTCTTCACTAAAGCATGAAATGACAGTTGCTTAGATTTAAGCTGTTCAATATTCAGCTTACTGTCATCACAGATTACAAAATAAATTAACAAAATGCCACCATTCCACAAAGCAATACCCAAATATCATGCTAGCCCTAAGAATCTTCAGATGTTTTCTCTCCTCCTCAACTCTTCTGCTCTGTCTCCATTTAACCAACCATAGCACCTGCACCGAGTGGCAGCCACAGCTCCTTCTCCTTCCCTGCTCCAAGGCACCACTGAGGATCACTGTGGGTGCAGTACACATCAGGGGGATTTTCCCCCCAATCCTTTACCTGCACCTGTACCTCACTGAGCACTGCATCCCATTTATTTCCCGTTTAGTTACTGCATGCTACAAGAGATCGTATCTACCGTCTCCAGGGAACCTTATCCACATCTGCTGCAAGATTGCCTGAGCTAGTTTAGCCCCCAATGAGAATGAAAACAGAGTGGGAAGAAGGAGAGCTTGGGCAAAGGACCTTCAGCTCAGTTCTTCAGGAAACTTCCCCCCACAGTGACTCCGCAGGCTCAGATGCACAATTCACAGGTTTCATTGTGGTGGTTCTCTTCCTGCTAACACTTCAGCCCAGCCATGCTGCAACATTCTGTGCACTGACTGCATCATCTGGGCAGGGAGAACATGCTCCAAGTGTCTGGCTGAGAAGGGTGAGGACCTCATCAAGAAAAATATTACCAATGTATTAAGAGGATGAGTGCTTAAAAAAGGGCAGTGCCATATAAGAACTTCCAACATATACCAACATGTCCCAAAGACTGAATACTACTAAATTTTTATATTGATACCTCCAAACCCATGATTCAACATCTCAATAAGAAGATAATTTTGAAGATTATAAAGACTACATCCCTTCATCTCCAATCTGGACCTGCTTCTTCACTTAGTTATTTTTTAAGATAGCTCAGCTTCCATCTCTGTTTCATGGCTTCTAATTAGTTTCTCATTTTAAGTATTTACAGCTTGGGAGTTGAAAAAGCAAAGGGATAAGTGACGAGCAGAAAGAACAAAAATTGGCAATGCAGGATAACCACTCCAGGAGATGGATCACCTAACCTGCAAGCAGGATGGAAAGCAGCTTGGGAATGTCTCCTTCCTGCTCATGACAACACAATGGGCTCTGAAAGACTGACTTCCTACCAGACTGCGGCTGCATCACACCTACCACGCAGTGACTCAGAGCACCCTGGCCACACACACAATTAAGTTCTGTCAAGCCACCACTGACCACCTCTAGTGCACAGCACATGGCACGCTTTAATTTAGCATTAGCAAAATACCAACAGCCCCTGGAGAGACTTGGATTTAATTCTACTTCAAAAATATGTTCACTGTACTAGAAGCAAAGGAGCACCAATGAATAATAATTACTGTCAGCTCTTTAAACATTTTCATACCTATACCAAAAGCCTTGGAAAGGATGGCTCTTCTTTCCCAACATGAATGCCAGAAAAACTGTTTTTCTGAAAAGGGAGACCATGTCAGATTGCAGATTTTAACTCTACATTTCCTTTCTAAACAGTCCAGATCCTGAAAACAGAAGAAACAAGAATACAGTATGTAAAACTGCAGCTCAAATATTTTCAGCAGCCCAGAAAAATCCTCTTGAACACATTCTTGTGAGTTAAAAAACAGATCTGCTGTGAGGCACAGCATGTATTTCATGGCAACAGTACAGATTTATGTTTCTGCTTCCTGGGAAGTCACTGCTATGCAAAAGGGTAAGACTGGCTTCACAGGTCAAGGTAAAATCTATTGTCCTGAAACAGACCGAAAATGAAAAACAGGTCTAGTAGCCAAAACACACAGAACTATCAGAAGGGGTTGAGGAGCAGGATACATCAACACCAATTTATACAATTTAAACAGCACAGGCGATGCTTTTCTTCTCCACCTGACAACTTTACTTTTTGCTTTCCAATTTTCCTTGCTTTTCAGCCCTTTGGAAACCTCACTCACAAGGGAGAAGATGTCACATTTCCCCTGGAACAAAATTGGCTTATGACACATTGTATAATTCCAAAAATACATCATGCATTAATTTGACATACTCCTGTCATCAAGACCTTAATTTCTAATACCTTCTTTTCCAGATACTATTAGAAAATTCCTCTGCCGCAGCTACCTAACTTGCAACACTTCAGGAGGCAAAGTGTCTTCCTGCTCATCCGAAGGTCCCTCACATGGAAGATTTACAAACCTCTGGGGAAGATCTGCTTGAATCTCTTCTTGAACATACAATGTTCTCACCCTAGCAAGTGACTGCTAGTGAGCTGCTTTTCTCAGCCAACACTTCACCTTTTAATTCCTGTAATTCCTTCACTGATTTCCCCCCTCTGTTTCTGTGCAATAATTTCCCCCCTACTTTTTGTTCCTAGTAACTCTTTCCTTTCACCTTGTTTTGCTCTCCAGACCTGTGTGTCCCTCTTTACCACCAGACTACCACATATGCTACAAGTTATCTCGAATTCTGCAAAGTAGTACAGTCATGATTTCTGTGCAATACCCTACAAGCCTAGGAGTGCTGTCTGGCATCTGTTCAAACTGTTCAGGAAGAACCCTAAAATTTAAGTGTGACATTTTCTGTAAAATAGGTGTGCTTCTGCTACATAAACTTTATGCCCTCCTACCTTCTCTAGAATTACAGCTGCTTCACTCTCAATTGTAAAAAGGCAGGAACAGAGAGAGATAGGATATATAGACACACTGAAATGCTTTATAATGTCTTCTGGTGGACAATTAACTGTACTCTGTGAGTCAGAAAACTGTAAGAGATCCACCCGCTCACAACTTTGTGACATTTCTGGTGAGTTTTAGGAGTTATACACCAGCTCAGGTAAGTTGCCATTCCATCTTCACAAAAGACCTCACCTGGTCAAATACTACATATCTCTTGGAGATAGCAGAATAACTACATGCACACACAAATCAGATGACATAGTGCTATGTATTTTTCACAGAATGTCCAAAAGTCCTGATCCCTGGTTTCAGAGTTTGATGGTAAACAATATGAGTGGGCTCAAAAAAACAGAGATCCACTCCAAACTGTAAACTGATGTTGCTGACATCAAACTTGTCTCTCTAAATCAGCCCCAAATTAAAATATCAAAAGGATGCTTCACAGAGATAACAAATACTGGTAACTGTTTTTCACAACCTTCAATACACACTCATTTGCACTTGTGAAAGACAATTACAAAACATGACTCTGACTTTATGCATCATCAAACCAAAACAGTAAATGTGAGGTACCAGTGTACTCCCTTTGCACTGCTCTTTGTGACTACAGAAGAGTCTGGGAAAAACGCAAACCAATATTCATCATTTGAAATATTTCCTTTCTGTGTCCTCTCCCACTGGTTTTTGTTTAATTCCTTTGTGGTTTTACCATCAAAAATCAGAGCACCATTTACTGTCACAAAGCTGTCCTGGACATAAAAGAAAAACAAAGCTCTTCTTTCTGAACCAAATTCCTTAGACAGGAGCATTGCCCAAGCGAAAGCAGTCTGGCTGGGCTGTGTAAGAGGGTAGGAGGTGGGGGATAACAATCTTAGTATTTCTGGATGCAAGTTCAGGAAAGAGAAAGCAAAGACAGATGCTGTTAGCTGCAGAGGACACCTGAGAAGTCGCTCCACAGCCCTCCACACATGAGCCAGGGCTGATCTTACTTTTCCTTCCCACATACCTGGGCAAGCAGCCCAGCTAAACGCACACGGCACCAGCAAGGAGACTCAGCTCTGAATGTGCTCTTTATACTAATTACATTGGCCAATTTGACCAAAAATACCTGTCAATTCTGCCCAGCACAAAAAAAACCCAAACCAAACAGACCCAAAGCACCACTGCCAAGCTGGAGAAAATGACCCTTACTTGGGGAGCAGCTCTGGCAGAAACAGAGGGGGAAAAACTGGAAGATGTGCCTTCTTCTGTTCAAATATACTCTTAGTCATGCCTTTGTCAGTAACTACTGTTTTTCTGCCAAGTTTGCATAATCCTTTGCACAACAAGGTATGTTTAGCACATGGTCTTTTAAAAATACCTTTTTTAAAAAGAAAGGAAAGTATTTCTGCAGCTATGAAGTCTAAAAACCTTCAGATTACAGATTTTACTCTGGCCTACTTCATTATACACCTTGTGTGCAAACTTATTACAGGAAAATATTACCTAATTAAATTTATTATGCTTTGTGGGGCTGTTTTGTTAACTGATTTAATTAAAAACTTCTCAATTTATGTAATTTATTATGGCATGACCATTGTTAATGAAGCTCACAAAAGATACTGTTGGATAAATTCATGAAAAGGAGATGAAGCAGAGCAGAATGAAGGATTATGTTCTCAGACTTCCGAAGCAAAGAAGCCTGAAATAAATGGAAGTTGTGAGTGTTTGGAGCAGACAGTGCATTTATTGTAATTATTTCAGGCTGCATGCTGATTGGAAAAGATTAACATAAATAGGAGCTGCTATTGCAGATGTTTCTATTCTTGCTAGGAAATCCCTTGAATATAGGAAGCACAGAATAAAAATGTGAAGACGCTGTAGTACAGAATTGTAACTTTTTTTCTATTATTTTTTCTATTCTGGACACACCAGAGGAAACATAAATAAAGCTGTTCATCTTTAGGACTTGAAGGAAAAATATCACTTTTCTCTGCTAACACGATAAAACATCCAGATGTCACCTGACTACCCAGCAATGAAGGTTTTGCACATTCCCTCCACCCTTCCAGAAGTGCCCTTAAACTGCATGGCACCACGTCACCTCTGGAGGCTACGTGGCTTGCAGCTACAACCACAGCCAGTAAAATAAAATCCACAGTATTTAAGTACTGTTAAGTATTTATTAACAGCATTTAAGACCCTTGTTCCTCCATTCACAACAGCAAATTGGACACATAAATAATTCACATGTAATTCTAACATTTCCGACTTCCTTTCTATATTAACCAATGGCAAAATTTCCATTCAGTCTGGAAAGAATACATAGAACTCTTCTTTTTGAAAATTTTCCAAAAATTAGAAGTAGATTAAAAATACCCAACGACAGTCCTGGAGGTGTGCATAATATCTGTCATCATATCTTCTGCTTACCTCCCTCACATCTCATAATTTGTTTCCTTGTCTCCATAGGATCCCAAGACACAGAAACCAAGAATTAAAGACTCAGGGCACGGCTTTTTTGACTGCAACTTCAGTCTGCTCGGGTCTATCACTGTAACACTTTTTAAAAGAAGAATTATACAACTATTCAAGCTCTTTGGTTATCTGTGAACCAGCTGCATGAAGAATCCTCCACACTGGCAAAGACCAGCATGAGTCAAAGATGCTGTGTCCATACAGTATCTGCCTAC
This sequence comes from Corvus brachyrhynchos, assembly GCF_000691975.1. Taxonomy (NCBI): domain Eukaryota; kingdom Metazoa; phylum Chordata; class Aves; order Passeriformes; family Corvidae; genus Corvus; species Corvus brachyrhynchos. The sequence goes on from NW_008237681.1 coordinate 2,217,766, forward strand.
AGGCTGAACATTATTTCCTGTGGTTCTGCACTAAACATGAAGCAAAAGGATCATATGGGCCCATCCATACACCAACATACATCTCCATGTACACTGTGTTTCACGGTCGTAGGGTGCTCAGCTACACCACCACAGGCCACTCCCCAGAGCTTCCCCAGAGCCTGAAGACCAAAAGGGCTCCTCAGCCCTGTGCTGCCTCCATACTGGATGATGCTAGGAACATGTCAGACCTAAACACAGTTTTCTTGGCCCAGAAGAAACATCTTCTGCTGCCTGGGACTCACTCTTGCGCAAGGTCAGCATCCACCAAGATGCCTCAGGGTGCTGGGTATCACTGCTGCCAGCCCCGCTAGCAGATGGCCCTGGTTCTTTCCCAAAGGAGATCGGGCTTTTGAGGAGGACGGGTGCATGGTGACCAGTGGCTTGAACGCTGCCAGGAACCAGAAGGCCACTGAGCACGTCCTCCTCGCAGCACAGACACTACCGTGGAGCCCAGCTATGACAGTTTCAGTGACAAACTCCACTGACAGCACATCTCATACTCCAAATCCGTCCCTCTTTTCCAACGTTATGAAACAGTATCATCGACTGCAGCTCAAGTACAGCTTTAAAGTAAAATGTACTAGAACAAAAACAACAGCCCTGTCTAACATTTACAGAGCAACTTTCAACAGAGTGGATCTCATGGGATTTCTTAAGCCTTTCCAAGCCAACCGTATAATGCCACAGGTTTCCACAAGTGTAGCTGAGGGCAGAGTTTGGGTCCACACATACAATTTCTTCAATTCACTGCCAGCTGGAAGGGGTCAAATACTGACAGAACACAGAAGCAATTCTACATAACAACACTGCAGAGGAAGGAAAGCACAGCCAGCGGCAGAGGGAATTCACCGCAACTGCTGGGGTTTGAAAAAGGAGGGAACAAGCCAAAAAAAAAAAAAAAAAAAAAAAAA
>NW_008237681.1:2218777-2218998 GCF_000691975.1 Corvus brachyrhynchos
AAAAAAAAAAAAAAAAAAAAAAAAAAAAAAAAAAAAAAAAAAAAAAAAAAAAGTGCTGCCTCCTCCACACAGTAGGGATGCAACAGAAATTTTACCCTATTTGCAGGGGGGAGCGAGGGATTTATGGGCACAATTACATATTCTGCAAATCGCTTCCAAAGGACTGCCCTTGGAAGACTGAAGCAAGATCCAGATCTCCCCAGACTAACCATATAACAGGA
>NW_008237681.1:2219025-2230535 GCF_000691975.1 Corvus brachyrhynchos
CAGGAATGAAATGCATTGTATGACTGTCACTTCTATCATTTTGAGCAGAATCTTGTTTTAGTAGCCTGTCAGATGACAAGGGTAGATGTGAATTCAATAGATAATACCAAAGTCCCAGAAACAGTTATTTCAAGTATTTTTATATTGCAAGTTAGGAACAATACCTCACTTCCCATCTGGAAATATGCTGTGCTCAAATCAGTACAAATAACATCCATTCTCATGATGTTTTCATTATGATTTTGCGTAAGTCTGTAAAAAACTGGGACAGCATGCACATTATGGACATAAATCTACTATGCCTTACACCCACATAAATCAAAGCAATTCCACCAAGCTCAGACGCAGGTTTACCTGAAATATTTAAATATGAGTGATTCTCAAGCAAAAAAAGAAAAATAAATCCACAATACTGATGTTTCCAAACCAAATACCAATCTAATCACAACCTCTGTACAACCCCAGTCTCAGGACTGAACCTAGGCACATTCCTGTGGTTTCCTCTCCTCATAAAAACCCAGCTTCTTCCCCAGAAGACCCATCCATCAGCTCCAGCAAGAGTACAGGAAGGCCAGCTCCAGGCACCTGCACTGAAAGATTTTTGCTGTCCTGCTTCATGCAAGCCTTAGCCCACATAAAGTGTCAAGTTGGTGCATGGGAAGAGTCCTGTGTAGCTGACACCTCAAAGAGAGGGGAAAACAGCTTTTTCTGAGAGCAGCAGCAACGAAAAGGGAAGACAGCAGGATAAAAAGAAAACACTAGAAAGTTTAGAGACTGTAAGGATTTCCATTAGTATTGAAATACTTTCAAGGAAAATTACAAAGAATTTATCTTTTATTAACTTACTACAGTTCTATGTTACAATAAAACATCTTTCCTCCCGTGATTGGGATATGCAGAGATGTACTTGTTTAAGCGTTTTGAAGACTCTTCTGTCATCTGAGAACACTTTACCTTTTTACTTAGAATGACCATTTTCCCCTGAGAAAGGAAAAGAACTATTCACCTCCCATTTCAGACTTCCGAAGCCTCTTCTAAGAATTTTTTCTTTGCTGTACAAACATCTCTCATGGACTTTGTTGTTTAAACATCACTTTGGTTCAGAGGAAAATTAGAACAAGGTTTTAAAAGTACTGGGGAAGCAAAACAAAACAAAGGAGAAATGCCTGGTAAATTAGAAAATATAAACCCATATTGCAAAACGTCACATGGGAACTCCCTTCCACCCAGGGCTGAGAACACTGAAATCTCACCTAACCATCCTCCCCTACACCATACCACTGACTAAGGAAAAAGAATTGAGCACTTTTCCTCAGTAAGGTTTTGGAAAAGCCCTCCTGCGGTCCTCAATCACAACCTTGAACGCCTTATGAAAACAACACAAATTAAAAACACCATCAACTTACACTGACAATATTCATGTTAACAGGCAAACTGGTATTTTAGAGTGTAGTAAGCATAACTAAATTTGGCAGCAGCAGCATAACTAAACTTGCCATCATTCCTTTTTCACCCTGGACCAGCCACCCAACCTACAAAGAAACTCCACTTTTGTAGAAAAGCTCAGCTCTTGAACAGACTTTTAAGGGACACCCATCACTGCTGACAGCTGTGAGCCCACCACACATCTGTGAGCCCAGAGACTGTGAGCTCCTGCCTAAGATGCCTCCCTGGATGCATAAAGAGCTCCGTGCCTTGCCCTTTGCATCAGTGTTCATGTCTCAGCCTTGACAAATCCTCATGACCTATGCATGTCCAAAACACTTGTTTTCTCAGGGCCCAGCAAAATGCCTCCATAGGGGCTGCCAAGAAAGCAGCTGCAGGCTTAGCAAGGACATGCTGTAGTATTAGTGGAGTGTTTTATCTTTTACCTCTCACCAGTACAAACCTTAAAGGAAACGTTTCAGTGGGTTCTGATTTTCTGCCTTTCATCTCTTCAGATGAGCCTTCTTATATAGGTATTTTACCTGGTACATCCCTCCCAGCTCCTTAGAGACAGCACTTCCCTCTCATTCCGTCTTCCCTAAATCCTGACACGCAAACCCAAGCTGAAGAACACCAACCCCATGCCAGCTGATTAATTAGTACTGACAGTGGCTGGTGCTTTTGCTTAGTTTGTTTATTTGGGGTTTTTTTCTCTAGGGGCAAGGAAATCAAGTTCACCCTTCAAATGAACCAAGGGTCAAATCCCTAATGAAAAATTCAAGGCTTTCACCATTATGGGGAACTACAACACAGCATAAGGATGCAAGGTGAACTTTGCAATGTCCCACAGAGACCCTAAAGAAAAGAGGGGTACCCCAAAGCTGTGGTCTGATGTGGCCATAGGTACACCCTGTCCTTGTGGTGAGGAGGTTCACAGAGAGCCTGCGAACACCCATGTCCTTCTGCAACACTGGCACTGAAACCCAGTGCAGGGCACCTGGCACTCAGCCCAGTGTTTTCTTTGCTTGTTGCCACAATCACTGAATGGAGATATTCTCCTTATAGCATCTGAGGAATACAGTGTTTCTCTCTAACCCGATGAAGTACAGGCAATGGCACAGGAAACAGGTTTCAGAAGGTTTACACAGACGGGATTTTTCTTTTTTCCCATCCTGGTGTGAAAATGTTGAAAATAATGTAATTATTTATATTGCATTTGTTTTGGAAATGAAGACACAGATCACTCGCTTTTAATTTCCTTTTTCCAGGTTCATCCTTTCTTTAGCAAGAACTATAAAAATTCATCTGAAAAAGTAATATATTCAAGACTAATAAAGTTCAAGTGCAAAATGTTTTTAGAGGCAGCTTAGGTACAACGATTAAGTTGCCAAATAAAACCATCTAGTCTAAGTTATACCAGAAAAGGGTCAAAGTTTATGACTAATTTCTCAGATTGAAACTGTTTCCAGGAGTAACTCTTCCATGCAAAATGCTGCTAGGTGATTCCAAGAACAGTCAGGCGTGTAAGAGAAAACAGTGAATCCAAGTAGTGTCAGTGACAGCAGGAAGCCCACCTCTCAACAGTCTCCAATTTTTACTACCACAAACTTTTCACTTCTGCAGTCAGCCTACCTCTTCATCAACTGACCACAATAAGCTCAGTATCTGTAATTAAAAACAAACATGTTGGGCTTTCTATTCTAGATGGCAATACTGAAGTGCACTTCCCTGAGAGCTGATCCTTAAAAATTCAATCTCTGTCAGCTGTGGTATTTAAAGTCACTAAAATGTTACCCTGTCAGTGCCCTTCACCTGCAACTGATTGGTCCAAAATGCAGAAACAATGTCGGAAGGGCTGAAATCAAATGCTTTTAGAGTCACATTAGCTCCTCTTACACACATCACATCTACAAGAATGTCAGTTCTACTACAATACCGTTATTTGTTAAATTCAACAGTCTAACTCCTTACCTTAAATATTTTTAGAAGAAAGGCAACAATATACCTTTAAAAAAAATAATTTGGGGAAACTGTGGAATAGGAAATGGAGGAGGCTACTTCCAAGTAAATGGAAATGGAAAAACACATGAGGTCACAGAATCAGCCCCTAGCTCACCAAGGCTTTACATTAATGAAGAACTGCTCTGCAGGCCTGATAGTATTCTAGTCTCCCTTTGCAGCTGCCCAAGCATTTACTCGGTATTCAAAGCTGCACTCCACAGCTTCAAGAATCAGAATTTAAAACTAGCAGTCTTAGCTCACAGATTAAAAATTGCTTCAATGAAACAAGAATCAAGACACACTAATTCCAGTCAACAAGACTCCTTTTGGGAGCCCACAGAACACCTGCTCTGCAACCCCACAGCATGGGGAAAATAAAGGACCTGTGCAACCTGCAATGTCCTCACTCACCTTATGTTTTTCTAATGATTTTCCAGTTAATTCAAATGACCATAAGCTTTTTAAATCCATTTACTTATCATCAAAGCATTGCCTGCCAAGTCATGCCATGCCACAGTGAAAAAAAATACTAAGATGACAGTGCATGGAGCTGACACTGCATAGAGATTGCTTCTCTCAGGAAAGTTCTTTGGAGAATGGACAGGGTCTGGAGAACTATGTTTGTGGTGATACAGTCACACCAAAAGTCCAGACTGGAACGGTACTTTTATACAAACTAATCGTGAAAGTAATGAAAAATGTATTTTATTGGATATGACCTATGGTCAGACTTCATCTCAAGAAAGATCCCTAGCATGACAGCTTTTTACATGGAAAAAATAAATACACATCTGTGAGCTGAAATCAGTGACAAAGGCATAACAGCAAATATCCCTCATGGCAAGCTCATGAGAAAGGGCTGCTCTCAGACAACAAAGCCTGAATACAAGAGGGTACATCAATTATTGCTGCACAAACCAGGCTGAAAGAACAGCACACAACTGGTATGTTCATAGTTGTTCACACAGCATGACAATGGGAAGGGCTGAGATGGCATTAGACAATACAACACCACGAGACAATACAAAATTTCAATTTTTAACAGATTTATGCAATTTTTTCTCTTTTTTGCTCACAACCAAGGGAAGTTGCAATGCTACTGACACGGCACAGCTGACTGTTGTTTTTCAATGTATTTAAAAAAATCTACTATAATTAAGTAATTGTTTGGCCTCTGTCCATTTCATTCCACACTGCTGCCTCACGCTTGCTTAGAGAACAGAGAGAAATTTGTTGAAAATGTGGCAGGTAGTGCAAAAAAAAAAACCTTAAGCTTGACTCGTTCAAATTAGGTGGTATTTGTACAGATGGAGTACCTGCCATGACTGGCAAGAAGCACAGTCCTGTCGCTTTGCAAGAAACATTTTTGGATTGAAAGTTATTGAAATACCATTTGTATCCATCAGGATTGTTTCCTGAGCCAAAGATTTAGGTTTCTTGCATGTCTAAATCCTGTCAAGTCCTACTCTAGCAAAATAAGTATTTATAGAATCATAGAATCATTTAGGTTGGAAAAGATCTTTGAGTCCAACTGTTAACTCAGCACTGCCAAGTCCACCACTAAACCATGTCCCCAAGTGCCTTATCTATACATCTTCTAAACACCTACAAGGATGGTGACTCAAACATCTGTTCCAATGCTTCATAACCCTTTCGGTCAAGAAATTATTCCTAACACCCACTATGCATCAGAGACGCCAATGAGCATACCAAGTAATTGATGAAAATGATGAGCAGAATGCAGATAAAATGTTTTCTGTCAAAGGGCAAAACCTGTGAAAGACTCTAGAAAGAGGAAACAACCAATACATTTTCTGAACAGAAATTATTAACTTTTCAATGACAACAGTCTTGCTTATAACCAAGAACGGGATCACAAATCCGGTGTATAGGGACATGACATGTCAGTTCTGCAGCCTCAAAACATACAGGGAAAGAAAGGATTACCTGGATTGCATGCTGTCACCCATGTGCTGCTTTTCAGTCAAAGCAGAGACGTTCTTATTCTATTTGAATTGTGTGCTTTGGTTATATGCAGTATGTTAGAAGTGACAACTAAAGGTCTGAGAAATACTGTGATCTGAAGTTTGAGGAGTTGTTTCACTCCAAGTTAAGGATCCTAGAAACTAAAATTTCCCACTTGTATCTCATTTTGTAACACAATATAGACCATTCCTCTGGAAAAGATTCTAGTTTGGAATCACTAAGCTTTAAAAGAGGAGATGTCCTCGTAGCAGCAGAGTGAAACTTGGTACTCCCACCTAGAGAACAGGACCAGGCACACCCTGGTCAGAGAACAACAAAACCTGCAAATGAGTACTTTGAAGCAGATCTCCTATGATACATACCTTCCCTTTTAGTGCTTGTGCAGACTGGGACTGACACACATTCATGAGCAGTAATACTCTATTACAAACTTTGTTAAAAATAGACTGTTCAAAAGTCACCAATTCTTATCTCAATGACTTGGTGTCAACAAAGCTGAAAACAAGGGCAAAAAGGACGTTTAGAAACATTATCACACTATTTGAAATTGCAATGGCAGAATTAGCCTGTTAACTTCATTTTAGGAAAAAAGAACTAAGGGTCACTCTTTTGACACTAATAACAGTAATTACATCTAATAAAACGTAAGAATCAAGATAAATTTTAAAGAGCATTTGCAGTACATCTAGGCAAAAAAAAAACCCCAAACAACAAAACCAAACTTTGCTCTAGCAAGATATACTATAAAGACTGACCCCTGGATTTACCAATTTCCAGTCTTGTGAACAGTCTCCTGCCAATGAGGACTTTCTGCAACTCCTATATTTGCACACATTGATTTTATGATTTTTGTTCCTGGCAAATACCATTTTTTGCCTAAATGAAGGTAAGTATAACAGAATATCAACATTTCCAAATAAATCTTCAGAGTGAAAAAAAGCATTACAGAAGTGTTTTTAGAATTGTAAGAAAAGGTTTTCTGGGGTTTTTTTTGTTTGTTGGTTTGGTTTGGTTTGGTTTTTTTTAAGAAAAGAGTGCACTGAAAACGATGTACAAACACTGCTATGTGAAGAATTAAAAATAAAAATAATTGTAATGGAAGTTTAAAGAGATTTTGCCTATTTTCATTTCCACTCCCAGAACAGAAACAGGTTAAAAAGCCAAGAATTAAAACACCAGTAACTTAAATTTATTTTGGTTTTAAGGTTGATAAGATGAACTTTCATCACCAAGATGTATAACCACCCTTGCTTGCTTAACTATATATGACCTAGCAAGCAATTTCATACAAAATTTTGTTGCAGTTCATCTTTAAAGAGAAAGAAGTATTTGTCTCTGCTCTTAAAGGCAAGGGAGTACTTGCAGGAACTTAAGACTGTTCACCCAGTGCTCTTCCTTCTCTTTTAATTATAATGCCTTTACAGTGGCAAACAGCATAGATTCATTTGAATGTCCAAAGGCTTCACCCTTTCGCTGCAAATTATTCACATGCACATAAAAATGCATACTTTGTAAGTATTACAAGAATATTTTTAATGAAGCAAATTCTGCCAAAACAATACGCATCTGTAACCTACATGAGGGAAATGGCCCTCACATGCTTTTCATGTGTCCCACTAACTCCCAGTGCATGCATATTAAACACTTTGAATGAAATGTTGAATACTCATGATTCTGACATACAAAGTATCTTAAGTGAGTACAGTTGCAGAAGTTTGTAACCCAATTTTCGTAAACTGCAAAAAATACTCCATTTAAAATCAATGCTATGATTTGGTGGAGGAAAGAACTTTGACAGAAGGAAATGATAGCACCATTAAAACTAACAACATCCACAATGTAAACCTCTTAAGACAGCCCAACACCTAAGACATGCCGTCTTTAAAAGCACATGCCCTTGTAACTGAGGTTGTGCATCCAAAGGATGAAGTGAGAACACAAAGTGACCCACCAGAATACTGTGTGTTAAACTTCCCCAATTTGAGTAAAATACTGGCTATTATGTAAGCACCACAATATACAGGTAATATTTTCTAGCTGAAAACTCCACAGAAATTTTAAGTCCATCCCCTGACCCTTTGGTCCCTTCCTGTCCACCTTCTACTTTCTTTATGCATTGTTTCCCTTTCCTAACCTTTTAAAATTCTGTTTGTCTCTCCTTTTACTGTCACTTGAGAACTGGACTTTTCATTTATTGTTCCTTAAATAATTAAATAGTCTCCATTTGCTTTCCTGCTTCCAAGCCAGAGTAGCATCCCATTTATGTGTTGTCACCCACTTCTATCACCTTTCACTTTTTTCTTATGAGCATATCTTTATAGTACTATTTGGCAAGCAGAGAATAACTTTTTTCTTCTTTTCAAAGGATAGGTTAGCAGCTTTATGAAACTGCTATTAATGAAGTGCTAAATTCATTTAAAACACACACAACTAGCTAACTGAATTGACCCTGAAAAGCAGAGGTAAACTTTAATCAAGTACATCAAGATCTGTAGTGCTAATTTTCATCTCTGTTTAAGTAAAAAGTCCAATTATCCAGCTCAATGTGTCTTTGAAAAGGCCTTTTACCAGTACCATTTCCTCACAAGGCATTTTTTATCTCCTTTCTGTCAGTGGAGCTGAGATAAGAAAAGCCAAATTCAATTCCTCACCAAGGCTTCTAGTCCCACTGAAACCAACCACCACATCTTTTCTGAAGGCCCATGGCAGGCCCATGACAAATCCATGACACAGCACGGAGCCGAGACAGAGGGCTATGGTACAGCCCTGATCACCTCAGCTTCAAGAGCCAAACTACTCAGATCAGCCACTACTTTCTCCCTGTTGTCTTCTACTTCTCCCCTCTTTTGAGGGCATCTGGCCTTCTTCATCTGTTCCCATTGGTCTACCTCTTTTTTTCATCCCTACAAAAGTTCATACCCTCCAGAGAAAGAAATACCATTTTAATTCAGCAAACATTGCCTTTTCCTTGCTGATAGAAAACAGAACCAAGGAGCAGGGATGAGGATAAAAGGATAAAAGGACTTCCCCAGTGGAAGTCAGTCAGAAATACACCTGTTTTTAAAAAAGATCTGCTTGCTGAAGATACTCAATGGAGCATTGAAACATCCAGGGAGAGAGGAATAAAAGGTACTTTCTTGTTCGGTAACAGTAAGCATTGCATTTGCATTTCCAAGTTCAAACTAAGTGTGTAAAGCAAGATACAGGTGCTGATGAGTCTGTAGGGATAAGCAGTGCAGGTCATCAGTGACAAGTACAGACAACAGGCACCAGTTACCCACAGAAATCTCCGTGAAGCAGAATCATGCATCTTTAAGCAATGTGAACTAATGAGATCCTCCTCCACAGTGAGTTCCACAGCAATTGTTTATCTGAACCATGAGCTCTGATGAAGCAGTGAGTAAAACCGATAGCACATCACACTCTTTTTCCCTCTGGGATGCACCCACAAGTCCGCTGTACATCCAGACCAACAAACTGTGCCAGAATGACAGAAGCACAGAAACGACTTATGAAAAGAGCTGGACTGAAACTAGAAGCAGAGATTAAATTCACCAGAACATCTCTAAATTTGATGCTATTTCACCCACAGCACACTGTATTTAAGAGCAGAAGATATACCTTGTTCATGCATGTATTCACAGATTGTAATCCCTTTAAAAATACTTATTGAAGGTGCTGAGAAATTCCTATATCCTTTTTGCTTGTACTTTCTGTAGACATACTGACATTTGAGTCATACCAGTACTGAAGTGCTCTATTACAATTGCACTTTCTGGAGATTACTTTTAGTAAATAAAATATTAATTTAAAAACAAGCCAAAGCAAATGCTACATATTCTATGAACTCAAATAATTTATTCTTGGCTCAAAATACCACCATTTTGAAATAAGGTTCTGTTTAACATTATTATAAGTTTCTAAATTGCTTCACGAGAGTTTTCTCTAAGCTTATGAACAAAGCTTACTGAATGAAGCAAAATTAGGGGCATTATTTTGCTAGCCACAGAACACTAATTTAATTTGCATTCTATAATGAGTGCTGATTCAAAGACCAGGCATGCAGATGACAACAAGGACAGAAGTTACATGCAAATCCTGTAAGTCATCACAAATGCAGTGTACCACTCTGAGAGGAAGTACCTTCCTTAGTTCATCTTCTGATTAACTGAAGTGGCAACAACAAATATTTCTACCCATATTCCTTCTTGCTTAAATCATCCACTTCATTAAAAAGTTTAAAATCTTCCTGCCAGTGAGCCATGTATCCCTTGTGTTAGTCTCATAAATATTCCTAGTGAAGTGACAGGAAATATCCTTAAAAGCAAGACTCAGAAGTACCTTATTATTTAACTGAACATCTAAAGGTGCTTTTGAAATAAAGCAATACATTTTCTCTGGTTTTAGATACTTGAGTTAGCACTTCTGAATACAGCTGAATTTTATAAATTCCAGTTCTCTTCCCAGAGGATATTTCTTGAGCTGACATATCATGCACTTGCTCTTTTACTCTCCTTACTCTAACGCTGCTTCAGTGTGAGCAGGAAGAATTTCCTACCTCCCAAAATATTTGAAATGTGGACACATAAAGCACAAGGAAAAGACACCTATACCCTTAAGTCTTGCTATTCCATTTATATACCGCAAAGCTCTCATGAACTTTATGAGCTCAGGACTGGATCCAGAGCACAGACTTATATGCCTATTAAATGATACTTCTTTTTCAATTAATCACACATTTGAGGCAAAACACATTGATTCTTCATAGTTGCATGTACAGTCCTCATTCACTCAGGCCCTGATCTCCAAGACACTCAGCAGCTTCAACCTGCCCTAAGGCAATTGAAAACTACAAGCACACAGGAGAAGCTCATTTTGGTTGGACTGAAGTCAGCACAAATTTTACAGCAGACCTCAGGGGAAGGCAAGATCAGGGTTCAGTGACCCTCCCAGCAATAGCTGAATAAATGCAAGAGATCTGGACTCAAGCTCACATTCTTCTCTTGCCGAAGTCCAAAACATTAGCGCCAATGGGCACAACCCTACACGGTGCTGCACACTGGAACTTTCTGACCACGGGCCTGATCCTGCTGTCTTGAAGTAGAAGTAATCCCACAGAAACCCAGCCAACTTGCACAAGTAAGGGCTGCCGCAATCATGGTTATAATTAATTCTGAGCAATTTTGCTATTTAGAAACTAAACTAGAAAATTAGACTCTGAACGTAGCAAAGGTTTTGCAAATTTAGTTCATTCTACAGATTATTTTCCATCCCTCTACTAGAAGCCTATCCTTTTTAACTAAATTACTACGAACAATAGCAATAGGTAAGCCATATGAACACTGTGGTGCTCTATATCAAAGCCTTCAAGCTACCGCTTTCAGTAGGGCGTGACGCACACCTTCCAATTTAAACGTACAAATTATTAGACAGGTAACCACAAGAAGAAATTTTTGACAGGTCTTTTTCAACATTCAGAAAAGGCTACCCCAGTCAGTCTTCAGCTTGAAGAAAGGTCATTTTCCTTTCCTTGCCAAATCTGTAACATTTTCACATGGCAATTATATTTTAAATAATTCCAATAATCTCAAAAGCTTTAGTTTATTCTGTCATTTTCATACCTATGTAAATAATTCTAGGATTACTTCTTTGAGGAGAGCACTAAATGTTGTTTGCCTGGTTCTCATTCTGACTCTTTAAGCAGTTGGTCTATTTATGCTTTTCACGTTATTTGGCTGTTTTCATTCTGTAATTACACCGTTTCTGCTGTCTAGGGACAATCAGAAAGACTGGATGATAACCTGCAGCCTGAATCACTTTCACATTTTCTAACTGATACTCTAAAACCTCCTAATTTTTGAAGGCAGAAGCCAAGAAGGAAAGAAGAATTCTCGCTGGCACATCTGAGGCATTTTCCAAATTTTTGGCGAGGGAAATTCTGGACGCGTAGCTTGCCAGAAAGGCGAGAGAAGAGCCCGCGGTTCCCACAGACACACTGTACCCAGTACCCGCTTGCTGCAAGAGATCACGACATTTCTGTGCGGGCTCTGAGGTCGCGACCGTGCCCCGCTCGGAGCGCCGGGTCGCACGGACCCCCC
>NW_008237681.1:2231846-2263834 GCF_000691975.1 Corvus brachyrhynchos
TTGGGGGGCAGGGTCGTGGCCGCTCTCGCCGGGGCTGACGGAGAGAGAGAGCCCTGCCTCTCAGGATCACCGTGGGGTGCCTTCAGAGGGTGCTTCTGCTCCCCCCAGTGCCCACCAGGTTCCCCAGCAAAATAGGAATAAGGTTAATTGTTTTGCCCATCTGAGTGAACAGCTGTCATTGCCAATGTATGATACTTGCTACAATAGGTGAACTTAGGCTGTGCTCAACCTCACCAGCCTTTTGTGATGATCCAGTTATTCAGATCCTGCTTCGGGTTTATCAAGATTCATGTGAGGGTGACTTTATTCTCCAAGAGGTGTTTCTGTAAAATGTTCTGTGTTGCAGCAGTTGCATGGACTGTCATAACCCAGACTTTGAGAAACATCACCAGTTGGTTGCCTCTCTCACTCAAACATACATTCTCCGCTGTGCACTTTTCTACTCTGGCTCTGCAAAGTAAACTTTCTATTCATTTCATGCAGCAAAGAATTTTGTTGCCTGTCTCCAGTTGAGAGCACCTGAGTAGATGGGTTTTAGAAAGATCCATCTTAGCTGGTTTGCTTTAAGGTGGAAGCTGCCTAAGATGCTGCATGGAACAGAAAATGAATTGGCATTGATTTCCTCTGGGCTGCTTTTTTTTGCCTCTAACTATACAACACTGTTTTATCTCTGTATAGGCCATTGTCAATATGAACCTTCTAGCTCAGAAGGACCAGTGCCATGGCCACAGACAGGTGGTCTTTTGAGGGAAGAGGGAAGAAAGGAAAGGCATGCAACTAATACATTGCCAAATGTCATTTTTCATCATTAAACCTCAGTCCTGTGAGTTTCTACCCAAGTAAATATTTACCTCCCTGAGTAATCTATCTGGATCATATTAGCAAGATGATGCAGGACCAGGCCTTTGTGCTATATCAAAACCTGCTCTTTTTTTCTCCTAAGAATATTTGCAAATCGGCTCATGAACACTTATATGTAAGCCTATCATTTTATATTCTTATTAGTATCAGAGAAAATAACAAATACAAAAAGACACTTGATAAAAATCACTTTCATGAGTTCCTTACACATTTCTCACACTGACTGACTCAACCATCTTTGAAGACATAATCAGTTTAAAAATAAAAACATAGTACATGAGCACGCATTTCTTTTTGCAGTGTGTTTGATTTTGTCACAAAGCTGATGAAACTGACTGAAGAAGCCATGACTGCACTGCCAGCCCTGTATTATTTGCAATGGGAAACAATTTTCAGGCTTTGTGAGTTTTATTCCTTTAGCTGAAACCAACTCAGATTCATTTTAAGGAAGTAGAAAAATATCAATCATTGTTGATAACCCAAAATCTAATGTGCAGCAGCCCTTTCTTCAAGTACAGCTTGTGTTCATATTTTTAGTGTTCGACATATAGATATCTGACAACTGGGTATAGCACCCAGAATGGATGCACTTGGTTGCAATACACCACATTACCAGCATTGCAAACCTCCTTGGAGTGATTTGCTGTTAAATAATTTTAACAAAAAAAAAAAAGAGTTAGCAGATCTAATTTCCATTTGGCTCAACACCCAAAAAACCAAAATTAGATAAAAATGCAGTAATTTCCCTTTAAAATTGAACCTCTACTGGTACTTTGCGGAATTAACTGTTTGGGTTGTTAAATATCTCAACAATATAAGAGAGGACTGATCTTAGCGTGCATAACTTCACTTACTGCATTAGCCATGATGTTATTCATCCTAATGATTTAAGTGCAATTGCCAAGGAAAACAGAACCTCACAAAAAAAGACAGAAATATGTGTTTTTACCTCACAAAAAAAGACAGAAATATGTGTTTTTGTTGTAAAATTGCACCTTATAAAAAGTTTTTTGACCAGCTGCACGTGTGTAGCTGGTTTGAAGGTTTGTATTCAAAGACTCACTCCCGAGAGCAGCTAAGCATCTAAAACTTCAGTTGAAAAGTGGGTGTTTAGTATATCTCTGAAAAGGAGAATAAAGTACTTTTTCTAGGGAAAATTACTGTAAAAAGGATGCACAGCTACTTGCTGTTAAAAGTAGATTTTTTAAGGATTGAAATACTGCTGATGTCATGGTGATTGTGTGCAGAAGAAAGACTATATTATTATTCTAGGTGAAAGAAACTTTGGTCCTTGAACAAGCCCGGCAGCAGATTTGCTGACTGGCTTACTGGCATCACCTGTCCATTTTACATAAGTAGAAGTGAAAGGATTAGTCCTCTGTTAGGAAGGAGTGTAAGTTTAAAGGATAAGGAGAAGGTAATTTGGCTGCCCTCAGATAAGAAAGAAAATGCTAGTATTTCCTGACTTCTACACATAGTTAGGAAAATCAGGGAGCATTAAATAACAGGGGATACCAGATGGTCCTTCAGTTTCCCTCATAAAATAATTTTGATGAGTGTTTGTAAATATTTAAGGGCCTAGTAGTACTGGTCTTTACACAAATTATTTTTTTCTAATGCAAAAAACCCTATATAATTCAGCAAGACTGTTTGTGAGTAAGGATTATTCATATAAACATGACTTTACAGGATTAGATCCTTAAAATCTTATAAATATTAACAAAATATTTCAATGGCTAAATTAAAGAATCATCTGGAACTATCTATTCCCTTGATCTTCCCAGACATTAACAGCTTTTTACAAAAATCAGCAAAGAATACCACTTCTTCCAGTGCTGAGATAAATTGAGTGACCTTCTCTTTATCCATTGACTAATATTCCTTTCATTACAGGATCAATTATTTTCATAGCAAACAGTAGTATGAAATTAATATTGTAGATGTAGGTACATTAAAGAGCTAAATCTCACAATGTTTTTAGCTCTAGTAGCACATGCTTAGGAGTTTAGGGGGAGTATTCTGTTCATGGGCCAGAGTGTGATTTTTTGTAGAGAGCAGTGCGAAGACATGTCAGCAGCACATTCTCCCTGGGATTACTCCGTACTCCAAGGGAGGACACAGACAGGGCCCAGAGCAGTAGTCTCTGTTGAGCCACAAGAACAGCAAAAAGCATGAAATTTTCCAACCTGGGAATACTAAAAGCAACACAAACCACAATGTTCACACTATAGCTGCATTCCTAAATTGGATACCTGTTTCTGCTCTCTCTCTAGGCTTCATGGTACCAGCAGACTTCATTCTCCTTTTAGCCCATAGGCAGTGCTACTGCGTGTATAGGTGATGAGGTTTTGCCCTGAGAAGATTAGTAATGAATCAAAGTCCTCTTTACAGAGGGACAGGACAAATCCTTTGTGTCTCTTAATCTTTCTTAAGCCCTGTGCTGGCAGTGTAGAGACCATCTTGATTTCTAAGCACAGCTACTCTCACAAGGCTTTGAGGACTGGGCATTAAACACTCTCTTCAAGAAGCACCAGTAGTTTCTGTGCCCCTGTATTTGGCTAATTCTGTCATTTGAAAGCTCTTGCTGGTCTTGTACTTAGTCTCTTTTCTACATAGAGGAGAGATGAAGTGACTTTTAGGTGCAAGTTTCTGTTTTAAATAACAGAAGATCCTTAGTCTGTCAGTAATTCATTAACTGAGAGAGAAAAACAGTGGTTGTAAATAAGCTCAACTTGTTCAGCTCATGCTCCACCTAGCTCTGATTTAGAGAACAATATAAGTAGGGAAGTATATTTTTCTGCTACGTCCATTAGTTGAAACTGATGTTTTGGTCTTCTCACAAAATAGCATGTTTTTCTGGGATACTTAAATATTAAAAAAAGAATAGATCTATTTAATCCTCGTCAAAACAGGTTAGTGGAAGTTAGGTCTCGTCAGATACACTTGTGCAATTTTTAGTTATTTCGAAGACTTATATAAAAGATTACAGGCCTGTTGTAATGCTAGGTTTAGTTTAGCAAGCTGCAGCTTTCCCTGAGAGCTCAGCAGAGCTGCTTAGGGCAGTGCGACCACTGTCGCCCTCCCGCAGTCCATTCCGGACAGCTCCACGGTTTTGCTCCGGTAGCTGTCAGCGCTACAACCAGTGATGGCGAAGGAGGGGAGAAGGGTCCCCTCAGGAGGGTTTAAGAGGATCTTTTAATAGTTACATCTCGTCCCAGCAATGCCCAGAGGCAGAGAGACCTCGTGACCCCGGTGCAGGGGCATTTTCTCGGGGGCTCAGGGGCGGTACATGGGCGGAGTTGGAATACAGGAACCAATAGGGAAAGCCCGAGGGAGTGGCCAGGACTAGGGCAGGGAAAAGGGGGGGGGGGAATATGAGGTCAGAAAAGCAGTGGGCAGATAGGTTATCGCACAGGTCTGCATGAGAAACGCATCTGTATTGATAGGAGGTACTTGGATTACTGCAAGGCAGTTAACTTAATACCACATGACATTTTGATTTCAAGTCTTGCATTACATGGAATTAACAAGTCACCTATTGAGAGGATTAGGAAGTGTCTCACTGACAAATTTCAAAATGTATCCCTTTAATGGGGAGATTTCATTCAATGTGAGGAGCTTTCCCAGCAGAATCAGAAACAGTCTTCACCTGATACTGTTTTCTATTGTTTTCAGCACTTCAGACCATGAGATAGAATGTTTGCTTTAAAGGCTTGCATGTAGCACAATGCATTTTAGCACAATAAATAAAAAAGATATATTACTTCTGCAGTAATTTGATTTGGCTAAATGATCACTGTCCAACAAGCAGCACACTAAATTCATTTTACTACAGTCCAAAAGCTTGTACGAATGGACACTGTCTCAGAGAGCAGAGACTCAGGGAATGATAAAAAGTGATTATCCTAATCACCCTTTACATGAGGTATCAGTACGCTGGTGAGGAGAGGACTCAGCACAGTCCTTGCATGTGTCCAAGATATCAAGCACAGTTCTGATGCCTGCACTTTAAGAAGATGAGAAAATGTTGGAAAAAATCCAAATATTTTGCATGTCTAGTGCAAGTCTTGAGATGGAAGGCTTAAAGAGCTGGACATATTCCACTTACTCAAGAAAAGAGTGAGAGGATACAGGGAATAGATAACAACGGTGAGGTTTTACACTCTTGCTGACAAAAGCACAACTAAATCCAGTGACTGGAAGTTTAAGGTTAGATGTAATCAACCTTGAAATCAGATGTAATTTCCTAGCAGTAAAGGTAATTTAGCTCTGTAACAACTTATGGAAGGAGGTGGTACACTCACCATTGCTTGATCTTGTCCTAAAAAAAGGCTGTCTGTCTTAAATACAGCTTTACTTCAGCTTCTGGAAGAACTTCTAATGGACAGAGCAGGCTCAGGGAGGGAAGGAGGGTCACATCAGGCTAGATCCCCTGGTGATCCTTCTGGCCCTATATCCATTAGAACAATGCATCTGTGCAACTTCTTCCATTATGGCTGGAACAAGATGGCTTGAATTGCACCCTGCCCACTCAGACATTTTCAGGCTGGCATTAACGTAATAAATATAATCAAATCCCATACTTGAGAGCTCCAGTTGGCTGCCTACAGCAGAGAGGAAGAATCTCTTCGCCACTCCTCTGAGAGATATTTGGTCTCATATATTCTACAGAAGAACTTTTTGCGTTCCCTTGAACCATGTATTATTTATCTTGCTGTAGCCAGGAAGAGATTAAACCGATGCAGAAAATTATTTTAGACATCTGATGCTTGGGTTTGAATTAAGCCCAGTCCAGGAGCAGTAGAAATGTTAATAGCTCAGATTGGCAAGGATGATGGATATTTTGCACGGATTTTTTTCTGTGGTTGTCTGTTTTTCTGTTGCATGTCATGCCTTATCAGTTCTCAAGCATCATAGGAAGCTCAGGTACTGTTTTAGACACATAACGGTTTGGTTTCTCAAGGACTAAAATACTATGGGCTAGTGAAAGTAGTTGTCTCACCTTGGCCTACATGTACAACATTTAATAGGCACCTATGTGCAGGACAGATTAGACAGTCTGATGATCTCTCTTGGCCTTAAATTGTAAGGAAATTTTAAACTTGTACATAACAACAGCCTCTAATTTCCAGGGCTCTCAGGAATGCACATGGTTACACCATGAGCCAGAAGCACCAAGTAGTCTCCAGTACTACTAGTCAGAGATAGAAGAACTCACTGAGAATCCAAAAACCAAGCAATTCCCACCAAAATTTAAAAATATGTGAGCACAAAATATGGCCAATTGCTTGCAGTTCTTCGCCTTGCAAGCATCAGAAGAACTTCTCAGAAGTACCTGCCTGTAGAAGAGGCCTGGCCTTATAGCTTCTGCCATCAGTAGTCCCATCCTGCCTGGGCTGACAGGACACAACTGCAGGACAATGGCAGATTGATTGTTGAAAAGCCCTGTTGAAAGCAGGTTTCTGAAGACTTCCAGCCCTAAACTATAAGGTGTTCTGTCTTCATGACAGGTGAGGGTGCTCAGCATCCCTGCATGAAAACTTGGATATTTAGCACCTTTTCTGGCAAAACATTTATAAACGCACCATGGTGTTTTGGTGTGGTTGGGAGGTGCAAGTGGCTGCATCCAGGAAAATAATTACTGAATAAACATAAATTAGCTGTTTCTCTGTGTAGACTGACATAATTAGTGGAAACTTTTTTAACATCTTACCCAGAGAGTCATGAAAAGGAATGAAAGAAAACCAACTCAGACTGGTGAATTAAGGTAGAAACACATCTTCATTACTTACTGCATCTGAAAAATAAGTGTAAAATAAGTGTTGTACATATCACTAGTAAGTGTGATGAACAGTGTGACACTGCAAATTATTTATAAACAGAAATGGTATTATAGATCCCCAAGATGTTTGCACCTGGAAGCCTACAAAATCACAGTAGGTATAGCTCCATATAATGCTTATCATCACAGAAAGTGGATATTTTTTGTTGCTGAAGGGTAGGACAAAAGGACACATTATAGCCTCAGCTCTCAAGATATTCTCCTCAGTTTAGATTTATCACAGGTTTCTCTTAAACTACAATTTTATTTAAGAAATGGGCTTGTGTCATTGAGTGTATGTACAGACTGCAAATGATGTTTTCCAAGCAACTCCTCTATTGCATAATCTTTGCTGTCATTTTTAATACCTAGATGGAAAAGAAGTTTCCATAAAGAATCGCTGTTTATGATGGGACATAGAAGAAACAACCAGCACTATCCCAGAAGCAGATTGCAGGGTGTCTGGGCAGAAAATGAGAAACTTTGGTGGATTTATTATCTTCCTTAAATGGAAAAAAAAATATTTTTAAAATGTAGTCCAGCAACAACTAACAATAACATAACAGCTATTCAGTTCAGCCATCTGAGATGTGTACATATGTTCAGAGGATATTGAAGATAGTTTTTTCTTTATGTACAATATCATGAAGATTTATAAAACTTGATTGCTCTGGAGAGTTCACATGGTACCCAGGATCTGCTGTCTTGAGTCTTTCACAATAATTGGCTTGATTGATTGGTTTTAGGTTGAATTTTTAAAATTATGTCTGTTATTTTTATGTACAAAACTGTTAGTCAAATTCACTGGGATATTGTTGGAACCCTAGGTTCAGAGAATTTAGGTTTCTGGGATATAGTAATATACATGTAACAAGATGGAGGATTTTAGGTGTTGGTTAGTTCTTCTTTCTTCTTCCTTCTTCTCCACTGGTCTGGGTGATCTGGTATTGGTTCAAAAAACCTGCAGTGCAGAACATGAGTGATTAGTTACTGGATTATAAGTAAAAATAAATTAGTTGGCATTCCATAATTGGGTAAATTGGGCTTTAAAAGACCTCGGAAGTTAGAACTCGAGGGCCATTTCCACCTTGTTAACTTAGAGGCACATTCCATGCAGCTGTGCCATAGATAAGAAATAATAAACATCTGAGTCCGAAGAACAGCTCCGCGTCTTCTGCGTTTCAATCCAAACTCTGAGTAAAAGAACCACGACAAAGGCAGAGAAGGAAAGGAACAGAAACGGAAAGTTTAATAGGATATTGTGCATATTTACTGAACATGCATCTTTTGCCACACATTTACATGATATTTGTACATTAGTAGAAGTATGACATGCCCCAAAGAAGCTGCCAGCCTAAGATACTGATCCTGCAGATATTTACACATCTGTTCAATATAATGTACCAAGAGTACTGATATTGACTTCAACTGAGCCTTTAAAGGCTTTAAAGTAAACTGTGTGCCTAAGTCTTGTTGAATGACACTTGTAAAAATACCTACAGAAACACTGGGAGAACAAAATATGTAGGTTAAATGATACCTCATGCTTAGGCACCTAGATAAAATGGGAACGTATGTGCAATTTATTTTTAAGGTAGATCTTGCTCACAAGATGAAAAATGCTCCATAAAAGCAGTTATTACTATGAGATCGCTATTGTTCTTCTGCAGCTACTTCATTGAAAAAAGTGCTTTTACCTTCCTTGAAATTGTCTCACGAAAAAATTTTGTTATGGTGTAATAACAGGTGTGTTCTGATATAGACAAATACATTATGGTGTAATAACAGGTATTACAGGGGAAATGACATGATCTGTAGTAACACATATATATATATGTCCTGTGTGTGAAGGTTTCCTTCTCTTCTCAGATATCAGCCATCCCTTGTTATTACTGTTCTTTGGTGCTGAACATCAGGGAGGACCAAGATTGAAACCCTAAGAAGATGTGCATGTCTTCACAGTAATAAATCAAACTCTGAAAAGAAGCTGGTGGAGATTTAACACAGTTTGTGGTTCCTATTAACACTTTTCAATGGTCTCCTTTTTGAAGAATTTCACAGAAGACAGTCCAGTGTGAACCCTGCCAGTGAATTAAGTTTTGCCAGTACTACTGAGATAGAGAAGCACCATAAAAGAACTGGAGGCCCAGAGAAAATGACACTGTCTTTCTGGTTTTTAGGAAATGGGAGAAGCATGACTTTCTGCAAAGAAGCCCGCTAAGATTTTTTGCTCCAAGGCACTGATCTTAGGCAAATTGCCAAAGCTGAAGTTACTGACTCTTGATAGGTACACAGTGATCCACAAGAACAAGGGTAAAACAAAAGAAAAGAAGTTCAAGTAACCAGAAATCTTTGAACCATAATTGCCTCATTTCTTCTGGATGTCAATAAGATCAGACATTTTTGCTCTTGTTTAACTAGTCAAGTGCACAAATTGTGGCTAGCCTTCTCATTAACCATTGTCTTGAAAGGCACTAAAGGTTGCCACCCACTGTATAACCCAAATTAACACTAGACCCACTTAAAATCAGTGGTCTGCCAAGAACTCTTGCAGGCTCAGTGGGGTATCTGAGGCTGTTAGCCATACTGATCATTAACCAGAGGGCAGAAATTGCGCCAGATGCCCAATAGGCTAGAGAAGATGCCCCATGTGCTCAGGGTTTTTCTGGTTGCTGGGAATGAGCCTGGTCACAGCATTTGTCTGAGTTGTCTTCCTCTCTGAAAAACAGCTGGAGCTTAGACCCTCTTTATTTTCCTATTATATTTTAAGGGAGTCATTTATCCTTGGCATATTCATTTAAATTGATTTAAATTGTAAATAAGTAAACAAGATTAGACCAAGGATTTGGCCTGACTCTTGTTAGCTTGGGGGAAACAGGAAGGCAAGGTCCCCAAATAATACTGCTGTCAGCTAACAACTCGGTTCACTAAGAGAACAGTCTTATTATGAAAGTCATATTAAAAGTGACTAAAATCATTAGAATTAATTTTAAAATGGTCTCTGGGAAGTAGCTGTGTAGGGACTTAGAGGAAGATAATGAGAGAGAGAGAGAAGTGAGGACATTAAAACAGACTGATTAATAAAATATGAATACAGACAAAGCTGTGCAGCTGGGGTTTTACACTACCATTTAAAAATAGCCATACATATTATTCTGACACTGAGCCTATATCACTTTTAGAAACATTTTAAAATTACTCAAAGAGGGACCATTTTCAAAAGCTCCCTGGACTTATGCATGAAAACTAAAAAGAGTTTCATTGTAAATCCCTCTGTCTAGTTCAACAGTATTATCTGCTTATAGACAACCCTCAGAGGACAAAGTCACAGCCTTCATCTGGCAAAATTATTGTCCAGTGATGATACATTGTTTGTGCTTGTAGAAATGCAGCATGAGCACAATAATATTGGATATATTAGGATGCTGCATTTTCAGGACAAAAACATCAAGTACATTATTATTGTTACTAATGAAACATTTCTGATATAGCATTGTTTGTCTAAAACCAAAGACAGATCCATTTCAAAAGTCAAGGAGGACAGGTAAAGAAAGAGTCAGCTGTACATCCGTTTTCCATTTTAGGACAACTATTCTCTAGATCATACAGAAGCATTATGAAAATATGTGCAAAAATTAATTTGAGGGAGATGAGTGCTTGAAAACATTTTGATGATAAGGTCTTTGTGTATATATGAGATCAGAAGATCATGATCTTGAAAATAATATGATTCAGTAAAAAATGGGGTGGAACGGAATCCTTTTAATTCATTTGGAACTGTATACTGGAAAAGAAAAAAAGAACTGAATTTGAAGTTCTTATTAGTCATCATATGAGTCAAGACATGTATCTGTATCTGACCTACAAAGAAGCAGATTTTTTACGCAGCATTCCGCTGTTCGCTGTTGGGCATGCTGAACTGCACTACCTTTTAGAACAGCATCCACCCCTGATGCAGAGGGAGGCCTGTGCAATTTTCTACCATTTAAGCCTTCAAGACAGAATTGAAGTGAGATCTTTATTTTTCTTAAGTCAAGCACTGATTTACATCTGGTTCCTTGTTTCCTGTCCCTTATATTTACATGCACTGAGGAATCTCCTTGTGGAGAGGCTGTGTGCACGAAGACCGCGTCCACTTTGGAGGGTGAGTCAAAACATGGCCCCTGTTACCACAGACTGGCAATGAAACAACAGATTCATTTTAATGAGGGATGCATAGGCCCTTCCATGCTTCTTACAGGTTGGTTTGAATTGTTTTCATTATGAGCCTATTAGTTCAGGACTTTAACACTGCCAAGCAGCCCTGCTCTAGGCTACTATTTGGCACACACCACCAGTACAAGAGTAATGGTTTATTTGGACAGTTTGATAAAATTAAATAGCTCAACTCTTACCCAGCTCAAAGACAAGCAAAAATGCATGTGGAGGTTTTCAGATTTTAGAAACTGTGTTCAGATTGCACAAGGCATCTTTGTTTTTTAAAGGTAACTTCTCAAGAAGATGAGAGTTCATAATTTGGGGTAGTGGCCATGCCAAATTAGGCAAGAAACATTGCAATAATGTCTGACATACTAGTGGGTAAAAATAATGTTCAGAGATAGTGCAGTAAACAGTTGAAATTTCATGGAATTTGGTTTTAAATATCTGTTGATAACAACATGAGTCATCTGACATAGCGGGCTATGATGATGAATTGCACTCTGTGCTCCTTTGTAAGGTGTTTTGAGATGTGTCAAAGAACTCGTGTTTCACACCTTACTACATGTAATCGTTATTGTTTAAGAAAGGTATAATTCACTACAAAACTAAACAATTTTGGCCATTACAGATCGTCACAGAAAAAATCTTTGAGTCTAAAATTATTTCAAGGAAGATGAATTTGAAAACAGTTGCAGTATACATGTGAGATGCATCATATACTGCATACACTTGACTGGGAATGCATTTTCCCTTTTCTTTTTTTTTCCCTGTGGCAGTTATTCCCTACATTTTCAGAACTGAGAAGGAAGTATATTGGGAGGTATCCTGCTAAAAGTCTTGCAACTGAAAATTTTAATGTAGAGTCTTTGAATCAAATAATCAGATGACTCATGAAAATGGTAATAGGCCATTAGTTATTACCAACAGGTAATATACTCAGCCACAATTGTGGTGAAACACTTGCTCAGAGTTGCTCTAGGTCTCAGGTCACCAAATAGGCCTCACAGGGGAGTCACCAGCCTGACCAGGGGTCCAAGTGTAAACTTCCCCACATTGCAAGTGAGTGGTCAAGTCTGGGGGATATTGCATGATCATCTTCCCAGTCCCAACAAAAGCAAGCAGAGCAGTGAAGAGCACCAGGTAACACTCTCATAAGCCATGCTTATCCATTGCTCCTTTATGCAGCCCTTCAAACGACATAATTTGTGGCTACTACGAAGTATGCATGTGCTAACTGCCTAAATATTCCTGGGCAGACTTTGCACTTGAGCTGCCCTGGCTCCCATGCCATCAGCAGCACCCAAGCTTTCATTAATCCTCGGGGTCTAGCAAACCCTGCCTGTTGCCTCTAAGTCATCAGCGGCTGATTGTCGTAAGGGCAGCAGGCACAGTGGGACAAGGGAAGCATTTTGTCTTTCTGGAACAAGATGTTCACTTCTCAATATTGGGATCAAGTTGGAGCAAAATAAGGTAGCAAGACTGCACATGTTCTTTCACTTCTCTGGAAAAAATAGGCAATTATTAAACTAAGTTCAGCCACTTTCAGGAAAGCTGTGACAGTCTACACCAGTATCTGCAACTGGTAACTTTCATAAGCATTGAACCACATGCACAAAACCACTGCAATTTTTGTTTTGGAGGAAAATTCTGTATTGAAATAGGTGGCATATGTTTTATGAAACAGCCCCATTTCTACTGTCTGCATACCTGACTGTCCTTTTTGCAGTGGATTGCTGGCAGAACTGTATTTCATCACGCATGGACACTCCTCTCTTGCATCCCCCCAAACAACAATTGGGATGAAGGAAAAGAAAGTACTCTACCTGAACGTTTTCAAAATGTACCTACCTTTAAATCTCTTTGGCATTCACAAACAGGCTCCTTTGCAATTGCCTGGCAATTATATCTACTTTTAGAGTTGTCTAACTCACTTCAAAAAGCAGCAAGGGATGTAATAAAACCAGGGCTACTATCTATCACTTTCATTAAGAAACAACACTTTAATTGCCATGACTTACTACTTCATGACTACTACTGCAGGGTGGGTGGTGTCACCCTTGAGATTTTTCCAGGCACTGTTTCTACTGAAATTTAGTCTCTCAGACTGTATTTATTTCAGTTTCTTGGGAATAGGAGAGCAGACAGTGGTGGGACAAGAAAAATGCACTGTTGGAGAGAAGATAGAATTATTGAGAAACAGTAGCTCGGGGATACACTTGCATGGGATAAGTGTATGACCTGGGAAGGAATACCTTATGCTGTAGTGTCTTACGTGACATGAAGTTCACAAAGGCTAAAAAAGAGTGTGACCCTCCACCCAGTCAACAAGGATTATTGCATTTTGACTATTTCTCCTGTAGATTGGACACTCCCCATATTTAACACGTGTTGTGCTCTGTGGACTCCTTGATAATTACAGACACGGTTATATAGATACCCCAAAAAGCACTTATGGCCTCATAATTAATATTGGGTTTGTATATACCATATTTTTAAAACTTACATTTCAGTAAAATCAGCATAAATGAAGGAACACTTGGAATTACCTGTGGCAACTTCAGACTTTTTTGGCCCTGTTAAAAGAGATGTTGGGATAGTCCACAATTTTTCCCTCTAAGTGAATATAGGATCAGGAATAGCTGTTCTGCATCTATAAAAAGTCATGGGATTTTGATCATATGGGAGAAGAGGACTAACTAGGAAATGAAAATGGGTCTGTACTGCAGAGGAGGTACTTCAAAGAAATCTCTAATTTTCATGCAATCTAGGATGATAACAGAGCTTGGCCATCATTTGAAGCTGTTCTGGGCTGTATCACAATGAACAGAGATTAGCTGTTATTATTCAGCCTCTGCTTCTCAAATTTCTATAAAATTCTGAGCTCTCCCTAACTGGGCTAGAAGGAGAAACAGACCAATAAATCTATTTTTATTATGATTAAGTTATTCAAGTCTGGGAGTAAATAAATGTTAAATAAAATGCATGGGAATACTAGCTAATCATCTTCCAACCATAAGAGCATGGTATTAAGAAGTAGACTGGAGTTTAGAACTGTTGTTCAGAAGGATTCTTTTTCTTAATCTTAGAGCAAATAGAACAGCCTTTTTTTTTTAGTCATTAGTGCCACCCATCACCACCAGGGCTAGAGCTTGCCAGTGTAGTTGAAGTGATGCTTAGCCCCTTTCTTACACAGAGCAGCTATTGAAAATGCTTTGTACAAATGCTCCAAAACCACTGATTGTTTCCAACAAGCTTCTTGATGGGACTAAAGAGGCCGTCTTTAACCTTGTATGCCCTAAATGGTTTGGAATTTGAGAAATGCCCTGCTCTTCTACATCCTAGTGCCACTGGGGAGACAAGCAGAGATTCATAAAGGGAGGTGCTGGCTCAAAATCCTCTGTCATAGGTTTAGATCTTGCTCTCAGCCATGAGCTTTGTTACTGTTTGAGGCATCCTGCTCTGCACTCACTTTCCCTCTTGCAAGTCAGGCAGGGTGGGCTGCAGGATGTATGTTTATGGGTGCCTTTCTTCTATGCTTACCCTATGAATTTATATTACTGGTGCTGGGATAGGTGTTTTGACCTATTTTTGGAGCTGGACATATAGAGATGTGTTTTGAAACTGTGAATCTAAATAATACCCATGTATGATTAGGAGACAGAATGAGGACTGCAGAATTAAAATACCCAAGTGTTGCGGTTGGACAACTTGTCTCTATCTTCAGTGATGCCAGCTGAATTGCCTCTCAGGAGACCTGTGCTGTGAAGAATTGCTCTGGCATGTGGGCAGCTGTATGGCAGGGTGCTGCCAACTGCATCCAAAAGCTGGCCTCATCCCAGAGGTGGAAGGAAAAGACTCACTTCACAAATCTGAACCCACAGAAGCCTGTGGTCTACCAGCAAACAACCTTAGTCAACATTATGCCATGTGTACTAGTGACATCAACACAGCTCTCCAGTTTTGGCTGAGCCAATGTCCTGTTTGATATGTCTCTTCACAGGCGAAGACATGTTCTGTCTGAATTAGGCAGACAAGTGGCTGGGTTTCATCTTTGCCCCTTCTTCATGCTTTTCTCTGCAATAACTTGGGGGTAGGGTTCTGTAAGACACTACTACTAGTTATAAATAGCACCATAAGTAGAACAGACACAGGGATACCAGCTGCCGAAGGAGCAGTCCTGAACAACCTTTTTAGGTTTATAGCAGAGAAGAAAGAAGACTTCTAAAATTTTAATCACTGAATATTGGAATCTCTCTTTTCCAAAGACTAACTATGTCATACTATAGCACAAGCTTTCCTGCTTGGAAAACAGCTGAGAATGGATGCATCTCTGTGCATGCCATTGTAGTAGTTGGATACAAAAGCATAAACACATCACAGCTTGAATATTTATAACATTCAAATTCACTGACCTTGCATTTCTAGGAAAAAAAAAAAGAAAGAAAAAGAAAGAGAGTAGAAATTCCTGGGCTTCCAATATTGAGCTTTCAAAATATTTTCCGATGGTGACATTATTGTGACATTTTTGATACTGATAAAAGGCGAGTTACTTGAAAGTAATCTAGGCATACTTTCAGCTGTAGTATAAAAGACGTACAGACATGAAGTTATATATGTTAATAATCTAAAAAGTAAGCATATCAAATGGGTTTTACCTTCCTTGATGAATGTAAAATCTAATTATTCAGTAGCAATTCAGACATTAAACTTTATTTTTTGCAAGCTGTAAGGATAAGGAGATAAATTTCAGTTTGAATCCCCCCAAAAACCCTCTCATTCATAACATAAATAGGTTATTTGAGTGTGAATCTTTGCAGGGAGTGACTGTTAGGAAAAAACAGTCATTAAAATGGGGTCACAAAACATAAAACTTCAGAGAAGGCATAAGTATGCTTCATTCCTGCAACAACCTCCGAGGAAACCATGCTGCTCGGCGTGTTTATGTCTGAAATGAGATCTATTTGCAGGCTTCAGATCAGTGAGGAGGAACTATAGTGCCTTCTCTTTTTTCCCAGTCCTATCTGGCTGCCAGTGTCTCTGAGCTGTCAAGGAACAAATGCTCTGACTTCATCTTGCATGCTCTTTCCTCCGTATTCTGACAACACCTCTCAGGTTCAGAGATGTGTCAACCCCATTGTAATGATTGCTGCTAAAGCGGATGCACTGAGGAATTAAATGTGGAGATACATGTTCAAACTGCCTTTCTTATTCATCAGAGATGCCAAGCCCCTGAAAGAAATTTCAAAGGAATAAACACATCTGTAATGATTGGAGGTGGGGTTTTTTTGCTTCTACAGATAACACTATATAAAGCAAGCCCTCTTCACTCTTTCTTGTGTTCTTATCTGAGAGGAGAGGTCACAAAAAAACTGGACTTGAAAACTTACAATCTTACCATTAAATCAGTTACAATCAGAAATCTAATTGCTTTTCAGAGGAGCAGTGGGATTGCATAAAACAGGATTACTCCATTTTTAGTTCATCATGCTAGCCTAACATCTTCAACATTCCTGTATTATTTTCACAGGGGTTTGCACCACCTATGTTAATAAAGAAAATTATGTCACAGTCAGCAAGCAAAAAACAAAGTCTTCAGAAGGAATGGTTTCTTATGAATGGAAAATGTTTAATACACATACATACATCCCAGGAGTCCAACACCATTCCTTAGGAGGAGCTTCTAATTTATTTCATTCTGCAAAGCCTTTGGGATCTCTATTAAATAAATTAGGTTTAATGGGTAGGCTTTGTCAATCCAACAGTTTCCCTAAAGTAAAAATTTTAACCCCTCCATTTCTCTCAAAGGGATTTGATTATTTGAAAAAGAAGGGGCAAAAAAGAGTGAGAGATAGAGAGAAGGGATAGCAACTTATGCTATTTAAATAAATGTCAGCTCGAGCCAACTTGACCTTCACTGCAAAGATGATTTTTTTTTCAGAAGTCTGCTTTACAAATTTCAGAACAAAATTTCATGAGCTTATGTTTGGAAACATTTCCATAACATTTTGTAAACTGCCTCTCACCATCCATACACTTCATCTGTAGTAATATTCTTCCTTAGCAGCTCCTGCCTGAACTTCCATTTGATCTCATGCCTGTCCAGCAATGTAAATGCTGCTAGGAAAGGGCATGACATGGGACTTGCTGTAAGCTCTTCATGAGTTACTGCTTTGGGAAGACAATTTATCTGAGATGTAGTTGACTTTGTTCAATAGTAATCTGCCTTGGTTTCTGAGCAAAGATTTGGACCATGCTGGCTCTGGTCTGGAGGAGTCTGAGCTGAAAACTTGATAAATGTAGCATCCAGAGCTTAAGGTGCCTGTGATATAGCTCAGCCCAGACCCAAGTGCTCTTTAGAGAAGAGCCTGCCTGTGGCTCTCTACCTGGCCAGCATGGCTCAAGCTGGCAAGAGCTTCCTCTAGCCCAGGCTCCAGCAACTGTCCTGAGGGAGGCAGAGCATGAGTGCTCCAAGCCAAGGCTGGGCTACAGCCTGAAGCAAGGAAAGAGCAAACAGGGGTAACAAATCTTGGTGGGATTCTGCCCACTCTCAACTCCTGGACTCTGTGAGGACTACATGGCCATTTCTGTTGGAACCAGAATTTTCTCTTAACGTACAAGCAGCTGATACTGCATTTGTTACCCAGAGCTGACATTGCAATGGGGACGCCAAGACTTTGTCCACTGCCAAGCTACAAGTCCTATGCTAGCTAGAGACCTAAAGACCACGGATCTCTATTGCACCCAGACGCAGCAGACAACTTTAGATAAATTAATTAATGTTTCAAAATAGATGCCGTACTTTTCATTCTTGCATTCAATCCATCCACCTGAAGTCAGTGGAAGCTGAATTAGCTCATGCACTTTCAAATGACTCATCAGTCATGCATTTGCTCCATGAAGTGCATCTCCTCCTGCTCTGTTCCATGAAGGCCCAGTGCAATGAGGGCACTACTGAAAAAAGGAGGCAGGTGTCCAAACTTCCCATGCCCTTTTCTCACTACCAAATATGTCCTCTCTAGAATCTTGCCCATGCAAGTACTGCAGTGTCACTGATTGTAGCTGGTCTATGTTGAGTTACACAAGACTAAGATATATGGAATCTCAGTATAAACGAGCAATTGCCTGCATGTAATTTTTAATTGAAATGTTAATGTAATCTCCTATGCAGCAGACAACATTCAAATCAGATTTTCTTCAAATTTGCTGCTGCTGAAAATAAACACACAAAAAAAACCCCCTTCACAAATAAAATCTTGAATCCTAACTCAGATGGGAAAATTCACAGGCCGCTCTCTTTAATTAATTTAAGCATCACTAATTTAAACTAAGTTCTCCTGAGTAATTCCAGTAACAGCACTTAAAAATAATGCTCCTGTGAAAAGCTCTGCTGCTTCAGGAAATGATCAGAATTAATGTTGCTCATTTCACAAAGAAGATTGTCTTTGTTGTGGCACATGCAGAAAGTTCTAGCCTATTAGCAAACAAGATGAAAAATGAGATCATTTATACCAGCTGAAACAAACAAGATTTTGATATTCACATATTGTAGGTTTTATGAGAACCTGAAGGGGAACAGGGAAAACAAAACAAAAAAATGTGTACCCACAACGGGAGGGAAAACTATCCTTCATGATCCTAGGAGACAGCTAGTCAAGTTACAACCACTTTTATCATTACTATAAATACTTCACTAATTTTGACTGAATTCATGTCACAATGCCAAAGTTCCCTTCCCATCATGACAAGCAGTTGCTGGTCAACTTGCATTTTCAGTTTCGTCCTCAAATTTCTCACAGAATAACTTCCAGGCTGCTCTGATTTTATTCCACACACTGCAAATGCCTCTGGCTTTGGTCCAGTGACTAGAAAAGTTTTTTTATTTAACCTGATGATTTTTTGATTTTCTATGAAATGTCATTGGGTGCCTATATTTCAGTGAGCTCCTATGGAAATATGGATTCTACAGGAGCAGTGGTGTTGGTGAGATAATACATATAGATTTATGTCTGTAAGAAGGGCTGGTCTGTAAGTGGACTTAATACATGCAACCAGGTAGCTACATGACATTCCAGTTCAGCATGCTCAAGACACTAAGTATGATGTCAAAATATTCCTTAGCTAAGTTCATAGTCAAAAGTTAAATCCACTGTTTCACAAGTTAGTTTTCTACAAAACAAGAAGGTATATAAAAATAACTCCTCATTTTAACTACCTGTTGTCCACTGTGACCATGCAAACTCAACTAAACGCAGGTAGGGTCCCGCCTTCTTGGACAGTGCTCCTCTTTGTCCCTGGTTTTTGGGGGCTAGCAAAATCAGTTTTACTTAGAGGCTGTCACCACCACAACCATGATTAGACTTGTTCATTTATTCTCTGTTTCTGTTCTTGGGCACCTGTATTTATTAGCAATCTTTCAAGAGCCTAGACTATACACTAGAATAAATACCACAGACAGGAAGAAAGTGTGTGGGTTTCTACAGGGAAGAGCAAGATGGCTAATTTTAGATATCTCTGTCATTAAACATGTAAATATTATATAAAGGCTACCTGTCTGGCACTTAATCCATAACTTATGTATCAAAAGAAGATTCTGACCTTTATTTGTTTCTGTAGAAAACAGCAAGAGGTCATAAAGGCGTGTGTATGTCCCACTTTATTTTTTTAATTCATGCTGCAATCTGTGTAGTGTTGAAAATAATAGCATTTGGAAAGACAAAGAGATCTGGGGTCATTATGGTCTTAACATATTGCAGTATTCCTTTCAATGTCTTCCTTCACTTATAAAATTGATTTTTGTTTTTGCTTTTTTTTCTGATATCAACTAGAAAATTAGATGCTATGGAGTGAGCAAGATAAACAGCAAGAACTCTGATCTTTTTCCTCATTTAGAAAACTGAGGTTACTTTTCTGTGGGTTTGCATTTGAGATGGTTTTCAAGTGCTTCTTCGAGCAAAGAAAAAGTCCTAAAAAGTAAGTATCTCTCCAAAGCACTTTCTAGCAAACTGGATGGCAGTACAAGATTTTTACATTAAACTTTGACTAAAGTATCTGAAAGAAAATGTAATATAAAAAGATTTCTCCTTGAAGTATGTTTCTATTTAGCCATTTTGGGGAACTTCACTCCAATTAAACAAAATCTGACACTAGTTTCTCAGTTGACTTAGGCTGAAGTTGATCTATTTCCCTTTGTTAAAAGAAAAAATAACTGAGTTGCTGAAAAGACGTCTAGTATATCTTTGCCCTGTTGTATTACAGTATATGGGACTAAGCACTCACAGAGTATGTTTAGATACTAATTTTTGGAAGGATTATTTAGAACCTAACCTTCCCTGGCTTGCACCTGATTAATTCCAAGGCTGAAATGCTTTCTTAGGCAAAACTCTCCGTATCATTAAGTTCTGAGATAGTATTAAAGTGTTTGAATCCAGATTTACAAAGGCATTTAGATACTTAAAGGTGCAGATAAGTATCAAATAGGGTTTGTAAAAAAGCCTATGCAGGATATAGGACTATATCATTTTGATAAGTAATGTATATTAGATGTCAAGCAGACCTAGTGTTTTGGAAATACCATTGGACATTTCCATACAAAGTTAGGTGCCTAAAAGTCTTCAGAGTTTTTACTGTTTGCTTTACATCTGGAATTCCTTTAAAATCTGTCTCTCAGATTAAGAGAGTTGAAACAGATACAAGAAATTAATACATCAAATTTTTTTAAAAAATGTGCCAACCTGTAAACATCTGACACGTAAGTTCTGAATGTTCACATTATAAACTACTCTCTATGCATAACTCATGACTTATGAGACCAGGAGGGTTGTAATACATACAGAGAACAGATTACCTGACTTTACAAAGCTGTTTATAAGAACACATCTGCTTTGTCTCGGCATTTGAAATACATTTAGAGCATGAAAGCTCCTTTTCAATTGCAAGTCAAGTACAACTACGTGAACTATTACATTTTTCTCCTGCTGAAATCCAGAGAAATGAAATTGCTGCCTTAAGCCATGTTTTGAACCACTAACTATTGCCACTTGAACCAAAAAAAGCTTTAAAACTTACACTGCAAGACTTCTCCAGAAGCTACAAAATCCCCTTCCAAGCCTCCAAATCAGCTTCTGATGGGAACTTTTTTTTTTTTTTGAGGTTGCCCCCACAGGTATTTACTGTTCAAGTCAATCACTGCTGAGTTCTTTGCGTGCTGATCTTACCAGACTACGACCAGATGTCCCTAGCAAGTATTTATAAGAAATAATAGTGTGCCTAAAATCTTAGTGTGCCATGACCACAAACATGAAACAGCCCTGAGCGTAAAGGCCTGACAGATTAATCTTGCTGTGTCCCTGTGCAATGAGATAAACAAATCTTTGCCTTTCAGCTTTTTGTAATCAAAGAAAACCAAGAGAGATTTCTTTTGTTCTGTAATTTTATGTGTGTCAGTGCTGTGCCTTCCCCAGTTCATTTGTTGTGATTTATATTTTCAGAAAGTGTGTGTTGTGCTGCATGAGAAATGTCTCTGTTGAATTGAATTCTCTGACTGCAGTAACTCTAGATGAGCTCAGTGTCTTAATCTGATGGTTATTTCTTCTATTTATAAAACCGATGTGTACAGTGGCTGTATTACTTAGAGTAATTAGTTTTTGTCTCATCCAGCAAATTCTGCACAGTGTGGGAATTGCCAGAATACTTTTTGTTGTTGCACATAGTAAACCAAAATAATACCCTGCAGCAACTTTCTATTTAAATATTGTGCCACAGATCAAAATCTGAACTAGAGTCAGATGGGGTCTGTTGTAAGAGTTCAGATAAAGCATTGAGAAGTTCAAAAGGAAAAGGAAAATTTTTCCAAAACTTCAGCAAGCTTTCTGTAAGAACCAGCATTAATACACCAAAAGATGACTGAATATCCAAAGTGGCGGGAAAACCAGTTTTTATATGCAGTTCTCTGTGGTGAAGGTGAAAGAAGAACATCCACAGAGGACGTGAGAGAAGCAGAATACAAGGATTAAAGGACCAGAAGTGGCCTGAGTTCCTATAACTGGGAATCTAGCAAAGATGGGCTCTGGGAAAGTGCACTCTAACTGCAGTGTTAATACTAAATGCTAACAGCAACTGGCCAGCAGGCACTACTTGTGTAGCAGACCAGGGAAAAAACTAAGGCTGTGTGGCCAGATCATGACTACAAATGTGTCAGCAGCAGTGTGCCTTTTGTACTAGGGGACTTGTCAGACCCTGAAATTAGAAGCCTTCCCCTAAGTAACTAAACTGGGATTAAGGGATTAGGGCAATGTAGGCAATGTGTTAGAAGCAAAATATATCCCAGTAAAACCACGTTACACAGATTTTTCTCATGGACTTCAAGTCGGAGGAGATGCTGAAGAGCCAAAAGATCAGAGAGTCTGCTTCCCTCTGGTGGCAGGGGCTGCTGTTCACCATCCATTCCAGTGTTTGGTACTGGGCAGTCAGCCTTTTTTTAAGCACATCAGGCAATGACTCTCTTAGCCTTTCCCAATTCCCATAGCCAATCCTAGCAGAACTATTCCTATTCCTCAGCTTCCAGCCCTCTGTAAAAGGAAAATTTTTAATATACATGCTGAACTAATGCAGCATGGGATTTGGGGAATGTGCCTTTTTTTCCCTCAAATTGTCAAGAATTACTTTTAAATTCAAAATAAATCAAACTTAAAAAAAACTCAAAATAACCCTTACAAGTTTGAACCAAGGAAAAACTCATTTTACAGCCCAGTACAACAAAGATATCTGCTGCCTGCCCCAGGTACAGTGTTGAACTGGAAGCAGTGCCTTCCCACACCTTTGAATTTTTGAAGGTGATGGTAATCAAGTGACCCAGTTTAAGCATTTGCCTTTAGCATCCTCACGTTGCTGAAAGTAAAGAAATTATGACATTGGCAGCAGGAGGTGGAAGGCACAGACCATTCTGTTAGATAAGCTATGTCAGGAGATTTTTGGCTCAGTTGATGGTATCATACTTTCATCTTAATGTCCTTCCTCAGGCTGGCTGTATGGGTGGTGAATCAAGGTTTCCTGAGTGGAAGGAATGGGAAATGGGGCACAAAAGGAGCCCCTGAAAGAAGACTGGGAGACTATTGTCCAGACATGATGAAAGGGGGGAAAAACCAGCATTTTATAACCCATGTTGTGGAGGAGAGCAGCATATCCTGACCCAGCAAGTCAGGATGCTATTGTGCTGTTGTGGCCAGTGCTGAAAATGGGGACAGAGAAGCACAACACACCAGCTTTGGTGGCTGCAGAGGCCACAAGGTCCTCTCAGATCTGCTTTGTGTGAAATGCTCGCTTATTTCCCAGCAGTTCACTCCTGATTTTGTACAGTTCACTCTGCACAATCTGCACAGTCACTGGTGGTCACATTAGCCAGAGAGACAGGTGCTGTGTACAGACACTCTCTCAGCACACGCAGACAGCAGTGCAAGCCAGAGAGACTTGCCATTTTCCACACAGCTACTGTTACAGGCTCCCGAAATACATGAGTTATTTACTCATTATTGGCTGCCCAGTCCCAGGCGTGGTGCTTTCCAAATAGCATGAAGACACTAATCTCTCCCTACAGAACAAAATCCAAAATAGAAAAGATCTTGTTGGAACACTGGTAAGGGACACCAGATACAAGCAAAGGGCTCAAGGCAATTAGTAGAAATCACCCCCTTAAAATACTTTTGTTGCTGCAGTCATGACACAGCAACTTTGCATGCTCCCATTGCCTTCATGTCATATCACCATTCAGTTCAGTAATTTACCCCTTCTGTCTGGTTCAAATCTCAACCATACTTTTCCAAAGAGCTCAAACAATGTTTTTGTTTCTCATCTGGCTAAACACAGAAATTCTGCAGTAAAAAAAAATGTATTTTCCAGGAAAGCTTGAGTGTATCAGCTGGGTGAGAACTTCAGAAGTCCTGCACAAGGAGGTCATTTTAACTGTTTATGTGGCAGTAGACTCTCTAAAGGACAGAAGAGATTTCTTATTTGATTATATCTCTTTTTTATGAATAAACCTCTGAATAGGAAGAAAACTTCTCCTTTCTACCCATCACAAGTTACTTCATAGCTGTGGCACAAGCTGTGCCATCCTACACTAGCTGATGAGTGAACTACCCATCCATGGCTGACATGACAGGCAGTGCTCTGCATATTCTGAAACTTCACTGTTTGAAATACGACCATTTTCTCAGTAATGGTATAAAAATAGGCTGAAAAATATCTCAGTGAACAGACTGACGTATTCTCCTGGGCAAGATGTTGGGAGACTGGGCTAAACACTGTGGCTTGTCAGATATGCTAATAGATGAACTGTATTTTCAGCACTGATCCTAAGAAGAATACACTGAGCAAATGTCACTTTTACAACACTAATTGAATATGACTACAGCTGACAGCATTTTCCTTCCTCCTCTGCCGACTCTCAAAGATTATGGCCCGTTTGTTTATTGGAAATATTCATGCTTCCCCGAAGATTCACCACAAACTGCATCTCTCTGCCAACAGGACCTTGTTTGCGGAGTTATTGTTCTGCATTTGTTTCTCACTCTTGCATGATCCAGCCTATTCAAATCATCATGTTCGTGCAGCATTTCTGCCAGCAGAGGAGGGAGTGCAAGTCATGCCTAACTTTGCATTTAGTTATGCCACCCTTCAGGGTCATCAAAGCAATACCAAGGAGGTCTACATTTAAACTGGGTGACCCCAGGCGACTTTCAGTTTTACATATACTTTCAAAGCAACAAACAACTCTGGTTAATCTGTTGAACAAGCAGCGTTCACAAGGAGATGAATAGAAAGAAAGAAAGAAAGAAAGAGACAACAAAGAAAACTAGCATTGATTGAAGTGAAACATGTTGGGAAACCATCCCTTCAGAAGGCCTGATAACATGAGATGAGGATCTTCTGCACATTGGGTTATGACTTCCACATATTTTTTACATAGACTTGCCCAGACCCAAGCTCATGCATCAAAACACCTTTCAGCTGTCATCTCCTCAATGGCAGGCATCAGAACCTCCAAAGTCGCTCTAACAGAAGCTAGGCTCAAATTTAACACTCTAGTTTAAATGCATCTCTAGAAGCAAAGTGTAAAATTTTCTTGTACCTGCAGATAGCTTCTTTTTAGCCCTGCTGGAAACTGGATGACAATGATTCCTGGGAAGGAACCACATGGCAGATACCCCCAGAAACACCCCATTTCAGCAAGATGTCTACCACCAGCAATAGGTCTATAATGCCAACTGCAATTAAATCCTTGAAAAGTAGCATGCTGTATTTCACAGTTTATGAATAGTGATGAGTATGTTATTGCTCATAGACCCATGACCTCTGCAAAAACCTCTGGTAATTTTTCATTATCCTGCAATCCTCTGCACCTTCAAATCAATCAAGGTTCTGCCATAAACTTCTAAAACAGGGTAAAATACCACAGGACATGCAAAAACCCACAACAAGGAGAGCACAGCTCACGTTGTAGTAGTAGCATAAAGCAACACAATCTGTATCAGCCCAAATGAAATGCTCACACTGTTGCATGGTTTATAACAAAGCATTTTCAGTGGTGCATTTGAAAGAAGTGAATTCTGGAAGGTAAAGCACAGATTCAAAGAAGCTGTTTATCTGTTAAAAAAAATGAAATGCTATGATTCCTTTCTTCTTATTTAGAAAGAAAAAAAGGAAAAAGCTTTCCTTATGCACAAGCAAAGCCAGCCATGGTTTTGCACGTCTTCAAACCATATAAAGCAAAGAGAAGAGGTAGTAGCACACATCCAGATCCTTTTTACCAACAGGTAGTTGTGACCTGTCTCACTTAGTAGGTCAAGATCCCTGTTACTTCTGTGTGAAACTAATGGGAGTTACATATATGCATATAGAGGGACTAACTCAATATATAACTCAGTATGTTCTGAACAGGGGAGTTTTCTGTAAATACCTATACTCAGAGTCCCTGTTAAGGCTCTGCTGTAGCATCAGGAGCTTAGCAGCTGTGTGGTGAGACCAGGGCACCCAGATGGGCAGCTGAGCATCTTCTACCCCTCTTTTAGGGGATTCCTACAAGTATATCCACAGCGTTCCAGAAGAAATGCCACGGTGCTGCTGCAAGCAGGGAGTGTGATATCCTGGTAGCAATGGATGAAATCTTGGCTCCCCTTCATAATGTTTCATTCCTTAATTTCCCTGTAGCCAGAGTT
This sequence comes from Corvus brachyrhynchos, assembly GCF_000691975.1. Taxonomy (NCBI): domain Eukaryota; kingdom Metazoa; phylum Chordata; class Aves; order Passeriformes; family Corvidae; genus Corvus; species Corvus brachyrhynchos. Next base: position 2,257,941 of record NW_008237681.1, read on the forward strand.
TTGATGGGTGACTTTGATAGATCACAGCAAGGATGAAATGCCACCTGTCTCTAAAACAGTCTCCAAAGGCAGTCTGGGCAAAAGCAACAGAATGATGTAACCCCCTCAGTCTGCTGTTTGGCCTGCAGCTTGTAACTACTGCTGGCATCCTCCCAGGCTCTGTGTGCCTCCAGCCCCAGCTCCAGGTGACCACAGTGCTGGTCTCCCTCTGTGACACCCCTTGGCTGCCAGCTCCACCCCTCTGTCTTCACTCACACACAGCTGCTTCGGCTTGCATGCCTCAGGCAATGTTTCCTTTCCTTCCTTTGCCTCAGAGGATTAGCAAATCAAGCTGGATACTAACCCAGAAGGCAAGACAGTGCCCCATAAAGAGCCAACAGAGTGTGACAGACTGCTGTGCTGTGTCCCAGCTGTGTACTAAGTGGCCCCAGGCCTGGAACAACACAGAAAGCATCAGAGCCCAGTGCCCCTGGCATCTGACTTGGATCCATGTAAACAAATTATTAACAACTACTCAAAGAACCCACATGAACCATACAAACTCTTTTAGTTCTGTATGGACAGGAGTTGGACTTGATGGTCCTTGTTGGTCCCTCCCAACTCAGCATATTCTGTGATTCTGTGCAAGTCTGGAAAATGAAGTTTTAACACTGGCATTTGAATCTTTTATTGCAAAGTTTCAGTTCATCGCTTCAAGTCGAAGTTATGGGCAGGGTTATGCTATGTAGAACCATAAAATATGGATATTTTGGGATTCAGTTTCCTTAAGTGCTATGAGATGGACATTCTAGCATGTGCTGTTCATAGCAGGTAATACTGTTTGTCTTTCCTTCCACCCGCAATGTGCTTAGCTCCAGCAGCAGCAGTACATACTTCAGGCTGCTGGCCAGCTGTAGTAAGATGTATTTGTATCTCAGGAAGGACAAGGTGGTTTCTGAAAGCCTTCTTTTTCTGAGACTGGCTCTGGACCTGGCAACTATTAGAGTCACTAGAACTGAAAATAGAACTGAAATGCATTTGTGGTACTAAAAGGTTGTTAGATAAATGGCTTCAGAGGAACAGTTTAACAGATAGGAAAATTTAAGTAACTGTTTGAGTTTATTAAAAGAGAGATGGTCTGGGGCCAGTTCTTTTAAGAGTTAACATCCCTCTGGGCCTGAAATGCTTCTCCGGCTGCTTGCAGAGACCCGTTAGAGATTGAAGCATGGATGAGAGGTACAAATCCTGCTCTGGGTCTCTGCCTAGAAAAGGAAGGAAAGGCCATGGAGCAGTGGGAGAGAGCAGATGGGGATGACAGCTTTCTTCTGCATCTGAATTACCAGGGTTTTGAGGTACTGTCAAACCCCAATGGTGACGAGGGTGTCTGTACCCTATTCAACATCACTCCAGTCTATTACAGGCTGGACTGACAGCTTATTTCATATGACCTATACAGTATAGACACCACATCTGGTTACATAAGCAATATGATGGCCAGCAGGATCCTAATGGTAAAAGGTTTGGTAATGTTTTATTTTCTCTCTGAGTTCCTGGAAATGTAAAAGTAACAAGGAGGCAAATGTCTGAATAAAAGAAATCCTAGCAGTATATATGAATTTTTTTGCTAGGCAAATGCCATTACTTAAGCAGACTCTCAAACACATGAAATGCTCTTAGGGCCCTCCCTATTCCCTCAAGACTGTCTATTCGTTGGTGTATGTCTGTGTGTGCTTTTAACTTAATAAAACCACCCCAGCAGTTGAGCTATGGAAAATGTACGTCTATAGGAAGCATTCAGCTCTGACTCATTATCTGTATCTAACCATAGGATCATGAGCTCAGATACACAGAGCAGCCTTCATATCAGCACAAGTAGCCTACAGCATCCTTTTCCTCACCAATTTTTTCACACAGCATAAAGTTTTCTTTGATTTTTCATCCCAAACATGGCTACTGTAACACTGTAAAGTAATGAACGGGTGAGAGAGCATGGGTGAGAGAGACAGGTTCTTTGGCAATGTCCTTTTTAAGCTGCTGGCAAGTTGCCTTGCTCAGGATGTGGAACAGCAGCTGAAAACAAACACCAAGCCCCTATCAGGAAGCCTCAGGACTGTAGTGCTGTTGCTAGGGTTCCTTCTTGCAAAGTGCTATAGTTGAATAAAGTAGGTCAAGAAAATTACCATTATAATGATATTCTCCTTGCCGTTCTCTAGCTGGTCCCTTACCTGGCCCTGTGCCGCTGTAGGATCTTCCTCATTGCTTCATTTTGCCTTCCTGCACAATGGTCTATCTGCACAGAAATGGCAAGAAACTCCATTTCAGCCTAGTGGGAAAGATTCCCTTTTTTTAGAAAAGGGAGCTGTTGCATGGAAGCCCTCAGGCTGAGAAGTACCCACATGTCCCAGGTGAGCTCTGCAAGTTATTGCTGTCTCCTCTCCTTCCAGCAAACAGCCACCCTCTGGTATAGACTAAGTACTGAAAGGATGGATTTAAAGACAGATATATTTAATGAGAAAATCTGATTTAGATGCCCATTAAGATACACACCTGTCTTGCTGTTTTTCTTTGGCAAACCAAGCATCTTATTCTTCACTCCTGGGAGCATTGAATCGTTTCTGTGGAGATGCCTAGTCTTGTTACACTATCCACCAAAAAGACAGGCACATATTTCTGTGATGATATCCTAATTTAATGAGTTAAGAACTAATCATCTAACCCAGGAGCCCCCAGATGCCACACATCTGCCCTATTACAGGCCTTAGCAGTACAAGCTTGTGTTTTGACTTAGGTCAATTTGCTTAGGGCCTACCTTATGAATCAGGCAGGGTTCAGGACCAAGAAAATGTACCCAAAAAGTACCAACCATAAAGAACCTCAGGAAGATCCTGTTAGCCAGGATTAGGGCAGTTCCTCCTCTGCTTCGTTGTGGGAGTAGTCGTGTTAGCTGGCCTGTATCATCACTGTGGTCTTATCTTGATAGGCCAGATGGTAGCCAGTGTTTTGGAGAGTGGTGGCCAGGCCTGATTCACTTCTGTTCTTCCCATGTTGAGAACAAACATATGTTTACTCTGCTGCGGTGCTACTATTCAGGAAGACTAAAATCAGACTGTTTGGTTCGTGGCACAACCGAGAACTTAACCCCCTTTCCAGCCAGCCATGCCCGAGCACTTCCAAGATAATTACTCAATACATGGCATTAAGAAAGAAACTGCTCCTCTCTTCTATCATCAAAATGAAAATATTAATATCTGCTTATTTAATAACTATGAATTATATATTGTTTGCACAGTATTTACCTACCAAGAAGAGCTAAGAAGTGTTGTTTTAAAAAAATGCTAAATTTGAAAAATTGCATGAAAATTAACTTCTATGAAAACAATAAGCTTTTTATGCTTGTACAATAACTTTTTATTCCTGAGCAGTGTTGCTGTTGTTGAGCTTTTCCATTTCCTTCATAAATGCCAACTGTCTGATGAGAAGACTATTAACTATGAATGCTAGTGATACATAATCTCTATCCTCATCTCAGTAAGAGCTTGGGGGCAGGAAGAGGCAGTTGTATGCCCTCTGATAATAGCAAAAGCCCAATGTGAGGAATATAATTACACACGTATTTTTGTCATACTTTTGCCTGAGGCTGTGGACAATATTTTGGATCTAGCTCTCTTTTTTTATGTCACAGATATACGGATGATGCTAGTCAAGTACTTCTTTTGGTGCCCTCCTCTATTTACAAAGACTGCATTGGGAGTGCTTTTTCCATGAAAACAGCAGGAGCAAAACAGAATCAATCACCATATTCAGAGATTCCTGATTCTGCTTTCCCAAAGGGGTTTGTGCTAAATATCACTGCTTTCATTTCCTCTGATTTCTCTACTTTGGTTTGCATATCTGTTCTTTTTTTTCCTCCTCGCACAACCACTTTGGAGAGCAGTTCCCAAAATTTTGCCTTTGTCACCTGCCTTAGGGAACCCTCCTCAGATCCACTGCTTCATTGCTGCCAGGATGCCTGGTGAGCAGTGACTTCCTGTGACATCTTGTCATTTTATAAAGGCCTACTTAACTGCTTCATCTGGTTAGCTGAACACCCCAGGATATGGTACAGCTGCTCCCTATAAGCAGGTACGTAAGTATAACAAAAGATGTGGTTCACAGCAACCAAAATTAGTTTTCAGCATCAAAGGAGATCTCCAGGAAAGAAGAAAAAGGCTACGAATTTCATAAATACCCAGCTTAAATCTAGAACTAGAGTCAGATGGGGTCTGTTGTGCTCTGAGGCTTTGCCATCTTGTTTTATTTTGTCTCACAGCAGTTGCAATTATCCTTTGATTCTGACAGGCTATTGTGCTGTTTTCCCATGAATTCTGTTTGGATTTATGTAAAGGGTTTGATTGGACCAGATTTCTTATGCATGTTAAAGTGTTCCTTGGTCCTGCTGTTATTTATGTATTTTTTCCCTAGGTTTTCGAAGTACCTGACAAGAGGACTCCAGGTACTGTCAACTGTCCTTTAAGATACTTTGACAAAAATGCCAGTTCCAATTAGATCAAACAACCTAACAGTGAAGTCAGCCTTTTACATGTTCCCCCTTTCAATCCTTTCCAGTGCAGGTCTCTTCATGCATTCTGCCCTCTGCTCACCTCCTGAGGATGAGGACAATTTCTTTAAGACGTGCAGGGAAACAGCACTAGACACCCACACTTTCACATTTCAGACTGCTCCAGCACAGGTACTGCTGCTGGCTACAGCTGTTGCAATGGCAAGGACAGCAGGAGAATACAGAGAGTGTGTTCTGTAATGTATAATTTCCTTTGGCACCCTATGCTTTCATGCTATCCTTTCCAAAACCAGGGCGTTTAACACAATACAGACACTTTGTACAATGCTGGCAAGAAATCTCTGTATTCAACAGATGTTACTGGGCATCTGTTCTCATCCAGCTGCTAGCAGAAGAATTTGGAGACAGAAGAGTGTGGTCTTATATTAATAACGGATTTCAGTACATATTTGATTACCAGAAGTTCAGTCACTACCAGTGATAGGTAGTAGCACTTTGCACTGCTCCCCAGCCACCCTGCTCCATTGCAGAGGCCAGCACAAGGTAAGCTTCAGAAATACTAGTAAAACCAGGGAACTGAGAAGTCATATACAGTGCTTATAGCCACAGGCTCTCCACAGGAGTCAAACCAGGCCAGGAGACTTGTCAGAAACAGAAGACAGGGCAGTCCTTTGCTGTTCTTAGTCTAGAGGAACTGCTGGATCAGGGTGCAAATTAGAACATCTTCAGGTAGGAAATCAAACCAGCTTTGAACGGCCTATAAACACTTCCTTAGTATTAGCTAGGGCGTCAATAAGACCAGCATCTGTAAAGAGGAGAGCCTCTTGCCTGGGTCAAAGTCCTATCTGCCACATCTGGTGTTTCTCCAGAGAAACATCTCTAATCCACTGACTCTGGACTCATCGCATGTAAGGGTTGCCATGGGGACATGCTGAGATTGTGCCATTTTAACATTTATCTTCCAGATTCCTCAATGAAGCGACTATGTGGGCTTCTAGGCAATAAATTTGCATATAAAAATGTGAGTGTACAAATCAACCCATCAAGCAGCTTCAAAGCTGCAATATACCCCCATCCTGGCAGACTCGAGTATTAGCTGCTGTTTGCACAGTAGCTGTGGAACATTCACTGTCCCCACACTCCTCTCTGCCATGAATGCAAAAAGGAAAAATGTTTGAGTGAATGGCTCATAAACACAGCTTGTTTTCACAGTGAGAGAAGACAGGGAAGGAGGAATCTGTGAAGTGTTTAAGAGAAGCTTCTGAACATCATTCATAAAGCTCTACCTGCGCTTTACTTATGATACCTTTTCAGCAAATTCATTAGTCTATAGCAAGAAGACAAAATTGACATTAAG
>NW_008237681.1:2264084-2289172 GCF_000691975.1 Corvus brachyrhynchos
GAATGGGGCTGACTTGCTCTCCCCCAGCAGCCATGCAGCTGCTAAGTACCGCTCTGCCAGGCCTTCAGGTATAAAGAATGGAGGAGTCATCTAGAGAAAATTAATAATACCACTGGAATCAGTGAAATTTCTCCAGGGATACTGTAAGGATGAGGATGTCCTAGCCAAGTGGGAAATGGTCTGTATTCATCCTCAAGTCCATAAACTGAGGGTAAGTTCACACAGCAAGCTGCTCTGTAGCTCAGAGGCGGCAAAAGCTCAAAACTTCATGGCAGCTTTCCATGCCCTGCACTTGCACTACAGCACAAAGCCTTTGGAATCTCCATGTTGTTTTACCCTTGCAACATGAGTGGCACCACCTTGAGAGCATCTCTGAAGGAAAATCTTATCCATATCCTTTTCCCACCGCTACCCAGTGCCCTCTCATCCACAGCCACTCTGGAGATGCTCACTCTGAGTTAAATACTGGGGCAGTCATGCTGGCAGCAGAAACTGGTGTAAACCAGCCTTTAGGTCTAGGGATCAAATCAGGGTGGATTTAGGAAATGCTTTCTGACTTTCCTTCTTCCCAAGGGATGGTTCTGGTGATAGAACTGAGAAAAATCTCCAAGTCAAGAGGAAGGAGGGTATATAATTGTGCTATTTCATATAACCAGCATTCTGATAATGTAATCTTGTAGACACTTTTTAATTTTTAAAACATAGGTACTTTTAAACAGGTATTTGCGTTGTTAAGGTGAGCCTAAGTCAGGTGAATAAATATTTGGCAAGTTTTTGATGGCTGAATACGATTCGAATACAAAATGCTCTCAATAGATTGGAAAAGCTTTCTGGAAAAACATCAAGATGGTTCTCAGCAGGGGTGAGTGCAGTGTACTACACCAAGACAGGCACCATCAACTAAGCAAATGAGTATACATTGAGCTGGACGGCAAGTTCTAGAAAAATGTCTAATAATTACAATGAATTATAATGTTTGCATGAGTCAAGGCTATTGGAAAATGAAAACACCTTGAATTATAAAAAGAAGAGTAAAACCTGAAAGATACTCTTTTGGTAAGATCTCAACTGGAGTGGTACATCCAGTTTTGGACCAAACATTTGGAGAATGATCTGGGCACCTAGAGAGCATGAGAAAGAGCACCATAATACCAGAAATCTAAGAAACGTCACCAGTGAATAGTGATTGAGATAATTTGTGTTTATCTCAAAAGAAGCCTTAAAATACAGACAAGACAATTGCAAAGAGGAAGGGAACAACTTGTTATTGTCTGTTTAGATGTGACATAATGGCAACTCAATTGCAACAAAGAAGATTCAGAGGCAAAGTTAGGAACTATTCTATGTCACTAAGAAAATGGGGCACATAAATAGATATGATGGATCTTCATCACTGGAGCCTTTGACTAGGAATTATGTAGTCTTTTTGAGGTTGGAATAGGAAGGGAAGACATGTAAACAGGTCTGATTTAAGGTTTTTAAGCCTAGATGATACTCATCGGTATATTTTATTGGACAATAATTCTGTCTAAAAGATTCTTCATTTTGTTTTTATGCAGAAATATGACACAGAAAAATGAAGTAACCAGAGATTCAAGAGGTTTTTCAGCCCAGTTGTAGGTCAGTGCCCATAGGTGCTGTATGAAGACAAAAGAGGAACAATTATAGCTAGCTTAGTCTTGCCACTCTGGGGGAACAGTGCAATTAGGGCAAGGAGTAAAATACCTGCGTGATCTGAACAGGCTCATTATCAATGAAATCTCAAACTAACAACATCAATTAATAAAATGCACTATGCAGCATGAAATTCTAGCATGAATTTAAGCTATCTAGAAAGGTCAGAAATAGAAAGTTTGTAGCATTCTTTGATTCACTTTATCTGAGGAACAAACATTATCTTTTGACATGTGATGAGGCAAAGACTACCATTTGAAAAATTTTTTACTCTCTTGCGTGTATAGTTTGTTTCTTAAGACAAAGCATTGGTTCAGGTAATAAGTTATTTCAACAGATGAAGTTACATTAAAGCAACTCTCTTATCAATTAGAATTTATCCTTTACATCTGACATTTGCAGCTAAGGTGTACAAGGAGGTAATATGATACAGCAATGAGAAAACACTGTCTGGAGCTAAAAATATCATAACCCACACTTGAAAGTTAGCTCTAAGTTGAACCCTTTTAATGAAGTGAGAAGCATATATTTGACCATCAAATGCTATTGAGTATTTAGTACTAAGGAAAATACAGGTGTTACTAATAACACATACTTTTCTCGTTACAAACTCTAGTACCATATAGCTGGAAAAGATAAAAGTCAGTAGTAAAAGGATTCCTACTAGCTCCAGAGCTTAACAGCATCAAGGGCCAGATGAGTGAAACAGCACCAATTCTTGCTAGATACAGCAGCTGGGATCAAGACTTCAGCATGCCAAGCTGAGTTGCTGGTTTAGAGATTGTGAATGGAGGAACGACAGTACAAGCAGTGTCTGTAATGCCTCACTGAGCTTTCCAGGGTTCCCAAGTCGGCTTGATCTAGTAGGGAAAATACATCATGGTTTTATCCACAAAAGCAAAACCACCAGTCTACAGCTCACTGCCCTCCCAGCTACCTTAGCAATAGAAATTAGCTGCAAAGGCACACAGCGTTTCCTAATAGCATATTGTGCTGAGCTCAGCGGCACATGAGCACAAACAACATATTTGCTCAACATCAGTTGCTCAAGGCTAAAGCACTAGAGTTTTTAGTGCTGATGAGAGAAGGACTGAGCTGCTGTGACACCAGCTGTGGATAGCAGCAACATGCACAACTCCTGAGCACAAGCAGCATGCCCTGGTTGAGGAGCGGGAGCACTGTGGACCAGATATTCCTGTTTCTTCAGTGACTCACACTGTGCAGCAGCTTCAGCAAGGGAAGTCCAGGCAGCTGCCGTACTGCCAGCTCTCATGACACATCACACTTTTGTAGTCACTGAGCTGGTGTAAATTGATTCTTGTTGTCTCTTTTTAACATAAAATGCAATTTATCTCTCAGTGGAGGAGATTTGTGGGTAAGAAGAAACAGTTCAAAAATTAACTTTGGTCACAGAAAGCAAAATTTTAATTTTCAGTTCAAAGCTACCTATTAGTGAATGGTACCCAGAGGAAGAAAAGCGTGCAGCTGTCTGAAAGGAGTCCAAAATGCAAATAAAATATTTCCAGGTAAGCTAGCCAAATGTATCATCATTACTCTTGGGTGAGCAGACCAAAGCCTATAATTTGTCGACAGCATCCTACAACTATGCGTGTAATCAGATAAATACTGTAGGCTTGGACTGAAATTCACTTTTCAATAATTGATATAAATAAATGCATAAATAAATAAATAAGACAAAACATTAGGGTTTGGGGTGGCTTTTTTTAGGAAATACATTTTTTCCTCACTCAGAAAGATAATTTCCTTGAAATTTATACATGCAGAAACTCCATTATCAACGCAGCAATGCTGCTTTTGCAAGCTCTTTTGAAAAAATACTTATGTGTGCTAGACACATAAAATATCTTTCCAAAAGCAATTTATGCCACTGGGAATTGGCTGTCGAAAGACCTTTGAGGATTTGGGGTTTAAGGCTGGATTTTTGAAGCCTCAGGTCTCAGGCCTCATTTTTAAGGGTAAAACTCTAACACAAATAGTTGAAATGGGTTTTTTTTAAAGTTCTACATGTAATTTGCTAACTCGCTCCTGTCTCCTTAAAGAGTTGCATCATACTGGTGCTCAGGCTATGGCTAGACACCTTACTTCCAGGGAATTATTAACTGAGGTTTCCCATGCAGGGAAGAGGCTCTTAGCTCGCATTACACAGGAGCTGACAGGGGCTGGCTTACACTACAGGCAGTTGCCAAGTCAGTGAATCTTTTCAGCTCTGTGGACCCCTTTTTAACATGCAAAACTCTTCTGCTTCTCCCCTAAACGAGTTATCAGGTCTCTAAAGGGAGGAAATCACATGAGAAGACACAGATGCAGCACACTGGAGAGCAGCCTGTATCTTCTCAGGGCCAGTTTTCCTCCCTCATGCTGTTGCACATTCCACAACACTTGTGTTGATGCTGAGCACAACAAAATAAGCAAATTCACATCCTAGATGGCAGCATGGAGAGCCCTTCCCTACAACATGTCCTTCTGGCACTGGGAACAGCTGTACCATAGCAAAGAGAGCAAATCTGGACAGCTCCACCGTGTGCTTATGAAAAACCCAATCAAAGAGAGCTACAGTTGCTGTTGAAAATGAAATTGTTCTTGAAGGAGTAATGTAGAAGTAGACTATCCGCTTGTTCATGGCTGTGTTTTATTCAGACTGCCCAGTTTCGTCAGGGGGATTTATTGAATTTTCTAGTTACACAGAGTTTGTCCCATTTAATTTTGTTCTAAATACTAAGAAAGCAGTACCTAAAGTCCTGAGGCTGGGGAATGGGAGTTTCATCTGTTCGTCCAGCTTTGATGAACAGAGTAGTTTCATTTACATACTGCAGTGGTAACACTTCAGCCAGCATTATATCCAGGAGAGCTAAATGGCAGGCATTTAAAATGAAGGATTATTTTGTGGTCAAGGCAGAAGAACAGGACTTAGGAGACCTGATTTCTGTTCTTTGATCAGCCACACAAATCCTGCGTGACACCAGGCAAGCCAATTAATAGCTCCATGTCTGTGTTCTTTAGCAAAATTGAGGGGAGGAATGTTTTGCTTTTAATTTCACTTTTCTATTCTCCAAACAGAGGGGCAGCTCTGCAAATTGTTTCTTATTGATTGGCATAGTAAGGTCCTCATTTCTGTTGTGCTCCTCGGTGTTTCCAAAATTCAAAACAAAAAATCCTTTTATATTTTTAGGATCTGTTTTCATATGAATACTGAAAAGTGATCAAGTTCACGTCTATAGAAATTGGGCCTAGGAGTTTCATCACTGGTTTTCATTATTATAATTTGCTACAATTTACCTGGCAATGATTCTAGGTCTCAGAAAACACTTGAAAAACTTATTTTACAAATGTGATCTGCAGAAATGAGCTCTGAATGTGGGTGAGAGGTGGTGTTTGTGCATCAGAGTAATAGTAGTAATTTTGCTGCAGCCATGATGGTCAAAATATGTAAGCAAAACAAGTTTTCTTGTATCTCTTACTAGCACAGGTAGGGTGCCAAATACACAAGCCCAGTGCTCATGTTGTGAGTTCTGAAGTACCTATGGAAAATTCTGAGGTCCAGCCTCCTGCTCTCCTACTTTCTTCTTCCTCCACAAAAAATGCCAGCATGGGTGCTGGCAGCAAATGGACAGACACCAGTCCCCTTCGAACACTGCATCTGTGCACGTAACATTCATATATGAACAGCCATTATAGTGGTCAGAAGAAGAGTTTGTTCTCATTTTCTCCACATGGCAGCCGACAGCTCAGCACTGGAGCTGCAGTGATGGACAGTGACTGCGCCAGAGTTTCCTTTCAACTTCGCTTATACAAGACACATATATTTGGACAGATAAATATCAGAGTAGAATAATTTACTGCTGTGCTTCTCACTGTGCTGTATAAGTCTCCCTTTAATGCAGATTATCTACTGAAAAGAAAATCTATTTTTATTCTAATTTTCTGCATTCTTACAGGGGAGAATCATTGTTGCAGTTATGATTTAATAAACCACAACTTGGATCTGGACCAGGTTAATAGATGAGCACCAAGCATAACAACAGGACAGGCATAAGAACTTCTATTTTTCAGTCTTAGGAAAAAGGTAAATACAGCAGGACATCAAACAACACATTCTCTTTTTCCTGGCTTGCTTGTAATGAAACAGCCCAACTCCAGATTTGCATCTGGAGTCATACATTTGCTCAGGTTTTCCTACCTGTTGCTGCACACCTGTCTCTTTTTAGGAGGGGACATCACAGCCCATTTGCTCTTCTTTCCAAAAGTATCTCAGAGGAGCAAGCCACCTACCTATAGAACATTTTACTAATGCAAAAGAAACCAAGCTGTTACTATTTGATGTGAACTTGTGGTCACTCTTCATTATTAGATTTCAGGCTAATTTGACAATGACCTTTTGCCCAACATTGTTAATTTTGTTTCCTGTAGTTTTTCATTAAAGGAAGATAATGAAAATACAAGCTCCTTGCTGTAAATCATTAAAGACTCTGACTAGCAATGTGATAGCAAAAAGTACATTCCTCCTCTTCTGTTTTTTCTTGTTTATATTTTGAAGTACCCTCATAAAATCATGAAAGTCAGACTCACTAGCCTGAAAAAATAAAGAAGTCTTCATAAGACACCACACTCTGTTCCATGAGAAGCCCCTGTTGTATTGCCCTTGGCAAAATTCACAAAGAGTAGTAGTCTGTAAAAAGATTCCTTAATGAGGACAGCATGTGCAAACAGAAAGCCACTGTGTGTCTGGAAAGCCCATGCTATTAGCCAGGACTGAACTGCCCCAGAAGTGCTGGGCATGCATGGGACTTTTGGTCACCAGAAGATGATAATCTTCACTACCAGCTTTTTGTAACACTGCTGCTGAAAGAGAGGGTGTCGGGTGGATGACTTATTAAGGATTCATTTGTGTGTGCCCTTTAATACACTGCAGTCTAGCCTGATGCTCAGGCAAATGCATTTCACAGGAGTGCCTCACAAGCAATCTGTACACACATTAGCTGGGAAATTGCAATGGTCTCGAAACTGAAGTAGTTTTATACTGCATTATCACTGTCAGATTTGCTTTAAAGACCAGATCTTTCTTTGGCAATGCCAGAAATAATGAGTGTTCTCACTTATATTCTTCACTTGGAAACAGTGAGTTTTATTGCAGTCTCTGCTTCTCTTTCCAGCAGAACCAGCTTCTGTCTATTTTCTAGACTGGGGAGTACTTTTTCTGTGCTACGTTATTCCTCAGTAAAGTGGTAGGGGATTTGGATTGAGTGGGAAATTTGACTAGAACAATTCTGTTGGTGCTAAACTGTAATGTTTCAGGTGTCCAACTAGTTTGCTCATTCTAACTCCTCCTAAAGGCAAAAACCTAAGATGAAAAAAATAACCCTGAAGGAAAAGAGAAAATGTCAAAGTTGATTAACATAGTTACCAGTTTACTAAAAATTAAATAATTAAATATTTAGTTATTTCAGACTTCTAGTTGCCTATAGCAATTGAGCAAGTATCTTGGATACTGCAAGAGAAGTGGGTTAACCTGAGCACACTGCAAGACATAAATGAATGAAGGTTACTTGCATAGTAACCTTAAGCTGTCCTCCTCCAACATGCTAATGTTCCCATTCTGAATGTATTTGTAAATACTCACATCTCTAATGTAATTTTATCGAATAATTGCAATCACAAAATTCTTCAATATTTATTGGAAAACAGCAGACCTAGAGATCATTGGCACTTCCCATTTTGTCAGTAACCTGGATATTGCCTTGAAATGTAACAAAATCGCAATGGGTTAGGAGTAGGCTGGAGACCTACAAACTCGTCATTGAAGTAAGAAACTGGACCCCATGGCACATTATGTATTTCCATCCCTGCTCCCACATACCCAGGACAGTGCCAATATTTTAAAAATCCTCTCCACAGATGTTATAAACAGAAAGTAACACAGATATTTGTTGCTTCTTAAATATTGTACTGGCAAAAATCTAGACCTTCCTTCCTGATTTTCGCACCCTCCTTAGTTAGGCTAGGCTATTGCTGAAATCTGTGGCAGTTTTAACTGAATAAGGGCAGCAGGATTTGATCTCATGAAATAATACAAAAATCTGAATTCCAAACAAGGTGTATGCCAGGAAGACTCTCGGAAATTCCTTGTAAAATGAGTTTATAATCTTTTTTTTTTTAGCAGAAGAACAATGTGGCAGAGAAACAGACTGTCAGATATTTGAGAAACAGTGTTTCCAGCACAACAAATATTCATTTTATACAGTGGAGTACAAAGATATGAATCATGTTATATGTGAAGTACAAAATCAAGAAAGGGTCATGAGTATAGACAGTTACATGTTGTAATCTCAACCTTCTACCAGTTCAATCCAGATTCAGCACTGGAACTAACTCCCAGGTTAGTTCCATCTGCAACAGTCTAACTTTCTCTTTAGAGTACAAGGAATTTCTAGTTAAATAACACATCTCCTTTATATCCTTATTAGTTATGATTCCTTTAGTTCTATCTGACTTCAAGTATTATAGCAGTTACAAACCACACAAAGCAAGAAAGAAAGCATTTCTATAACTGATCAAAGCTCTGTGGTCTGCCTGCTCCATTGCCTTATCACCAGTAACTAGTGGTTGTTGTGACAAGGAAAGGCACAAAAACTCCTGATTATTGAACAACGAGAGAAAGGTTCTCTCCCTTTTGACAGAGACAAGGCAATAAATCTATTTTCTAGGCTGCATTGACAATCAGGTGGAAGCAAGTGACAAAGGCCACAATCAAGACAGGTCAAGATGAGCAAGTGAAAAAAGATAAAAAAAATACATCGATTCCAAGGGTGAAATGAATGGGAATGCAGTCCAGGATCATCAAAATAGGGATCAGAACAGCAGGGTAGACTACAGGAAATGAGTGGGCAGAGTCTAAGCAGGATCCTGTGAATAAAGACTGTACGCTCACTGCCACTTAATGGGTGCCTGATGGTGAGACCCAGACCTGGGCAGAGCAGCTCACAAGTAGCTGCTGCCAGTGGGGCAGTTAAACTCCTGAAAGCTCATACTTTGTCACCGTCTAGAGAAGCTAGTCTATAACCTAAAGCCCCTTGAAACTTATTTTTCCCCTTTGCCAACCCCCTTCTTTCCTTTTTTATTTTAAGTCCTATAATTCTCTGTGGTATTTTCTATAGGAAAATAACATGCTGAGGGTTTTGTGTTTGGGGTTTTTTTTTTAAGAAATAATCTTGTTGATGTCTCATTGACATTTAAAGTGAGCCGTCCGACCTGAAGGCATTCTTTCATGAAGACCCTACAGCAGCAGGCAGAGGAGAGGAGCAAAGAGCTCCAGTCCTGCAGCGGCACCAAAGCCAGGCTGCTGGTCCCACACCAGCTCCCCAGTATCGTCCATAGGGGCACCTCATATGCACTCAAACACCCTCTGAGACTTCCCACGTGGGTAACACACATCAAGATCTCATGGCAGTGACAGAGACAGCTGGTTTTAAAATCAGGGTTATAAACTAAATGCAGTTTTTAGGATGAAATTTTGCTTTCCTCTTGATCACAGCATTAAAGCATTTGTCAAGCACTAGATGAAGATAACGGTGTTCTTGTTGAAATCTTTGCAGGGGTTGGGCTGTGCAGGACATCTTTAATTACTAAGGAAAGACAAATAATACAGTAAATTTTTCTTCTTTGTGAATGAGTGTGCACACAGACATTTCCCTTCCGGTTAGTAAATATCACACCCTGACTTTGGGCCATCATTTGCCATATGATGTGTGAGAACATTTTGTTGCTCTCTTTAAGGATTTATTCCTATTTGGAAGAAAATGGAGGTTAGTTGTGAGCAGTGTGGCACTGTTGACAAATCTGCTAAGCCAAGTGCTTTGTTCTTCATGAGCAAGTAAGATGAAGTAAGCTGTGCAGAGTGAGTGCTGCAGACTGAGGCCCTGAGTAGAAGGTCATTATGGATATTCATTTGAGCTTTTGGAGGCATTTCTACCAGAGGCTGCCCCTGTGATTCATTGATTCTTTCCTAATCTCTCCCACCTGCAAGTCAATAATCCATCTGGCTGGCAGCAAACAGAAGCATAAATCTTGAAAGTAGCCCAGCTTTTGCATTTCCGGGTTTGCCCTGAAGTTGAAGATGCTTTAAACCACATTTTTTAAACATTTTGGAAAGCACTAACCATGACATACTAAATAATCACTGAAAAATTTTTTAAAAACCCAAAACCCACCAAACTTGTTTCTTTGTTGTTGTTGTTTGATTTCAGAAACTATAATTTAAAGTTCTGTTGAGTTTAGCGTAAGGCATGCTGAACATCAGCCAGAAGTGAAGCCGATTGACTGAGAAGAGTACAGAGGCTTGGAATTAATGCCTAATGTTATGAGTAGACAGAAGTTTCTTCATGAAGCAGCTTCGTACATTTATTTGTAAGATATTCCCCAAACCTAGAAACTCTACAGAGGATCACTCTACTTTTGATGGATTTTGACATCGGTGGGCAGGTTTTCTTACTTCTCATTAATAGCTCACTCAGGTGGTGTCCAAGGCTCAGCACAGGAACCACAGGAACTATGGATTTCATGAGTTTCTACTGGCTATGTTGTAACTCTGCACTGCTCCAGAGCTTCCTTGTCTGGAAGCAAAGTTTGCTTTAGGAGAGCTTCACAGGTCTCCTGTGCGCTTCTGCCACAGAAGAGCAGCACAGGCTTCCTCCAGATACCCATCTCATTCCACCCAGAATCCACCAGGGAAAATGGGGTGTTCATTTTTGAGGGTTTCCAAAACCACAGCTTTTGCATGTCAGCACACCCTGTGGATCAGGGACTTGGTGATTCGGCCAGGGCAGCTGGTGAGCAGCAACATTTTCTGGTCTGCGGGCACACCAACCTCACCTAAAGGGAGTCCATGCATGTACACTGACCATCCTGAACCAACGTTTAACAAACTTGTATTCCAGCAGCACAGAAGATGCTGCCTCATTGCAAATCACAGCCAGACACGTGAGAGAATGATCATTTCTGGTGAAGAATCTCAGCATTTCAGTTTCTGAAATGTTACACAACAAAGTAATAATCATGGCCTTACTTGAAGGACAGTTAGGTAACACATTCATTAAATCTTAGTTGAAGGAGCCTCTCAGAGATCAAAGACTTCATCTTCAGCACTCAATGATTCTTGCAAAAGTGACATTCAAGACCTCTGGATATTTTTAAATATCATGTTTACTATTTTTCCTCACAGCAGAGGAAGAAATGTGCACAACAGTACATATTACTGCATCACTACATTTCCTTTTCAGTGATCCCAAGTTAAAAATGTAAATATCCATATTAAAAAAATATTTGAGGCTATGTACACAGATTTAACAAGCGGAAAAAATTATAAACAACCATATGAAAATGTGCAGCCAACACCTGACACCACAGCAAGGATTTTCTGTGAAATTCAAAGGCTTCAAATTCAAACACCTCAGCTGTTTTCAAAGGAGAGTAATGTCATTACATGCCAACTTCACTGATCCTCTTCTTGTGGCCTTCATCTACCCCTGCCTGAGTAGCAGCAAAAGAACCCATTTTTTTCTTCCAAAATAACTAATTTTCTGCTGAAACTTAAAGGACTGCATATGGTATGGATTGATAATGCCCATTCAGCCATGAATCCACTTCCACAGCTGGCAGTGCTGTGGGACAAATGAGCTAGAGAGGACAAATGTAATTTCTCAATAGAGATATCACTTGTTATAGGAAAGAGGAGGGAACAGATTTGAGAGAGAGAGTTTTGTGGACCAGTTCAGCTCTTACTGTCCTTTCCCTGTCACATAACCACAGCAGCACCAAGGGTTGTGCAGGGAGTGCAGGAAAAGAGGCATCTACCCCACTGCCAGTTCCTACTTCTCTCTCTAGCCAGTCAGACACTGAGGATAAAAAGCTCATCAACATTTTCCATCTTTCTCATATTCAGGGGGAAAAAGAGGATCAGCAATGAAAAGGTAGCCTCTTCCCAGTTTCGCAAGGACTGTGGGTGCAGGGCTTATTCCAGGTTATCACTTGTCAGCCCTCTCTGCCTGCTATGAATGAAGCCATTGGATAAGAAATCCAGAAGGACAGAAAACAAAGAGATTTTAAAAAATGAACCAGCCTGTATATGCCACAGAACCAAACACAGACACCACAAAGGGACTCGACAGCTCTCTAACTAATGGGGTCCCTGGTACTTTTTGGGCTGGTTAGGTTGTCAGGGATAGGAGTGACCTAGTAGCTCCACCAGGGCCAGTCATCTAGGGGAAGGGAACAGAGGAGAAAAAATGAATGGGATTAAGAAACAAAAAAGCCAGGGGCTTAGAAGAAGACCTTTAACAACATGGTCATTAGATTAAAAATCTAGAAGCTGCTTTAGGCAACAGCTGAACAACTCGTAAGAGGAGAAAAAAAGTAATATAAAAGGAAGATAAAGCCTTTTAAACAACATGAGTCTTTTCTTTCCATTCCTGAAATAGACAAAATAATGTCTGTGGTGGTTTTCCTGCTAGCTGGAGTCATATCCTTTCCTTGTAATATGCATACATAGTTTATTGCAGTCAGTTCAATTTTTCCCAGAAACTATAACAGATCAGCATCCCATTTTTCTCAGTGCAGTAAAAACACAAAGCGAAGGAATATTGTTGCCCCACAGTGTTAATAATCTGAGGAGATAAGATAAAGGGTGAGAGAAAATAATTATCGTTTATGAGAGAGAGAAGAGGGAGTGGGCATACGTCTAGCTGCAGTTGTGACTGCAGGTGGTAAGGTGTACACACTGTTCTGCCTGGTGCTACCTGGAGAGAGAGAGAGAGCAGTGCATCCATACCTTTGATTAGCCTGTCTTAACATAGACACAAAATGCTGAAAGAAAATAAAACTTCCCTGAAATTACACATGTGAGACTGAAGTTTATCCTCTTCAGAAATACTGAAAGTAAAATGAAATGCCTTCGAGCACACTGAGTCAGTTTGGAAAAAATAAACCACACACAAATGGGGGTTAATCTGGAAATTATTTTTCTATGTAGATTTGTTCCTCACTGGAAGAAACCAGGTTTTTAAAATTTGTTTTAGCTACACAGAAAACATTTCACAAACAGGAGGACTAATTTTTCATCTCCTGTCCTGAGGGCACTTAACTCAAAAACCCAAAATTCACAACCAATTTGTCTTCACAGGTGCCTGAAAACATAGCATGCCTTAGCACTTTGATGCCTGCTGGGTCTTCCAGCAATATGAAAGCTATCCAAGAGAAAAACATTGTTTGCCAGAAATAACACTCCAAGGAATCTGTTTATTTTCTCTTGGGTAATGCCACTGCTTCCTCCTAGATTCTATCATTCACAGAATAGCTTGAGAGGAGCCCACACTGCAGGAATCACAACCACTGCCCTCCAGCAATACTGGTCAAACAGCCCATAACTACCCTGTTTCTCTTATCTTCCAGAACACAATGCAGTAGCAATAACATGTCCAAAGCACCACAGGCACTGCCATCACTGCATTGCAACACTGACTACTTGTGTCTCTAAAGCCATCCCTATAGGACATTTCCTTATCAGTACTGTTTCAAAGTAGTGGAATGGAAATCACCTAACACATGTTCTTCAGGGCATTCAGGATTTTTTCAGAATAGAATTAAATTTGAATATCTCTGGTCATCTTTCATGCAAATACTTCTGTTAGGGTAGAGCAGGTAGTTTGCATTACAGTTCACAGAAATGTGTGCCTGTATATCTGGTGAATACCAGTAGGAAAATTCTAATGGCAGAAAATAATACAGAACAATAAAAGCTTTTGAGAAAGGTGGGAATGGAAAACCTGGCTGAGAAGATACAGGATGTACAAATAAACTGAAGAAACACATTTCTGTTTCTTGTCAGACTGGCCAAAAGAGGACAAGGAATTAATCCCATCATATTGAGATGCACTAAGTGCATTCTTAAGCCAAACATCCATTCAATGTTAGCAGAATTCAGGCTGCACACTAGGAATACAGACAAAGAAAGGTATGCTATAAATCATTTCCTGTACACATCCCATATACATTCTTTTTTTCCAAAGACAGATCTTTTCAGTAGTTTCTTCCCACTAACTTCAGACATTTTCTTGAGTGGTCTGTGTTGGAAATATTCAGTCCTAGCTTCCTTCATGGTCAAAGAAAAGGCATTGGCTTTCCCAGAGTAAGGTTAATCTCTGCAGACACCTATGAGGATTATCAAGGAAACTTGAGCCAGGTATGGCTGCATCTCAAAGGCAAATGGAGGCAGTGGGCAGAGCATGACATGCCTGGTCATCCTCAGTATCTCAATAAGAACACTTGTTTGCTGGCTTCCCCCCGCCTTGTATCAATATGCCAGGACGCAGGAAAAGAGAGGGTGGTGCACACCTATGCCTTGCCTGAGGAGACAGGGATGCAGCCTGGTTTCTCCCTGACCCACAGATGCATCCTACACACCTAACCTGAATCTAGGGTAAGCACCAAAACTTAGGCAGTCAAAACTTTACGTCTAACCTGTATTTAGAGTGGCACCATGCCACTCCCACTGACACCTAGTTTGCCTGCATTAGGTAAGGATCTGTACCCACACCCACGTAAAAAGGCAAGGATTGAAAGGATTATATGTATACACAATGGAAAAAAACACAGTAAAATACGTAAATAAAGATCATTACCTTTCAAATTCTATTTTAAAACCTGTGTGGGTTTCTCTCATCTTCTCTCCCCCTCACCTTTTTCCCGTTAGCACAATTGAATGCAGAACAGAGAAACACAACAAAAAATTTCAAGTGTGTCATTTTAGCTGCCTGAAGCACTTTTAACTTACTGTGCTTATGGTACAGCTAAAACAGAATTTGATAATGCCATGCAGTCTATCGTCGTAGGTTGCACTAAAGGATTAATTGAGGGTTTATGCTGCAGAGTGCTATGCTATTCTTATAAACAAAACCCCGTTACCTCAGTTACTGAGGCTGCAAGTTTTTGAGTTCAGTGATTTGCATTTTTCATACACTTCTAGTGACTAAGAAGGGAGGGTTGGAGGAAGATTTAGGGGACTGTTATGCTGGAATCACTTATTTTACATTTCATGGTAGGTTATTTATAGCCTTCTTTAAAAAAAGCAAAGCAAAATAAAAACTAGAGATAAAACTGAAGAACAAAAGCCAGGTCAGTGTCAATACTGTGTTTGTTTTATTTTCTTCCATCTCCATTCCTTCATCCTACACAGACCTCCTGGCAGCCTTTCTTATCTGGATTCACAAAACAGGCTCCCTCTTATCACTTACTTTCAATTTCAATTTCTTTAAGACTTGTTTTACCTGCAGTGTCCACTATATGCTAATCAACCAAACTGGTGGAAGAGAGAACTTCTCTGCTTTCATTGCAGCTTTCATGCTTCTTCATGTAGCACCTTAGCTTTTTCTCTTTCAATTGATGAACATGGTGATGCCATGATGATTTTTTGCCTTTTCTTTTACACCTTTTATACCTTTTTATAACTTCTATATTCTTAGCGGTTTTTTTAGCCGACATTCTTGGACTTGTTTGTCAAGCTGAGAGACTAAACATTTTAGAAGTTTCATAGTTAGGGATCAGGATGCTCCAGACCCCAAGGTGCTCTCCAGAACACATTCTGTAAACTAAGATAAAACCATCCAGGAGAAAGTTCCTTGGGGAAGGGGGGGCTTATTCAAGCCTCTCATTGGGGAATCTTTGATAGATATGCTAATTAGTAACACCTATAATGTTATACCAGATCTTTTGGGAGTGAGCATTGCAGTGTGCATTTCGATGCATATGACCTGGATGTAGTGCACCTAAGGATCCTTAAAATAAATACCAAGGTAAAACCCCTTTTTCCCTTCTAACTGTGTTTGACTCTTGATTTTAGGACCAGAAAAAGGCATCAATGGACACTCTTAAAGATGGGATGTCCTTATTCTGAGAGCTTACACCAGGCTGAAAACACCACCTTTACTGAGCAGATCCTAATTATAGAGGTTATCAGTGAATGCTATTCGGAAGTCTCCTGAAATCATGTTGAAATGTAATGCTACATTCACAGTTATTAGTCAAAAACGTCGGGAAAGTCTGAACCCTTCATCGTTGCTTTATCTGCTGCTTTATTTGACTGCATATGCAACCCGAGGAAGAGAGAATAAGCCCAATAGGATATTTTTACTTTTGCCTATGACAAAGACACAGACTACAGAAAGTCCAATAAAAATTATTTTGCATGAGGAATTGCAAATCAATGCTGCTACAGGCATTTGAAAACATGCATTCCATTTCATTACTTTTGATCTAGGACAAGTTTGTCAAATTTTGAGTAAATTTAATTTGATGCACACTTGTGGAGATAGAAGGGGAAATAGACAGAGCTCTTTGGATTATGTAGTATTTTGCTTCCAACCACTGCACAATTCTACTCTTGTGTCTGCTTTGGGATAATGACAGCTGGAGTAACACAGCTTAAGACCGAAAGCTTAGTGTATGGAGATATTTTCAAGAAAATAGAGAGTAACCTGCAGGATTCTGTAATAACCTGACAAAGTCCTGATGTGGGGAGACCTAAAGAGTAGCCCATGGGATAGGAGTGTGATCTGCTGCCAGACTGGCTGGAGTATCCTGGGAAAGCTGAGCCAGCTCAAACCAGGCTTGCCACAAGGAGCAAGACTCTGTGTTCCTCCAAGCCAGTGTTTGCCTGCAGGGAGATTCACTTGCCTCAGAAGTTCAGCAATGACTCACCAGATTAATTCTAGAGGACGCAGTTGGAGAGGTGCTAAGTTACCACAGCAGTGCTTGACTTTGGGGCAGCTGCACTTTTGAAGAGCCTTAACTTATGCCCTGACCTTCACAGAACTTTACACTTCGCCTCTCCTCCTGCCGTGCAGCAGAACCAAGTCCTGGGACCAACCTTCAGCTGGTAAAAACCAGCATCATTCCATTCATTTTGTCAGAGCAGTATTAAGTCCTAGAATACAGCTGTCCTCCTTCCAGTCTGTCACTAGCAATCATCTTGCTAAGGAAAATATCACTTTATATTGTTCAGGGTTTTCCAAATAGAACAAACGCTATTCTGTTAAAAGAAATTCCATCAGTGATTAAATAAAATCTGAACTGCATAGTTATAATCTTGTCACTACTCTATAGAAAAATGGAGCACGAATGCCTGCCTGAAGTTATTGTATAACTCCAGTGCAGTGGGGATTTCCTACCACAGAGGCAGTTTCCTGGATACATAGCAATACTTCATGGGAAAGGTCTGCCCTGATACCTGGCAGATATACTTGAGAATTTTCTAATAAAACCTGAGTTTAGGACTGCCACCTACCCAGCATGCTGTGTTAGTGATGGTGGTGCTGGCAATGCTAGTCATAATTTTTATGGCTTTTCATCTTCATCATCAATATTCAGAGAAAGAGAAGAAGAGCAATGAGAATTCCTGGGAAATTGAGAATTACTTTCAGAGCACCACCAGAAAATTAATGAAAAATACATCCTTGGACAACCATGGCTACTAATACCATTGGCTCACTTCATTGTGAGGAATATCATCAGACCTTAGGAAGTTTGGGTATGGAAGGATAAAAACTAGTGATAATATCTCATGTAATGGGTAAGTGTGACTGGACTCAGTGCCACAGAGGCTGATTCAACTGCTACAGTGTGATGGGATAAAGTGTTCACTTCTGGCTGATGTGAGGAAAAAACATGAAAGTTTTAATTTTAGAATAATGGAATGTCGAGAGTGATGTAAATTAGAATGATGGACAGTAAATAGTAAATAGAAGTGGGGAGAAACAAAACTCAAAATGCACTGGCCAGACTAATGGAATTGTGTAGATAAGTGAGTCAGGCAATTAAATACATCTAAATAATGAAATAGGGACAGATTATGAAATAAGAAAGCTGAAAGGGTTTAATTTTTTTTTTTAAAGAGGTGTTGTGGTAAGTGCTGCTTCATTTTAATATACCATAAGACAGGACTAATTATTGCCATTATTGAGCAACATGAATGTCAGCCAAAAAATCAGGTTATATACCAGTGCAGTCTGTGAGTATATTTTGAGTACTATAACCCAAAGGAAATTACACCAACACAGTGGAATGAAAATTAATTTCAATCACTCTATATTTTTGGTTGCTTATGCTACAAAAAGGAACAGGCTTGCTACAGATGTGGAAAAGATAGAACTGAGAAAATTGAGTGATATGAAATTGCTAACTACTTAAAAAAACCACCAAAAACACCCCTACTTAAACCATACCAAGGAGAACAGAGATGGATGCAGAGGAGATCCATGACAAAGGCATATGATCTGCTTTGTACTTCCAAGATTTTCAGCTTTTTGAGCCAATGCAAAGGACAATAATGATGGTAACACAAGATAGTCTTGATACAAAGCAGTTAAGTAGAAGGAAGCTGACATTAAACACAGCATACTCCTTAGAAAAGCAATATATAGATATCAAGTTACAGCATTCCATATGAGCACACAATACCATGGGCCAACTCAAAGACAAGAAGATGAAAGCCATGTGTTAAAACCATTCCAAGAAGGAAGAAACAGACAAGCTGGAGCTGTCAGATTTCATTAGGTACTGGAAAGTAAAGTGTATACCTCCTAACCAAAATCAGGGCAGATCATCCTAATGCCTCCTGTCTGCTAATATACTCAGTAAAATCCAATTAATAAAATGAATTTTTTAGAAAAAGTACTTTTCATGCTATCCATTCTCAGACAGTGGGCAACTGAAAGAGGTAAGAATTAATACAAAATCTGATTAATTTTCCATGTAATATAGTGTTTTCCTCAGCTTTGATTTTATTAATAGCATAAGTAACGGCAATAGTAAATAATTCATATACTTAATATTAATTAATAATAATATTTTATTATATATCAATATATAAAATTATATAAACTATATATATTATATAGAATAAATATAAAAAGATATATTAATTATATATATAAATTTATAAAATTGTAATAATATTAATATTATTAAAAATAATATTTTCAGTTAGATGATCAGCTAGTACCAAAATAATCTTTAATGTATTCTGCAGTTGTATTATAAAAGTTGAAGACTATTGAAGTAAATCGAGCAATACTTCGATGCTTAAATTTGTAGACTCTTTTCAGCATCCCATTATTATTTTCAGGTCAAAATGACATGTCAATCAATGTATTCAAAACAAGACTAAAGTCATCTGTCAAGCTGGTTAATTCCAGTATAATGGCATAGTTTATGTTCAGAGTGGTATTATGGAATAGACAATAGCTACTGTAAAGCTGTTTGAGCTTTATTGAGGCAATTCACGACGCCCTTGCTGAATACATACAAAAACCTTTTTCATAAATCTCCAGTAAGATTAAGCTAGAGTGACTTTTGCCCAAATATGAGTTTGAAAATAAAAGAAGTCATAGGTTTAGGATATAAGAATTAGAGAGGGAAAATAGAGTTTTAAAGCATGAAACCCATGAAAACCACCCTGAATTTAAGTGCTGGCTCATGGTACAGTGTCAGATTAAAGAATGGTAGGATTAAAGAGAAACAAAATACTCCTTTCCCTCAGAAGAACCTGAAGCTGATGTATCAGTTATGCAGATTTGTCTAGGCAGTGGACTTGCAAGATGTTAAATGAAAAAATGTCTCCCTCCTTTTATGTAACTTCTTTGTAGTAGAAAATTCTGTTCAGACATCTTGGGCTTCTCACAGTTTGAAATGGCCAGAGGTGTCACTGCAGACGTATAGGAGATCATCAATGCAGTTATCTTTATCCTCTGGTAATACCCAAACAGAATCATGTTTATGTAGTAGCTTTGCACGGGTTCTATGCTCTGCTTCAGCTTTCTCCCATACAAAATAAACCACACAAAACATTACTGTGAGGTAATTCACCTCTCTGCTTTTCCATTTTCTTATGAAGGCTTCAATAGGATGCCAACATTTTCATAATTAACCCTTTGAATATCTGTATAAACCTAATTTAACCATTGCTGTATCTTACCTCTTTTTATGGTCTGAAAATCTATACAACAATATCTAAAGAATATGCCTGGTCCTCCTTCTTTAAAAGACAGTTCATCATCATTCATTGGCAGTGCTTAAATATGTTGTTCTCAAGATGGCATGTAAATCATGAGGAAATAACCAGCAGAGACACAACCTCTTAGTCACATCTACTGATTATAATTCATCCGTATCTCAACTGCTGGAGCACCCTTGCAATTAGCTGAGTGTGATCCTTCTTTCTGCAAACCAGTCCCTGTCCCAGAAGGGTTTACTGTCTAAATGATCAAGGCAAAGAGAAGCAGATCAAAATATGCCTTATGCAGAGAATGAATAATCCAATAGTGGCAAATATGATTTGACTCCATGCTATTTTTCTGGTTTTGCTTGTATGAACCAACGTGATTGTATCAGGATGCCTTGTTCAGGAGGAGGGTAGGAGATCAAGCATGAAGGTTGGAGGAGAAGCTGGGGCAAAGAGCCCATGCGCACAAGCAGTGTCATGTTGAGTGTGATTAGTCCAGGAGAAACCCAGGCAATGTCAGCATTGTCACTGCTGATACTGTGCCACATCTCATTGACTTCTTGCAGTTTCTGCACACACACCAAAAATTTTAACTGCTAAAATAATGACAGAAGCTATGGGGTTTGCAGTCTGAATTTATTCACCTCTTCACAAGCCCAGCAGAAAAAAGGTAAATAATTGCTGAAAATGCTAGGCAAGAGCCCACTCTTCTCTCCACCAAAACATTGGCATGTCTGTAGAAGGTCTTTAGGACTCTCCAGTATGACAAAGTGAGAGATGGCAGTTTGCAGAATCTGTGCCTGGGAAGGAAGTTTTTTCAGCAGTGGTACTGTAGAAGGAGTTTCTCTCATCGTAACACAGTGCAGGGAGCATGTCCCACTCCCAAAGTGTGCTAGCCTGATACAATGGGGAGATCTTTCTGAAGAGGACAAGCAAGTAAATTTTTCATCGTGTATTACTTTGGCACAATTTTCAAGAACTACTGGTAATCACAACTAAGACAGCAGTGGCTTAACTCTTCCTATAAAATAAAAAGTGAACAAATGACAAACCAGGTTTGACTCCTCTGACAAGACACCTTTTTTCATTTTGCAGTAGACTCTTAGGTCATGACTGGACATAAATAGTGCCTTGCTAACTATGAAAAATAGCAAATTCTCTTACAGCACATAGAGAGAATGGTATTCAAGTGCCTGCTGTTATTTTTCCTTCAGCTTTTATCAGACTGAACGTACTGTATCAACAGAATATCATAGCAGGTAGAAAGAGTACAAAGTAGTTTTGTATAGACCTGCTTTGTGAATCTGGTCCTCTTTTTTCTATTAAGTAAGAGTCCTGATGATTCTGTTTGGCAAGATGAT
Source organism: Corvus brachyrhynchos (assembly GCF_000691975.1). NCBI lineage: Eukaryota > Metazoa > Chordata > Aves > Passeriformes > Corvidae > Corvus > Corvus brachyrhynchos. The sequence goes on from NW_008237681.1 coordinate 2,285,184, forward strand.
TTTTCTTTTACATTTTAAACTCATTAAATTTAATGAATGTATTAAAGGTCAGAGGCATAAAGGAAACATTTACCACTACAACACAAAGTGAGAAAGCTGAAAAATATCAGCTATAATGAACACAGGCAAGAAACCTCTAATGACACTTCATTATTTAAGGCTGTCTCTCTGCAATTTAAACTGTGTATTCTGCTGAAAGTGCAGTTGAGAAAAGTCTAAAACAAGGACACAAGTCACACATTGCAACTAAACATTATTAGAGGAAATATAGAAGAAATCATTCAAATTTCCAGAGTAAAAAGTATTACTAGCAAACAGTAAGAGAAATAAGAAAGTGAATATGAGTACATATTACTGCACAATTACTTTCTTTTATTGCTTCCTAATCGTGACTTCTAACACAATACACAAAGATTAAAAAAAAGTTAAGTTCAGAATATTAAAATACCTCATCTTTAAAGAAAAAAAATAAAAGAGTGAGGGAAAATTCTGTAACACATTGGAGGATCTGTTTGAGCTTATGAATAGGATCTAGCATGGTCCTTCAGGGTGTTTGCATGAAATTTCAGTCTTCAGTTTGAATGCAGAGCTGGTAATCATCTCTGCTGTGCTTTGCTCTTCTGTAGAACTTGAGCTCCACAGGAGAGGACGTAAACAACTTTTCTGCATAGCACAAGACTAGCTAAAATGTACAACTCCAGTGATCATCTCCTAGTTAGGATAGCCACCTGACGGCAAACTTTCAGCTTCTCAGTGGGAACATAGCACAAGTACAGTGCTACTGACAACTGAGCACTGTACTGCATGCTGAAAATGCCAGTCCTCTGAAGAGACCAACATGAAGAGAAGACAATAAGAAACACAGCTGAAAAAAGTTACCTGGGAAACAGAGATATAAAGCTTTCCTTTGTAACTCTGGGGCAGGCAAGGAAAGAACAGAAAGGAGGGGAAATTTATGTTTAGGGGAAGAATTTATATGCAGGAAGGGACTTGGGCATGGCTGGTGTCTTCCCTGCTGAGACCCAGATCCCAACCCAGCTCCAAAGCACTGTGAGGGAAACAGCAACAGTGAAAGAAAAGGATCTCTGCTATCTCACTCTGAAATACACACTCTAGCAGATCACTGAATTACTCCTGAAATTGAAACAATGGGCTTCCAATAGCCACTCCTGTAAAGACAGACTTTTCCTGGTAAGAGCAAATAAAAAAGATCCAATCCTCAGTCTGAGGCCAAACACCTTTTTTTATGCTCTTGATTCTCCTTAGAACCAATTCTTTCATTCTTCCTCACAGATAAGTCAAGGCTTTCCTCCCTCATCAACTCCGACTCTTCCAAAATACTTCGTCCCATCATAAAGCAAGTTCAGATATTTTTAAAACATAGCTTTTAACAATAGAACAACTACAAAGAGCATAATGGCCGGAAATGATGAAGATAAGCCCATAATTTCTGAAACCACAGGGATTTAGAAAGGGAACATCTTTCTTTGCTCATTAAAAATATTTCACATTTGAAACCACTGAAAGAAGACAGGAGCGAAAATGCCAATCTGAGATACTTAAAAATTATATCTACCCCAAAACAGCACGTGCCTATTGCCATCTGAGTGATGCAATCATCTCTTTAACCATAACTGATTGTAATTTAAGCACGTGAAAAGCTCTTAACAAGTTTAAAACCAGCAAATTAAGAAGATACATAAAAGAGGATTAATACACAAAGCTTCCTGGACACTGAGTGACTTCAGTCTGAGGCCTCTTCAAACTTGCTAATATCCATATTTTTGATACAACCTTTATACTTCTAAGCCCCTGAATGAGTGGACACATATGCTTTTTCTCACTACGTACACCACGAAGTGCTTTTACTGAGAATAGAAGGCTTCCAAGGGCATATGAAAAGACTGAAGAAGAGCTCAATTAATAAGGCTTTCTAATTAATTTTTAAAAATAATTAATTTAATTAAACAAATTAAATTAACTTGAATTTTAAACAATAATTCTATTAATATTAATAATATTAATTTAAAACAAATTCATTATAATTCTGAAACATAATACTAACAAGGAAAAGAAAAAACTGAGTTCTAAAAATGAGATACAGCATCAACACTTCTCATGTTCAGTGCAACTCTCAGGAACAGAGATTTATCTTACCAAATTTAAAACAGTATTTCCTATTTCCTCAACTATTGTTCCCTTATTGAGGATCAATTTGTTTCCCCTAGGGCTGACAAACTGCTGACATTTAAGCCATTCAGAAGTTTTCAGAAGAGCCATAAGTCAAAGGATGCATGTAATCTCAGTGACTCCTGCCAACAGCTTCAAAATTTGAAAAAGAAAAGAAGATGTTCTAGAATACAGAAAAAAAGGGGGGAAAAAGCATTCTGGATTTTTGTTCCTCTTTTCTGGTATCCAACACAGATCATCTGTTTTCTGTGTAAAATATGGGGATAAGAACTTGGTTTCTTAATACCACAATATAAATATTTTTGTCCCAGTACTAGAGAATAAGACTTGGACCTCTTAGACATTAGCTAACTAAAACATACTCTTTATTAACAAGATGTGATTATTTTTCCCCATGAAAATTTCAGGATTAAAAATAATATTACCTTGTGTTTAATGAACTGTTTTTGAAAATATGCATCAAGAGTCTAAAAACAAGACCTTTCTAAGCAACTAATACAGTAAAGAATATAGAGATAAAAATTAACTGCAGAAAGAAATTAAAAATAAGAAAAGAGACAACACAGCAAGAAGTAATTGTAGATCTTAAATAAGGATGGATGGATAGAAGGACATGCTGAGATAGTTATAACACTTTACTGCCTCAGATTTTTACTCAATGAGCCTTGACAAGTACAAAGCTGTGAAAAGTAGTCTTATGAAGTCAGTTTGAAGAGAAAGAAAGTATGCATTTCCACTGCACTTTAAAGAAAATACTGATGACATCACAGGCCTCTGTGAGGTCACCTCACATTTTTGTCACTGTTCCAGAAAAAAAAAAATTAGCTCCAGATGCTCTTATTCTCTGTTTGTTATAAGAACAAGTATTTCCCAGTAACTTGACTTTAATGATAAATGATGGGAAACCTAACAAATAATTTCTGTGAATTTTTGCCTCCAAGTCATTATATGCAGTAGAATAGAAGAATGCCAAAAAATAGTAAGCAGTAAGAAATTATGTTAAACATTGAGCAAAAGTTAAAAATAAGGAAAAAAAAGAAAAAAAGAATAATGAGGGACAGCTGAGCTGAAACCTCCTGCCAGCTCCTAGAGTATTCTGTCTTTCTCATTTAGTCTGACTACAAAGTGCAGCCCTCTTCAAAATGCTGGAATAAATGGAGAATTTGTTTTGGGTTGAATTCAGTGGTATTGAGCAAATAATTTGAGTCATCTGTCTTCAGAAGGTTTGTATTCAAATCATATTCCCTCTGCTGGATGTCAATCCCACTATAGGTTAGTTTTTTAAGTCAAATAATTAGACATGCAACATAAAAGATAGATGTTACCATCAGCCCTCAAATACACAACACTGGTTAAAATGCCTAAAAATAATATTTTAAATGTTTTATTGTCCTCTCTTTCAAGGCTTCAGTATTTGTAGTTGCTAAAGTTCTAATGTAGATCAGCTTGCTGCTGCTGCTCGGGCTTTCGATGTGAAAGAGAGCCCATCAAGATGCAAATGACTTGCAACAGAAGCATGGGAGTCATCAGTACCTTACAAAACACGAAAATCAATTCTGCACAGTGGGCTTGTCTAGCCCTTCCCAGGCAATACTTTTTTACTCAGAGGAGGAAGTCAGACAGATACGCTTAAAGTGGAATATTTAGGAGGAGACTCCCAGTAAGTAATCTCTAAAACACAAGAGGATCTACTAACAGTCCAGGCATATTTTTGCCACAAAGAAACATCACTTTATGCCGTTGAAACAGTGTGTGCAGAAATCACAAGGAGAAGCTGAACATTTAATTAAAGCAGGAAT
>NW_008237681.1:2289197-2309453 GCF_000691975.1 Corvus brachyrhynchos
AGGAATGAGGAAATTAAAGCACGCCCCTCTTTTTTATCCACAGCTTTCAGTGCTTAATGAATCCAATAGACACTTTAGATAATGAGCCATTGTTGACTAAATCAGCATGCTTTCTAGCATGTGTTGGAGATCAGGAGACCTCATTCTTCTTGTTTACTAACAGAAATCTAAGGCACAGCAGGATTTTGGACTAGGTCCTTCTTATTGCAGGCTAGTTGTAATAAAGTGGTTCCCCCCCAGCATATTCTAACCCCCACTATTCCAGATTCTGTGTATTCTCTAAATAAATTAGCTAAGGACATTAATATTATTAATCAGTTTCATAGAGGAATTTCAGCAGGGAAATTAAGGAACATGTCGAAGGCCCAAGTGGAAAAATCAATGATTTATCCTAAATATGTTGAATCAGGGTCCTCTAATATGAACTCTTTTTTCTGTCTTTATGTTGGTAGGGGCTCTGCTAGTAATAGATGGTTAATTTTGCTCCATACATAGCAAATTAAGATTTAATTCTTTCTTAACAGAAAGAAAATAATAATTTCTTCTCCATATAAAGGGATCACAATCATACTCATTATGATCTGCTGTCCTGAACTAACTCCTGGCAGTATTCTGACTCTTTTTGGCACAGAGACAAGAATAATCAACAATCAAAGATGTTATAGATAGTAAACAGAATTGTGTTTCCTATAATCACACCCCTGCTTGCACTGCTCCTATGCTGTTATATATGCACGTGTTCTCCGTGAATTCCCAAAAGAGTAAGCAGAGTATTTTTGGAAGTTAATAAAAAAATGTTTCTCTTACAAACAGCCTGCCCCTTGAGTGCTTACATCATATGCACATAAATCATGTACCTCTGTTAATTTAGAGTTATAGTCAACATGATAGTAGCCGCTCTTCCAAATAGCTATAGGCACTCACGTATTATGAGCAATCTGTAGTCTTACAATAGTAATAACAAAATAAGAAAAATCTACATTATTTAAATGCATTTTTCATTATGAGAAATGAACATACAACACTGTTTAGAACTCCAAGCACAAGAATATTAAGTATTTAAACTCTTCTCAGTTAAAACAGAGATCTTCATGTAAAATTGCTCAGGTTTGTGGGAAAGGCAGAGTGGTTCAAGTAGATTATTTCAAATGCTGTGGATTAAAAGTGAGACCCTGAACTCTAACTGCAAAAAAAGGAACAGCCTAGACTGATCATATCCTGAGGATGAAACCCTATCTTTGGAAATCAGCCTCTGTGGTTTTGTCACTCATAACTGTAAAGAATATCAAAGAATCACCCACTGCAGTGACATCACTAATGAGCCAGTCTTCAAAACTATAACTAAGATGCAAATTTAGAGTAAAATTAGTGTGGTATTCCTTCCATATACATATTAAAAGATGTGGGTTTAGCTGAAGTAACTTCATAGTTATCTAAGAGTAACTCAGATTTCTTGAGAGAATTGTGTTTGAGTAGTCTGTGAGGAGAAACTTTTACAGTGCAAAAAGACAAGCCTTGTCTGGAAATCCTCAGAAATAAAATAATAAAATAAAATATAAAAAAATATATTCCAAATTATTGTATTATTCAGTACAAAATATATTGCTTTTAGTTGTCTCATAATGTCCCTAAATAGGACATCTGACTGTACAAGGACAGCTACCATATCTCTTCCTCAGACTGAATTTGCCCTGCTCTGCTTCAGGAAAAGAACTTTCCACCTTGAAGCTTCCCCAACCACCTAACTTATATTCCCACCATCATGTATGGGCCATTCACTTACTGGCGTTCAAGGTGTCAGAACACTTCTTTTCTAGAATTTTTGTATTCTGACCTATGTGATTCTGACCTATGTGTTTATTCCTCAAAGTTGTGAGTGCATCTCCTGGAGACATGTTCAGTCTTGCTTTAAGCTAAACCAAATCTGTCTTAACTGAATCAACAGAATTAGTTAGGCAGGTGTACTTGGGAACACTGTTCTGTCATGAGAATAACACGTGCTGATATCCTGGTGTGCTGCACCCCAGGAATGTTACTAGAGGGGCAGCTCAGGGGAGCATAGCTTGTGTCCTTAGAACCATGGAGTAGAATTATAGAATAGAATCATAAAATCATTAAGGTTGGAAAAGACCTCCAAGATGGAGTCCTCCTCATGGAGTCCAACCTTTGAACACCACCATGCCAAGTAGACCATAGCACTAAGTGCTACATCCAGGCATTTCCTGAATGCTTCCAGTGATGCCACCACCTCCCTGGGCAGCCCATTCCAATGTCTAACCTCTCTTTCTGTGACAAAATTCTGCCCAGCCTGAACCTCCCCTGGCTCAGCTTGGTGCTATGTTCTCTTGACCTGTTGGTGACTGCCTGGAAGAAGAGGCTGAGCCCTGTCTTGCCACAATCTCCTTTCAGGCAGTTGTAGAGATGGATAAGGTCCCTGAGGCTCTTCTTTTCCAGACCAAACACCTCCAGATCCCTCATCTGCTCCTCATAGGACTTGTGCTCCAGACCCTTCCCCACCTCCTTTGCCCTTCTCTGGACACCCTCCAGCACCTCAATGTCTTTCTAGCAGTGAAGGCTCAAGAACTAAACACAGCACTCAAAATGTGCCCTCACCAGTGCTGAGTACAGGGGGACAATCACTGCCCTGGTCCTGCTGGCCACACCATTGCTGATACAGGCCAGGATGCCATTGGCCTTCTTGGGCACCTGGGCACACGCTGGCTCATGCTCAGCCAGCTCTTGACCAGCACCCCCAGATCCTTTTCCACCAGGCAGCTTTCCAGCCACTCTGCCCCAAGCCTGTAGCACTGCATGGGGAGGGCAGGCACAAGGGCAGGCAGTGCCAGTGGCACCCTACAGCTGCCTTCCCCGACCAAGTACAGACCACGTGTGCCTTCTTGCTGCCTCTGTTTCAGCAGCCTCATAATTCACCGCAGCCTTTTGGGTTGCAGAAGGGACAGAAAAGGCTTCTGGGCCCTGAATGTGGCTCACTTGTTTTCTCTTATTCAAGTTATGACCCTTGAATAGCTGCCCCTATGAATACTAGTCACCTTCAGCTTAAATCCTGATGGTTTACAGAAACCTTCTTTAGACTTTATTTTTGGTTATCTTGAAATCGTTGGTTCATGGTGAATGAAGGATATCTACATATTTGCACTCTGTTAGCATCAGGGAGCCTAACACAGCACCTAAAATTTCTGAATGTTTAACATTACCACAAAAAGAAGGCAGAGGAACATTGTACTGGAAAGAGGTGATCCTGAAAAACCTTACTGTGTTTCATATAACTTTCGACTGTTTAAACAGCTCTCCAACATTTCTCCATAAAATGAGGAGCTGTGTTCAACATGATTATCATGAAAGAAATCTTGCCCTGAAGAGGAGCTCATGCTTATCCAACTGAAGTCTTCTCTTAGGGCTGATATATGAAGTTGATGTTTGACAAGTTAAGCTGTAGCCTTGGCACAGCCTTTTGCTGGTTTTTAAATTCAGCTTTTCTACTCCAATAGAAATATATAAACAGAATTATCCTGAACATTTAGTTTGTGGAATACTCATTCAGGTTCTCTGAAATGATTGTCCTCTCAACTTGGTTGCTTCGCCATTTCCTCCTTGTCTATATTTACCACAGATTTACTTATTTAAACTGTTTATTGGAACCACCAACATGCATAACGCTCCTACTCTATCACATTGCTATTTTTGTTAAATTCATAATTCTTCTGCCTGTGTTATTTATTTAGGACTTTTAAACTCTCTTTTAAATCATGGACTGTCCAAAAAATGGCTCATGTACCCAGCTTGCTAAGGATTCAGGGCTGTGAAAATTACTGTACAGACTTGTTATCTGAAGAAAAAAAAAAAATTGAAATCACAGATTTTAGGAAGAACTGCAATGAAGGAAGAGTAATAGGGGCACCAGACAGTTCCTTTTCCGTTCCAAATACTTTTTAACTGTTACTACAGCCACTATTTTATTCCCTCTACCTTAAAGAGAAAATGGGTATGAATAAAACCCACAATCAGACATTTCTGGTGTCTGGTAACAGTCATTTCCCTTCTGTGGGTAAACACGGCACCACTAAAACTGCCTAGCCTGTTGTCCCAACAAAACCAATCTCCTACTCTCCTTTGTTAACAGCTTGTCACAAGCTGCCTCTTATAGGTCAAATACCAAACAGGTCCCCAGCCATGCACTCTGTTAGTGAAAATAACATTTGCACTAATAAGTAGTAATTTACCTGGTGGTCAAGTGTAATTGCCTCATATTTCCTGTGCACAACTGGCATTGTACATGTAAATAAGAACAAGAGCAATGTTGACAACACAAAATCAGAAACAATCTGAAGAATGGTCACTCGTAGTTCAAATTCTTTCCTCCAGAGATGCAACCCCATGTGGCCTAAAATCACTGTCAGAGCCTCTGTCAGGAAGAAAGGTGATATCTCCATCCTCCCAAGGCTAGTATTCACAATAAAAATATGGAGGTATTTAGTAAGCACCGTAGTGAATGAACCAATTCCCCTCTTTAAAGTAGCTTTATTTTCCTTAATTCTTCAATAAAAAAGCCATCATAATGTACTGCATTTTCTTGGAAGAAAAGAATACAGAATTTCAGAATTCTTAATCCTCCCTATTTTTCAGCCTTACAATAAGAAAGCAGTCCAGAATAATAAGATATATGCTGGATAGCTTCTGCTGCAAACCCATGACACTCTAGAAGGAAATTCAGTGTCCGACTTACGTAAAGAAAGAACTGAACTATGGATTGAAAAAGAAGAAGTATGCATATTTCTCATTCAGGCCCTGAAAGTCTCAGGTCTAGGATTCAAGGTTGTATCTGAGATAAAAAAAGCTCTTGACACTACTGGTAGTTCACAAGTGCTTAGTGGCATCCTAGGCACACGGAGGAATGGAACCAACACTCAAGATGCCCTCCAACCCCAGGTACGTGCCCAAAGGTGTCTGAGACCTGTGAGCAGGCAGCTGAAGTCCATGCTTAGGAATGGAAACTTCAAATACCATGGGATACAGGCTGCTATGGTTGCTCCCAAACTGTTTTTCAAGAGGGCAGGTTGTTAGTGGGTATCATCCAAGTGACTTTGAAAATGCAGCTCTAGGACCTCCGGACTATTCAGGCACCAAACTCCTTCAAACTTCACTCAGATCCCTAATTCCTTATTCCTATTTTCATGTTGCTGCAGTAGAGCTTGAAGGGACTGGGGTAAGGACGAGCTGAAAACTGATACCCAGATTGAGGTATGGTACTGGAAACCTACAAAAGAGGAAATGTATGTAGAGAGGAAAGACAGGTTGGGCATTTTTCCTCTGAAGGATGGAGTACTCTGGGTACTTGCACCCAATGTACTGTTCACAGGTAAGTCAACAAAGGCTATGTTTATACAGTAAATATCCAAGTGTGTGACTCACCACGGATCAGAGTAGAAATAATATAAGAGAAAAACCACAAAAACCTAATGTAATATGAAAACAAGCTTTTCTTTCAGTACAATACCAATTATTTACCTGAGGCAGAAATGATTAGAGGAAGCAATTATCAACATCCTTTAACACAATATAGATACAAAAGAAATGTCAATACAACACTGATTTTACTCTCTTCAAGAAGATCTTGATGTTGTATTGGAGAAGGATATTCTCCATCAAGTAGAACTTGCTACTATTTATAGTATTGCAGTTTTACATTTCAGTTTGATCACAAACACCTTTCCCAGGCACTGCTGGAGGCTAAGAAATGACTCAAAGGAAATTTTTGAAGCTGATCCTCTGCAGGCTGTCAGCGCACACTGTAGTGTTTTGAAATGTGCATGTGTGAGCACAAATGGACATGTGGTTATCAGTGTGAATATCATTCCTTGCAATGCCTCTCTCTTCTTCCAAAGCTATCTGACAAAGGACAGGCACACTTAATAATAACTTTTGTTGCCAACATCATTTTACACCTCTTCTATTTCAGGGTATGCACAACGTGTTGCTGTTATGCTGCCTGATGGATTTCAGAATGGTTCCACTTTGGAAAAGAGGCAAAAGAAACAAAACCACTTTACTACTTTCACTTGGCTGCCAGAGGGTATTTTGAGACATTTTGCAACCAGATAGTCTAGGAGGTTTCAATGAGGGCAAGAAAGAAAATAGATCTTTAGTGAAATGTAAGGATTGAAATATCATTCAGGGTGCTTCATACATCGACTTAGTTCCTACGCACAGGTGACTGAAAAAGTCATTAAAAAGGGGCCTCAACTGCAATATGAAGTCGATTTTTTTTTCTGTCCATATGTTTTTGAAGATAATAACAGGATTTTCACTGTGGTTTCAATTCTCTCCAGCTGGGTAATTTGTGTGACACACTTTCAAGGCACCCACCAGCTAAATAGCGGTAACTTCTGGGTTTTACTGCATCCATCACAGTTTATGTGCTAGAGCTGGAGAAAAATATTTTCATTTGACAAATTAGGCACTGCCTCCTCAAAACAATCTAGTATTTATAGACATTCGGACAGATTAATGAATAGATAGATACATTTGCATAGAAGGACAAGTACTAGTTTCTAGATGAAAGAACAGAGCGATGTGATAAAATGTTAAAGACAGACAAATATGTCATGTAGGTTTTGATTATACCATCTGACTGTCAGGAGAAAAAGCAGTAACTTGCCAGCCACATCTCAAGAAGACAATTCAGCAAGCAAAAAGGCTTTGAACATTTCACCACAGCTTGAAGAATTTTGATTTTTGGACTCTGTTGGTACTAGTTATATTTTGTTGCTGTTGGAATGGTACCTTTGAAATGATCTCTGAAAACTATCTGCATGTATCCAAGTAATCTAGCATCCCTGGATGAGGGCAATACATTTTAAACAGTAGCAAAGAAGGCTATCTAACATCTTATCTTTGCTATATTATTACATAGAAGAAATCTGACCTTATTTTTTATTCAGCAGGCTCATTATTCCACCCCACATCACACACATTTTTACTGTCATCATCAACAGGAGACTAGTAGAATGGAAACTGTAAGAAGAGATAATTTAGTTTTTAAAAATCCATCATCTAATCAGTAGTAAATAAATAATGGAATATTTTAAAGTCTGGCAGGGCACTGTGAGGACTAAGGCATCACTATGTTTATGTGAGGTGAGTTAGAACAACTTTTTTACTGATAGATCTTTTTATGAGCTCTAAAAAAATACAACAAAGTGAAAATAACTTCATAGAGAATATGTCTATAAGATGCCTTGGGGACCCTGGCTGTGAATAAAGATAGGAAGTATGTAGAGACAGCAGCTTAGGTATTTGGTCTGTAGGGATCCCAAAGGGTTTTGATTAGCACCATAAATAGGAGATTCTGCCATAGATGTTATTAAGCTGTTTGAAAATCTTAAGGAACCTTGTTTATCAAAGAGAAATCACAGCTTTATAGATATGACTAGGCTATCTTTGGACAAAGATAAAAATACAACATGAAAGAGTCTTTGAAGACTATTCTGCAACCCTTACTTGCACTAAGTTGCACTTAGCCTTCAAGGAGGTCACAGCGGAGCAAACTTAATGTAAGAACATTGCAGTTGTAGAAATATGCTTAATAACACAACAAAGTAGAACAGGGGCTTCCCCCTTGTCTTAGGGCAACCATTTGGAGTTGCCAACAAAGTGGAGAGAATGAACTAGGAGAGGAGCTGGCCAGGTAATGCACTGAGCCATTACTCCTTCTCCTTAATCTCTGAAAGGGGACAAAACACTAGACTAAAGCCAGTGCTTAGTTCTCAGCATGTAAGTCAGGAGTCCCAAAGGAGAGGGTGATATTATTCCCTCAGAAGTGTAGCATTCCTTAAACGCTTTGCCAACCGTAGGGAGCTGTGGAGGCACAGAGGAAGAGTATGTCAGCAGTGACTGGGTTTGCCAAGGTTATTCACCCTTACAGCTGCAGTGGAAGGGAGATATATCTGGCCCAGTCAGGTCTCAGAGTAGAGCAGAACTTTAATGCAGCCCCTAGAGCCGACTCGCACTTCCAAGAATAGAAAGCAATTCTGTCTTGATGGCAAGATAGGGTATTGCTCATATAACACACAGAATCACAAGAAAATAATACAGCAATTATTTGCTTTAAATTACCAGGACAGATGCTGCACATACAATGCTTTCCCCATGAGTATCTTAGGCCAGAAGAGCATGGGACATCCCTAGGAGAGAAGTGGGAGCTAGCACCAGACTGCCCTTCCACAAGAGTATGGAGCAAGTGTTATACTTAGGGACTGACCTGTGCTTGCTACATGCATTTGAATGAAAATCATCCTGCAGACTTGTTCTTAGACTATCCCAGCGACTCAGTGTCTCTGGACTTCCCTTTAGTGAAGCCCTCACTTTCCTATACTGCTGACTGAAGTTTTTCTGGTCCTTATCATGGGCTCACCACGTGAACAGCCCCAGCACAACTTCTGAGTTACTGACATAATTCACTCTCATTCTTTTCCCCATAGTGAACTTTACAGAAAATAGTATAAACATCTCTTCAATTACTAGTTTGTTAATACACCCTCCTACATTGTCTATCTTGCTATTTTACCTATACTTTATCTTCTCTTCCTGGTTAATCTCTTATCTGCCTAAAACATCCCTGAGACCTTCTGCCTCTCAAGCACAGGCTCTATCGCTGGAGCTTTTGTAATTAGACCTTATCTGTTAACTAAGACAGGACTTACGGTTGAATATTCTTGAGCAGCTCAAACATCCAGAGATCACAGAGGTGCATTACTGGCTTTCACTTCCAGAGGCTCTTCAGTAGAATTACCTTCTGAATTGAATTTCCAGAACAAGTGAAGATGGAGATGAGCACCTCTGAGATGCCAGCAATTTAAAATACCAGCAAAAGAGAAGAGCAGAAAAAGAAGGTGTTTGATTTTTCCAACTTTGCTGTTGTTGATGTAACTTTGTAGCAAAACAGAACTGAGATCCATGTGTAAATATTGCACTGAATAAGTTATGGGAGTCACTGTGACTTTCAAGAGTGGAGAGTACTGCAGGTCTGAAGAGGAGGCAGGGCATCATTCTGGACATAGTTCCTTCCCACTGGTATAGATATTCATTGCAAAGACACTACAGACATATTAAAGCAGAACATGACACTAGGTTACGGGTGACAAAGGTTCTGGCTTCAGCACAGAAGATTCCTTTCAAATTCAAGAACTGAAAACTCCTCCAAACCTGGCCTGCCAGCTTTTATTTAATTACTGCTCTACATTTTGAAAATCCATATCTCTACTCTCCTATTCCAAATAATTTAATTGTTTTCAGCTTGCTACTTATTTTAGTTTATTACATCCTTCAAGACTGGTAAAGTGATCAGAAGTCCAAGCCAGAAAAAGGTCATGGATACAATTAGCCTCGCTGTTCTGTGGAAGAAAGAGCTGGCCTTGCTCCAGAAAAAAACTCCACATTTACTTCACCTTCTTAGCTACACAACAAGCAAAACACCGTAAGTGTAGGGCCTACAGTAAACTGTGGTGCTGGCAGGGCTGACATGGGGGCAAGCATTTCATCCTGCCCCTCAAAACCTCCTTAGGTCCCAGACTGTCAAATTGCCTGTATCAGCCAGCCTAAACTATTGCCTGTCTGAAGCTCCTCTTCCATCCCTGTCAGTTGTATTCAATCCTCCACTGATGTGAAGAGTATGAACAGATCTGGAAACTAATTGGATAAGAAGTGAATTATATTTTCTTTCTCTGTATACTTGAGGATTTTTGCGTCTGCCTTTTGGCCTTCATTTTCTCCAAAACCCAGAGGAAAAAAAAATAAATCAGTAGAATAGCAAGTACAATGGAAATCTAAATTGCTTAACTTGAAATTTGACACATATTAATGTCTTGACAGAAGTTTCACACCACTACAACTCAGGATATAGAAATAAATATCACATACACACAAACAGGTCTTGAATGCCTGCCAAAATATTGGTTATCTTGCAGATTCAAAAACTTCTGGGAACAATCCTGTGAATGCTGACTGAGGTCAGTGTCTCAGCACACAGAGGGCAGTTTGTAACTCAGCCAAGAACCAGCACTACAGGACTGGAGCGAGTTTTTAATTACTCTCTATAGGCACCCCTTTGAATCCTGAGAGCTGTTTGGCTGCAGTCTCAAAGCACCCCTGGTCAGGCAGTGCCTTTTGGGTCTGCCTGAGCCTTATTTTTGATTTGGGTCTTCTCTATTTCTGGTGATGTGGGCATAGCCCACATACACAATGTTGCTTGCAGGCATGAGGTAAGCCTCCATGTAGTTGCCTTCCTCTCCCATGGGTGTAGCAACATCTTCTTGAAGACAAAGGCAGCAGATCAAGGTGGGATGAGCTTGGGATCACCCTCTCTCTCACCCCACACTGGGTCCTTAAGGAATTTTCATCTTTCCTTAGGCGTATAGGTAGTGTCTCCTGGATCACTGTCTTTGTGTTCATGGCAGCATTTCGGGGGCAAAACTTAGCTTCCATGCATGTGGCTTAGTACCCAAAAGCTACACCCTTTCATCAAAATCTCCAAATTCTCAAGAAAAATTGGTCAGCTAAGTAGCACCAAGTGAATCTGTTTCTCTAGCACAGGGTGAACACATGGTTGTTACAATCCCAAGATGATATCTCATATTCCACCTCAAACACAATGGGTTTGAGACCAATATGCAGTGCTGTGTTCTGATTATAAACACACAGGCAACAACTAACCTACTAATTAGCCTTTCTGTAGCTTTAATTTAATATCTAGCATATAAGGTTGAGCTTGTGAACATGCTGTGCTTAGGAGGAACCACAGGTGCAAAAGCCTGCAGGGCTACATCATCAGATGCTATTCCAATATTGCTGCTGACCCTAAGTGATTCATTGTCTTTGACAGTACAAAATGCATACAAGCTATAAGCTCCAAGAAAGAATCTGCTTATTTCTGTAAAAATCTCCAGCAACTCTGCATATGTTAAAAAGAAACAAAAAACCCCAAAACCCAACAAAACAAAAGTACTTTAAGAGGTTGCATACACATCTTTGGAAGTAGGTTGGCAAAAAGCAAGAAAATATCTACTTTGGCTTTTATGTTGAAAATGCAAGTATCCCTCAAATCACTCTCTTCTGATTCAGCATACAACTTTGTTTGAATAAAGACTGGTTAATTAGTCCTGGTGATTAATTTAAAAATCTGCCATTATCACACATATAGAGAACTTCAGAACTAAATGAACTATCATTCTGGAGTAAATATCCCATTTCTCACATGTACATGATACCCAATCCTGTCTTCAGGGGGTGCTGACAGATCCCAAGGACATTTTACAAAACTTTATTAAATTCTGAAGAAAACAAGGTTGCAAAGTGTTCATTCTCCACTATAAAATAGCATAGTCTTTAGCAAAGATGAGACAGGCATCTCACCATTATTTTTTTCCCTTAAGCAAACTTTAGTATTTTTTAATAAATTAATTGTTAATTAAGGATTAAGATCACTGTCTTTCATGAGGCACCTCAGCTGCTAGCAGATATGTCCCTAAATCTAGATGTATTTGGTGAACTGACCTGTTTATTGTAAACTTTTCCCTAATTTTTGCATATATTGCATTAATTCCTACCACTTAGGATTTCTGTTGCTCTGCAGTTTAAAATCATTAGATTTTGTAAGTTCCTGCTGAAAAAAGGCAAAAAGAACAAAATTATCCATTATGAGCAGTATATAAGACATACATTACATATGTAAATATCACTCCATAAAGATAGAAACAACACCCACATTTATGGAGAGATGCTGATGATAGTTATTAATGATACAGCCAGTTGACACTCAATCTGACTGCCTTCTATGGACTCGTAAGAATTTGAAAAGAGCAAGGCAGACTGAAACAAACTCTGTGGCTATTTTAGCATTTTAAATAATTGTTTATCAAAAAACCCAAATAAGTTTCATTGTCTGGCTGGATTAAATGTTTGGGATGTTTGAGTTCACTTTCCAGGTTGTGTGCTTGCTTTAAACCCCTATAGGAGCCAAAGTAATATCACAGATGGAACTGGTGGTGAAAAAAGTAAGGATTCACAGGCAATCTGTTGGAAATGAGACGTTTCAAGAGAGTCAGCCCATCATTATTGCAGAAAGCAGGTGACCAAAAGAAAAAAAAAAAGGTTCATGACAGGGCTGTGAACAGGAAATTTGCTGAGGTAAAAGAGGTAAGTACACAGGCTTCTTTCATAGGAACACAAGAGAATTACTTCCACATTCTTTTCTTGATGCTATTAAATGCATTTAAGGTAGCTGTACAGACAATTAGTAAGAACCCAAACCAGAATGCAGAGAGCTCAGCCAAGCTGACTGCACACAGACTGTGGGTAGCTTGCATAGAGCTGCTTGTGGAAAACAAAAGTCAAAGTAAGGCAAACATTGCTCTATTTTAGCATGAAGGTTGCAAAAATTGAAAATATAAAGCTCCTGACTCTTCATAGCTCTGTGCTACTCTAAAAAAAAACGGTTTTAAAGTACTCTAAAAGTCCCCTTTTATTTCTAAAGATGAAAAGTAAAGTTACTTTTCTTATATATGGAAACACCAGCAGAGACAGCAGAAACATGATGCCCACTGCTGACTCCCTGATATGTACCATGCTTTGGACAGGTGATGGCAGGCAAATGTTGGATGACAATAACTTCCAATTCCTAAATATGTTTCATTCCTCAAAATGATATATTGCTGTGTGCTTATATTCCACAGTGGCCCCATACAAACATACACTGTTTGTTTTTCAACTACTTTCAAATCCCATGCACTCCAGCTAACAACACTGATACCCCAATGGACTTAGCCAACAGTACTGAATTTGTAAAATAAAAATTTATTTGTTTTCCTTCTTTTCCCCTTTTCTCTCACTCTCTTTTTTCCACCCTCTTCCTCAGGAGGCAGATATGAGAGTCTGCATTTTTAAATTCTAAATGAAGAACTCAATTTTCACACTGAAACCATTTTTCATGCTGAGGTTTTGTATTCACTTCAGTAGCTGTGTTGAGTATAAAATAGAAGATCAAAGTAGAAGAATCAGTAGAGTACAGCAGTAAGTCTGAGTTCAGTTCACAGGGATGGAGCTACAAGACTCTGACAAACCCACCCATAAAAGCAGAGTTTTTCTGCCCTATGACCATGACATTACAGTGAAACATTTTAACAGACCCCTGAGAATATCTCAGATGTGCAACTCTGTCAGAGTGCCCTGATGGGAGCCAAAACATACATTGGAAAACATGTACGGTCACACTCTCCTACCTTGAACAGGCCTCATAGAGATTTGCTTTCCAAAAATATGAGAATATACTTCTCCAAACCAACAAGTAATAGAAAATTGAAACAGAAAATAGTGTGAAGTAAGATAATTTTGTGCTTTCTCTTGACCCAAGACAAGATCACCTGCACCTATGTCACCTCGACGGGTAGAATGGAGTCAGGAATGCTAGACAGATTTGTAAGAAGTATTTCGTAAGAATAATGGAAATAATAGGGAATACTGGGTGAATAATTATTCTTAATAATGAGAATAATTGTGTGGGTGCACCACTATTTTCTCATCTGAAAAGTAAAAAAAATCACACAATTTCTCATTGAGTATATCCAGCATCAAAATCTTAAGGATTACCAATGCTTTTTTCCTGATTAATTAAAGAACAGTCTTTAGTTTGTCATCGATTATTTTACCTTATTTTGGACAAACCAAAAAGCTGAAGCCTCTCTAATCTCCCACAATATGATTTCTGTGGAGGAAAAGCATACTTGCAGCTTGTCACCTCCCCACCGTTGCTGGTATATCTTGCATAGCAGAACAACAGACAGAAGAAAGGATGAGAGGCAAATGCTGCATCTGTCCCTGGGGCACAGTTTAGTGAAGCAGTGAAGCCTCCAGTTCCCTGGCCTTAGCAATATTCACGGTACAAGTGGCATCATTCCCTCTCAAGTTTTGTGCCTAACTGCACTTAGATGAATCATCTCTCACAGGATCATCCTTTGACTCCCTGGTCAGGTGTTACACTGGTTCCCTATGAGGCAGCATTGAAGGACTCCTGGGATAAAAGGGAGGAGAGAGGAAGAAGAGAACAATATTTACACTTTTTCTCTCTTTTTCTTCTCTCCAATTTTTTATCCTGGTTTACTTTCTTGTGCTCACAGTGCCCTTCATTTCACTTCCCAGATGGATATTTCCCTTCACCACTGTCTGACATGAATTCAGTCTGTTGGCCTCCAAAGTAGAAACAAAATTAACTGCTCAAAATTCTAAGGATTACCTTGGAGCTCCTGGGACTGTGAAAAATATCCTTTTCCAAAGCAGTGCTTTCAGTGAGACCCTCAGCCCTCCGCCAGGAATAGCAAATTACTTAAAGTCTGGATACGGGGTTCACTGTCAGAGGTAATTAAATCTGAGTCTCAGCTAAATTCTCTCCATGGATCTGGAAATGAATAAATGTAGCATCAAAATGAAGTATGTGTTGTGCCTGCTCACACTTTGCGCCTCTTCTGTGAAGTAGCAGAAGGAGCCCGCCCCAATCCATGCACTTTCATAGGACACAAGTAAGAATACAACATTAACTTTGACAAAAAGGCACAAATTACAGGGGGCCTTCAGGTCTTTCTAATGTTGAAGTTACTGATAAGTGCTACATCCATATGCAAAAGGCATACAAGTCCCCTGCACTGAGCCTGAAGACCTGACTAAACCCAGACAACTAAGTGGCTCCTCTCTACTGTGCTGCTACAGCAGACGAGGGGTGGAGGGAAAGGAGGTTTGGAGAACTCCTCTTCTGGCATGAAAAACCTAATTAAGACCCTACTGCAAAACTATCTTATTTGCTAGGAATTATTTACTGGGAGCTGTTCCAAGTGTACTGTATGCTTGCTTTCTTTTATAGCTGCAGTGCTGATGTACTAAAGGAAGTGATAGAAATTTTGTGCTTCAAAATGAAGGAGTTGGTTTAACCCTGATTTCTTTTCTTCACCATTTCGAAAGTTGAGGATTTTGTTTCTTAGAGAACTTGGAGAAGGAAAATAACACCTATCTTATTAAAAAAAAAAATTAAAATCATCCATTTGGATTTTGTTTTAATCAAATTAGGCCAGTATATAGACCTTTTAATACATGACTGAAATTTTGCCATCTTTTTTTTCCATTAAGTTTCTTCTCGTGTGTCTCTACACAGCTACACACAGCAGAAGCACCATTCAGTAAATTTTACATCCTTTTAGGAATGCAAAGCATATAAACAAATTGCATGCTCAGATTTTATTTTGTTTTTAAACATAATTTTGGGGAGTGATTGTCTACAGGATAAAATTCATCTCTAAGCAGATCCTAAGGGAAGCCATAGATAGAACTTTAATGGGGTGGCTATATTTAGCTGGAGCTGTAATACGTTCATGTGGCAAACAGCTTTATCATTATTCACAGAGTCTCACATGTAACTCTGTGAATCCAGCTCACCCAGGATTAAAATTTAATAGTAAATCATTATTCTCGTACTTCAGTCCATGCCTTCAGCTGCAGTGGTCACCCAGGTCAGGACCGTGTGCAGCACTGTGAGATACGGGCAGCTCACCAGCCTTGCCCGAATTATGGAATGAGAAGCACAGCAAGTAATGGAGCCTGGTGCCAAGATCCCTGTGCTGGTGCCAGCGGGGCTCCTTCCAGGTGTGGAACAGGTAAGGCAAGTACACGACTTTGGGGACCTGTGCTAGCCTGGTCTCATGGTGTCACACTGTGCCACATGGACACCGCTCACTGCTTGGAGGCAGCTTGGGGATTTCTAACACGGTGCTGCCCTGCTTCATGGAGTCATGATTGTGTCACCCGAAACTTGGCCATTTAAATGCAAAAAGCAAAAGAAAGGGAATTAAAAATATCGACACCAACTCCTGCCACAAACAGATGCTTTCTCAATTAGAAGTGTATATATTTGTAAATTGCTATTCTCTTGTTGAGAAAAAGCATAAATATCTTATCATCTACCTTGATTTTAAGTGGGTTTTCTGGAAAGGTTTTGAATTCATACGTTAATAACTGCAGCTCTGATATTTACACTCACAACAGAACAGACTTATCAGTTCTGTCAGACATGATTTAGTTATGAATTACTGGACTCCACACTGGTTATTTACAGTTGCAGCCCAAAGAAGGTGACCTTTCCCTTCCCTGGGAAATGCTCTGTTCCTGTGAGAAGTGCATGAAGAGCTGCATTCCTTATCAAATCTAACCACACATATGGACAGAAGAATCTTCCACAGAAGATAATTTGTCACCTTCTGCACCTTTTTTGACTCAGAGTATGCCAGAACTGGGTAAAAACATACAATAAATGTGTATTTCCCCCAGGTTTTAGACATAATTGATCTATACTTTCAATTAAAATCAAATCAATACCTCATTTTCAGTATTCCTTATATTTGCCCATAGATAGATTTAAAGCTGTGGAATCACCGGTGTTTTCCATTCATGAAAACTGCTTTTCTCCTGGAGAGGTAGAATTTGTCCCCAACTGAGAGAGTAGCCATCCAGCATAGCCTAATCATCAAGTTGCTTTACTCCCTCTGTAGTCAAAGGCCAGTCATGGAGCCAAGCCCTTCAGAAGACAAACCATCTGAGCTGCTCACCTTGGAACAGGGTGACTTGCCTTGGGGAGGATGCAGGATGGCTTGTTAAAATCAACTGTTTAAACTCAGGAAAGATCAATGTCAACAATCAACAATATCCAATATTCCATGATTGCAAGAGAAACGAAGCAACAATGAAGTAAATGTGGCCCAGAGGTAAAAGTGAAATCAGGTATTAAAAAAAATTCCAAATATTCCTGCATGTAAGTTATTTTCAGTGACTGTTGATTTCTGATGCCAAATGTGAAGGGGGGAAAACATTAACTAGGCTTTCCAGGATTAAACCCCACTGCAGATTTATGCAGTATAAGGTTCATCCTGTGGAGCACTCAAAAGCTACATTGCTCAGAAAAAAATAATACTAGTCAGCAAAAAATGCACCACAGCAAGCAGAGAGTAGTACCAGACCCCCTTTGGCACCTGCTCAGGTGTGGAGCATGCTTACCATCATGACAGAGAAAAATCCACAAGTATGATAGGGCCCTTGACCACACTTGCAGGTTTGATGTTCGTTTGCAATCACTGTTTGTTTTTCTTTCAGTAAATTAGCTTCTCACCAGTTTCCTGGCAGACAATCAAATCGCTGTGTATATGATGCTCTGAGGGAGAGATCTGAGGCATTGAGGAGTTTAGGAAAAGAAAAAAAACAACTAAGTAATTTGAACTTCTCTGGGGAGGGGACAAACCATCTTCCACTCATCCATGTAGCCACTGTGCTTCTTTATATAGAAAAATTCCATATATATTGAGTCACCCCCAGGATGTTACACCTATGGATAGCAGAAGACATCCTCTATTTGATCCTATTTTTCACAGCTCTTGTCTTTCATAAGTGTTTATGGGATAAGATTTCTCACAATTGGTTTCAGCCTTCAAGCTACTTGTTGTTGAGTAGTTGTTTTTATGTTTGAGGTAAACTGTGCAAAACATTTTGTTGCCTAGATATTATTTTCCTTTCTGAGCAGGAGCCAAATTTAGCAGTATGGACTCTGCACTGGGAATCAAGTAACATGATTTCTCTTCAGCAATAAATTCTGATGGGCAGCAGCAATGGCTTGGGCTGGCAAGTAAGCAGATCCAGTTATTTTTCCAGCAAAATTGTTTCTCAAGACTCACTTTCACCTGTTATAACCTGTTTTTTCACACAACTGTATATAGCTGGTTGGCAAAACAGGACAAAACCCATCAAGTAAAGAGAAAACAACAAAAAGGCAAAGAAACGAGAATACTCTAGTGAGGGAATTTTATTAGCTGTATCATTTTCAACAGAAGCTGGCCAAAATTTAAAATTTAGGGAAGGATTAGTCATTTCCACATTCAGCTTCATTATTTCTCTAAATTCTTAGTGGTTAAGGCTTAGCTTATCCCTATGCCTGGTTTCCCTTTTGGGCCTGTTTTCCAAATGATGAGTAACAGTTTAGAAGTGAGTTTCATTCAAATTTCCTCACCCAATTTGCACTCTCAATTGGATCTAAAAGTATTTTTAGTGGAAAGTGCTCTATAAAAGTCTCAGTCAGAGAAAGTGTCTTGATTTAACCCCAGCTGGTGACGAAGCACCTCACAGCCGCTTGCTCGCTCCCCCTACACACTCCCAACAGGATGAGGGAGAGAATCCGAAGAGTAAAAGTGAGAAAACTTTTGGGTTGAGAAAAAGACAGTTTAATGGGACAGAAGGGGAAGAAAATAATAATAATGATAGTAAAAGAAGTAGAATATACAAAACAAGTGAAGCACAATGCAATTCCTCACCACTTGCCAACTGGTACCCAACCAGTTCCCAAGCAGCTGCTCCCAGCAAACTTTCTCCCCAGTTTATATACTGGGCATGATGTCATATGATATGGAATATTCTTTTGGCCAGTTTGGGTCTGTTGTCCTGGCTGTGTCCCCTCCCAGTTTCTTGTGCTCCTCCAGCCTTCTCGCTGGCAGGACAGGAGAAGCTGAGAAGTCCCTGACTTAGAATAAACACAGCTTAGCAACAACTAAAACATCAGTGTGTTATTATTATTCTCATACTGAATCCAAAGCACAGCACTGTAGCAGCTACTAGGAAGAAAATTAGCACTATCCCAACCAAACCCAGGAGACAGTGACCAGCATTATCTACCTTAAGTGTAAGATTAAACTGTTTGAAATGTTCTGCCCCAAGAACAATGGCTTCCCTTCTGAAACAGAACCAACACTGCATCTGTGGAAAATCCACCTTCCAAGTGGTCTTGGAGTCATAACATCTAGAAACCTAGATTGATGCAGTCCTGGATAGGCAAGCACAATGAAGAACTAGATTTCATTAGAATGTCACGAGATCAAATTGTTTCCAATTAAAATTTTAAGTCTGAAAAATTGGAAATTCCTTCTTTAAAAAAAAAGCAAAAATCCCTCCCTCTCCCCTATCCACCATCAGCTCTAGCAATTTTGTTTGGGCTTTACAGAATTTTGGTGATGTTGGAAACCAGCCATTTATTCAAACAATTTTGCACATCAGAATTTTTCTGGTGCCTCATACAAATTTAGTTCACACTCTTATCACTGCTTAATTTCCTTAATAGCCTCTTATGATGGATATGCCAATGAAATTAAAGTCAAGAACTTCAGAGCAGCTTTTGTTACTATTTTCTAAAAGATTCAAGAGCATTTGTAGACCCTGTGATGTAATAAAGTGTACAGCTGGTTCGTGATTAAAATCAGAAATAAAAGAAATACAAACATGGTGGTTATCTGATAGCCTGTTCTCTTATTAAATTTTTTTAATCTAGATATAACATAAATCCTAGTCCTTGAATATTCTCCAAGCTAACAAGAAGGCTTTACAGTGTTATGCTTTCCCATATGCCATGCAAAGAACCCAAAGAAGCAGTATCTAAACACAGAATGATGAGCGTATGAAGAGATAATATGCAGCTGATACCTTCTGTCCCCAGTTTTGGGACTCCAAGGACATGAGAGGAGGACATGAACCCAAACTCAGCAAATTAAGTGTGTCTACTAATATTCTGTCTATCCTCTTATGCCATGCCTTTAATAAACTTAAAATTCAGCCATTTGGAGCCAGCTAATGGCTTCAAAGGAAGATGAATCAACCAAGGGGAACTCTGTCTGCACATTGGCTTTAGCCATACCCTTTTGACTGTAGGAACAGCCTGGGAGGGATTTGCTGTACAGGCTGACAATGATTCCCTAACATGCAGCAGCTCTTTTGCTCCACCAAGAAAAAGAAAGCAATAACAGAGGGTCTGAGGCACCTCAGGTTTCAGCAAAAGAAATCTCCTTCGTACAAAAAATACCTTCTGCACTTATCTATGATCTGGAAGGAAAACCTCCTGCTTGTGTCAGAAGAGCTCAAGTATGTTGGTGAATTGTTTTATCAGAGATGTATCTCTCGACCTTTGAAATTACAAATAACTGAATCTTGCAATTAGGGAAGACAGTATGTCTCGGTTTTGAAAGACAGGTGTTCTGCTAAGGAAGGCAGAAGCCCCCCCTTGAAGTGGCAGATATAACCCCTTTTCCCTCTAAGTTATTATATTTTGAAATCAAGGGCCTTTAGGCGAAGATGTGGAAAATAGGAATAACAGTTCTTTACTATATATATATATAT
>NW_008237681.1:2309895-2352113 GCF_000691975.1 Corvus brachyrhynchos
GCAGGGCAGGGAAAGCGGCTTTTGGGGTCCCGGCGTTGTTTCCAGCAGGAAGAAAGAACGGCCAAAAAGAAAGAAGCAGCAGCTCCTTTCTCTGCAGCTTCTCTCTCCGGACGCTCAGAGCGAACTGACCCCACACCCAGGTGTAGACAAAGGAGTAGCCAGGCCCACCCCACCCCCCTTTTTGTCTTTCTTAAGTACAGCTATTTGTCCCCTAGCAACATGCATATGGGAGAAAATTCCTTTAACAGAAAAAAAACTAAGACTAAACTGAAACCCCAACACAGTACCAACTCACCTACAACTGAGTGTTTTATAGCCCACATCAGCAAAAGTATTTTTAGGTCAAATTGGAAGTGCAGTGGGAGCCTGAATCTGACCAGAATCATAATGCAATGGAAAACCTTACACAGACACCTGTTTCAAAGAGATTTCTGACTCAATTGGCAGATCAGAGTGTCAGCTACTGCTGATAAGCTCAGATAAGTCCCTGGAATCCTGGATGCTTCGCAGACCCCAAACCTCTTAGCATGAGAGGCTCACTTATCAGAGTTTCTTTGGGGTCTCCTGGAATTAACTGACAAAATTTCACAGTGTATAAAAGAGGTTAGCTTGGGAATGAGCACTGCATTCCTTTCTCCCCAGGCCAGTATGCTCCCCTGTCACAGGTTCATCTCCCAAGTGCTCAGTGAAGTAAATTAGGGAGTAAATTGAATGGTGGTTCTTATTTTTATTTCCCCAAGAATTAGTGGAACACACATCTGTGTCTGTGTGTATTAGAATACACACAGACACAGATGGCTAGAATGAGTATAACTTTTCTGTGAAGCAATTTCTCTCTCTCTTTATCTGTCACATACACGTACTCTATTTCCTCTTCTGATGACAAGACTGACCAGGGTGCTGATCAGCCGCGTCGCTGATATTGACAATGACAAATCCCTTCCACAGCTCAGGAGAACCTTAAATAAATTCTCCCAAGACACTGGCAGACGTTCTCCTCCTTGCCCTGTCACTCATGGTGAAGGCTGAAAGGCTGATTAGAAATTATGCAGGGGCATTCTAGAATGGAAAGAATCTCCTTGATGGGGAATAAGTCAAGACTATAAAATGCATTTAATTCCTTCTCTTTCCTCCTTCAGTTTTAATTAGGATTAAATATCTCTTCCAGATATTTTGGAATTACTTTCATTTTCTTACACTATGCATGAGCTTATCTGCTTGACATTATCCTGAAAAATACTGGGGAATTAACCACTAGAAATAAAATAGTTGGAAGGCAGACACATGCCAGCATAAAAATACAAGTCTCTATTCATTTTCCCACCCCCTCCAGAACATACGTACATCAAAAGTTTGTGGCAAAAAACCAGCCCTAACATCCACATCCTTTCCTGCAAATGTATTTTCATTTGATTGTAACAAAGCCCTGTTTCTGGCACAAATGACAAGCAAAAGTGTTGGCAAGAAGTAGAAGCTTGAGTGGTCAGGGCTTGTCAGAATTTTATAGATTGCATTCAGCACTTCTCAGAGCTAGGTGCATCATCTCCCAATAATATCTCATGCTTTATAAATATTACAGAAAAAAAGAGAACAAAAATCAGGTCACCACAAAGAAGAACTAAGTCCACACTCAACCTAAAGCTCACAGTGTTTTTCCTTGCACAGCCATTCATCTCTCCCTGCCACACTTACATTTTCTGTTCCTCTCCTAACAGACTGCTCAGCCATTGGTACTTTTCACATTATGTAGATCGAGGGCATCATTTAAGACCGGAAACTTTGGGCCACAACCCTGAGATACCAAGCAGCCATGTTGGAGTCTAGCAACAAACAGGACAAACCTAGAGGAGCTGTGGTGTGAGCCACCAGCAGCCACAAGCACCTCTCCACACAGCAGAGCACTAGGGTTATGATGAAATAGAAGTGCTCCCCTTCCATAAGGAAAAGCTTGAAAGTAACAGACTATGTTTGCATAAGGGAAGAAAGAAAAATTTTATTATAAATCTGTGGGATTTTGGTTTAGATAGCCTTCAGAGCTGGGTGTATCTGTTTGATGCTGACAGCACCTTCCATTAACTCCAGGAGAGTACAAGGCTGTAGAGAACATTAATATTTACCTTTAGGGGCTTTTACTCTGCCATTGTTATACAAATAACCACAGTAGGAACAGTTGTCATGGTGGACCCTGTAAAGAAGGCTGGGACTGTCACTCAGGCCAGCCTTGCACGCTGGATGGATTCCATGCCTGACTGTGCAGCATCCCCTCCAAAGCACAGGCATCTCCATGTGTCCCAGTCAGCCAGGACATGTGCATCCTGTCCTGTCTGAAGGGCCATATGTTTAGTGGGCAGGACTCAATCGAGGGGTGGAAGTTACATCAAGGGAAGCGCTGCTGGTGGATTTCTGCAGGATGAATGCTTACAGGGAGTCAGTATAACAATGGTTATGAAGCAGCACAGGCAAAGACAACTCTATAGTCCTCTCAGAGAGGGTTCCAAAAGTATTTGAGACACCTTCACACTCGAGGGTGTTCAATAAACTTGTTTAGTGAGATGAGGCCAGGCACAACAGGTTTATAGAGTCTGATGATATGCTATGACACAAGATGCTAAACCAAATGGAGAAATGAGTCTACTCCAATATGACAACTTACATGTTCCTCTATGTTAATCATTTTAGTAAGAAAGGTTAACTTT
This sequence comes from Corvus brachyrhynchos, assembly GCF_000691975.1. Taxonomy (NCBI): domain Eukaryota; kingdom Metazoa; phylum Chordata; class Aves; order Passeriformes; family Corvidae; genus Corvus; species Corvus brachyrhynchos. The sequence continues at coordinate 2,312,592 of NW_008237681.1, forward strand.
TCAAAGCACATTGTTCAGAATTTGTCATAATGACTGATGATGCTTCTGTTAATTTCATAACAAATTTTGCATTTTAAAAGCATTTTATAATCTTTTGTGCCAAATCTGGAGCTATACATCTACCTATCTAGCTACACCTAATTTTCAGGCAGATGTAACCCCAAGAACACTCATAGAGTTGAATTATTTTGAAAATACATCCCCACATTTGTGGACAAACTGGATCTCCTGACTGAATTGTCTCCCTTCTTGTGAAGCTCAGGTTGGTCCAAGTCTTTCTGTGAGGAACATCTTCGAACAAACAGAAGGAAAGAGGCAGGGAATATTCAGTGTTTACCTTTTCAGGTAATGAGTAGAAAGCTTTTTAATTGATAAAACTTCCATTATAAGTAGATAGAGAATATATTATTAGTGTTGGATTTAAGATCCAGCTTACTTTTGTGCAGGAAGATTTTGCTCCTTGACAAACAATCACACCACCTGCTTTTTTTTTCCTCCCAGTAAGAAAACGTTAAAGCTGCAGAAATCCATTTTCCTAAATATTGCACAAGACTCAAAACTCTGGAAGACAGAAAGGGAGACTCTGAGACAATGAAATAAGGTGTCCTGAGGTAGGAGAGAGGCAAAAATATTACAAATAATTAATATTTATACAGCAGAGGTGGATTTCCTCAGACCTTCTCTTAATTGTAAAATAACCTGTTAAGCAGAAATGTGGATTCTGGACTGTTGATCTCATTTGGTCTGAATAATCCTAGTACAACTACATAACAGCTCTTTAATTACTCACTACAGCTGATTCTGGCAAAAGTTCAAGCACTGAAAAACCCAAACAAGATGCTTTTTGATCTCTCCACTCGTGTTTTCCACAGGTGATTATCTCCGATACGTTCACAGTGAAAAATTCATTGCCCAAATGCTAGCAGGAGGGGTCTGTTTGGAAGCTTTTGGCACATTGGGTGTTCTTCTCACAGTAGAAAATTTCCAGTTGCAAACCTGCTGCCAGTACTACTTAAAGACATCATCACTGCTGTCTGTATGCCAGGTTGAGCTCTCTTGTCCCTAGGTCCTCTTCCTAGCCAGTGAGGGCATCACAAACAAGACATTTGCTGTGGAATTCAAACACAGACCTGGAGGAAAGCAACTTGCCAAAAGGTTTCTGAAGCTCTTGACTTCAAGCTCTTTATGAGGATTACACTTTACTCACCTTAAAATGAAAGAAACCAGTAACTATATGTTAGGATGTTCTTAATTCATTGTTCTATGTATATTTTAACCAAAGTGTGAAACTACTTCCTATAAGTTGAGACCAAACCTTAATTCAGACAGGTCAAGACTTTAATGTCCAATGGCTCCGGGGTTTTTAGTGCCTGGTGAAAGATTCTTACAGTTCAGCCTTCAAAGTTTGGATAGCTGGTACTGTAGGGCATATCCAGGGAGTCATAGCCAGCCTTCCTAACCCCAAAGCATCTTTCTAGCTACTCAGTCACATTGTCTCAAATATTAGGTGATATTTTTCCCTCTGGCAGCAGTCCTGGCTTCTGCCTTACCTACACATTATTCACCCCAATTTCCATTGCAAAGTCATGAAGGGATTGACATTTTGCTCTTATTAGCACAGAAAAACTAAGGTAAAGCACGGAGTACCTGAAATCCTTACAGATTTAGTAATAGATTATTAAAGTTGGCAGGCGTGCCATGGAAATTGTCAGAATACTTAGCCTCTTTTGTAAACCAAAGGCTAATATATGACCCAAACAATTATAGTCTGTGAACCTTCACAGACAGCCTAAAGGCAGCTGTAGCAGGTGAGACAGAGCAACAATTTGGAAAGAGCAGCAGGCAGTCAAGCGTTGTCTGTCAGGATAAAGCTTCTCTTAGTTCATTAGGATCAAGAGGGAATCAGATAATTGGAATGCACTTGCACATGCACTCAGCTTTTGAAAACACATTTGAGCAAATGTTTTCTCCTAGACACAGTATCACACTGCTAAAACAAATCTTTTCTTTCTTCTTGTTCAAATGAGGTAGGAAAGAAGGAAGAGGAGGTAAGTTATCCCTTATAAAATATCAACCCACCTGCACCAAAAAGAGTCCTAAGGACCTTGAATGAGAAGTGTCTGGGTTTGCATTTAGCTCTGCTCAGCATTTGCAAAACAAGGGGAAAAAAGAGAAAATAATTAAAAGTAACAGTGTCTAGGGAAGGAGAAGGCAAAAAAACTGTGACAGGAACACAGAAAAGGGTGGGCAAAACCACCTCAGACTTCAGTAAGAGTTTCTGATGCAGCACTACAGCTTATTTAAATCAATGTCTGTGAAGGACTTTCTGGCAAATGCACCATGTCATTTCTGTAATAGTGAAAAAAAAAGTTACTTTAAAAAAAAAAGAAGGAAAAAAGAAAAAAAAGCAGTCTTTACAATTACGTGAAGCCAGACTTGAATAAACAAGTAGAATAGTGTGATTCCTTCCAAAGAGAATCTGCTGTCTCTTTTTTATCCTCTCTCTGCTGTTTTACTGAGGCTTAGGAAAAACAGAAAGTTGAAAGCTAGCTTATCTGCTGGTCTGTTTGTCTCACAAATATGGGGGACAAAGAATGGGTTTCTGAACTTAACCTAGAAGGGAGGGGAGGGGGAAGGAAAGGTAAGCAGCAGCTCCCCCAGACCACTAACAAGGATGAGGGAGATCTTAACCCAGACAGAACCAGTGTCATGAGAAAGCACTTGCTAATTCATTTTAGAAATCTGGTGCTGACACACAGTGCTCATGTTGACACACACCAAACCAAATGAGGGAGACTGGGAAAGCAAATGTGGGGAAAGTGAAAAAAAAGTACACGTTAACAAATACTTTTTTTATTTTAAAATAATATATGTACTGTTATAATTTAATAAAATTATTTATGTACTTTTAAAAAAGGAATAGAATATTACTCTTCTTCCTGTGGGTCTCTTCTCTTGCTTGCTTTGACTCATGAGAGACAGGACTCTGATTCTATATTGGGTTTATCCCAGTGAAAGATCACCACAGAAGTATCTGAATCAGGAGATGCTGTTAGTCATCCTGATAACTCACTGAATCAGTCTGCAATCCCAGACCAAAAAAATCCCATTTCACTAGAAAGGGTTCTACTGAATTAAACTGAACTTCTGAAAAGTCAAAGGAGATTTTATTTTTATAAACATATATGTATATGCATACATACACACACATATACACAGCAGATGGTTTCACCTCACTGCCTCCTGTCCCTGAAGAGATATTCTATGGTAACCAATGCACACAATCTTCCCCAGAATATAATATCAGTGATACACTGATTCACACTCTCAGATTACTCAGCACAGAATATTCACTGAAAAGATTCTTTCACTAATCTCCCACACAACTTTAGTTACAGGCACAATAGTTACAGGCAATAAATAAATAACACACTTTGTTGACATTAATGAGCTAAAATATTTTCTTACCTACATGGTCTCTAACACAAGTCCTTTAAAAAAGTTAAAATGATTGTTTCCCCAGTAGCCTTAACCAACCAAAATAATGATGAATTCTTCAAATTTATACAATATAAATCTTTACCATCCTCTGCCAGATATTTCTGGATAAATAAGTCTTTATTTCTTCAGGTCAGAAATAGTCAAGGCAGTGCAACATCATTGCATATAAATGCCTATTTCTAGCACATAAAACTGTGAATTTATATGATAAGTTCAGAATATCATTACAAAAAGGGAGCCATGGGACACATCCTGCTATCAGCTACAGCATTTTAAGCCTGCAATGAGCCTGAATGGAGCTTCTCCAGATTTACACAGGATTAACATAGGTGGTGTATGGCTCATTGTGTTGATAGGATTTCCATGTGGTGAAATGAGTACGGAGCAGTTTAGGCAAAAGTCATGCATAACAAATTGCCTTTTTATTTTTTCCATCAAGAGAAATATTTTTTTCCATCTCTATAAAGAAAAGAGTACATTTTATATACTGTATTAGCCTGGGTGAAATTAGTAGCTTAACTGAAGAGTAATTGTGTAAGATAACAGTAAAATACAGATGTATTCTCAGGCCGGCATTTCAAAGGGATCTAATAACAGTCTATGGAGAGAGCTTGCTCTTACAGCCCATGTCCCACTGGACTTGAGAATCATTCCTGGAGGTTGCTTTTCTTAGCTTTTGTACACTCCTGTTGTTGCTAGCCTTCAGCTACATGCACAAGGATTTCCACAACACCCAAAAATATTTGAATGTCTGGAGTATAAACACATTGAAAAGGGAATCAAGAGATGGGCTGAGTTTCCACTTCTGCCACAGGTAGCTATGTGATCTTCACCAAGTCACTTCTGTTTCTGGTTCCCCTTCCATTTCAACCATCAATGAGGTCAAGAAAATGAGTCCTCATGATGATTCAATAGGTAGTGGAAGATCCCAGAGCTCAATCTGCCGTTTGCACATGGAGCTACCTGCACTAAATGCATTCCTCAACACTTAGCCTGGGTGTGAGAGTGCAGGGCCGACAGGAATCACCAGAGAATAAGGATCTATGAGGATGGTCATGTTCACACGGTCATGTGAAAATACAGGGTAGATGGATCTTAATATCTGAGTAAATTTACATTTTGCTTATTGGTGGGGGGAAAGCATTTACAGTAGGAGGGTTTTGTAAGCAGCATCACTTGAATTATGAAAACAGATACATTGTTTGGTACAGATTTATTACTATCTTTACTATTAATGCTTCAGGGCCACTGCCATAGAAATGTGTTTATCAACCATTCATTAATGCAGATCATTAGTATAAAATGATGCACTTGTGCTCTGTTAAATCATTACTTAGTGTTTCGTCAGCATTCTCTCACATGTGCTTTAAATCAGGTTGTTGAAAATACTTGTAATAAATTCCTAAACCATGAGTGGTCATAAAGTCGTTTACACACACAGAGCCTATTTTACTGTGTCTGGTCCTCTAAATCATCAGACCATATTTCTTGAACCCTAGAAAAAATACTTGTTAGTTGTAAAGTGTGCCCAGTGGATACATGTCATTTCAGCTTTAAAATAACCTAATCCATTATGGTGACAACATATATATTATTTCTAACAGGCTGAAAAGAAATTTGAAAATGATTTAATTAGAGGCTTCTGAATTAAAACATCAGAAGTGTAGTAAGAGACTGAAAGTGCCTGTGGTTCACATAAATGCTGGATAAAAATATGGAAAAACCTCTTTGACACTTGAATAGATAATAAGAACATTAAGAAAGCTTCCCTTGTATGTTTTCATGCTGATGCTGAAAGGGTTTCCCAGTTAGGAGAAAAAGCTTCATTTAATTAAAATTCAGTCTAATTGTCCTGTTTATTTTTAGCTGTAAAGGTTTTGCACTATTAAGACAAACGCAGTCTACTATTATCAAAACCAACTGCTTTATAATTTATAAATGGAGGGTGAGAATAGGTAGATGTACTCAGAACATTGTGTTTCCAATGTATTGCTGTGTTTTAAGGCCATAAAAGAATAATCTGGTATTCAAGCTGTCCAAAAAGTAATTTGCAATTCAGTACATTGTATTCTAATCAATAAATAATCATGAAGAGAGGAGGGCATGATATCTCATGTAACTAGCCACTGCTGGGTTTCAGGGAACAGCTCCCTTTCATGGATGCTGAATATAAAAAAAACCCAGAAGACATAAACCACCAAGAGCTTTGCAGTGTGAATGTTATCCCACTGTTTTGAGGTGAGGCTTTGAATTACATGGGGGAAAAAAAGAAAAAAAGTAAAAACAAAAAGAAAAAAGATAGAAAGAACCTTTTAATCATTTTCTGATAAATTTTATGGTAAACTTTTATCTTAGAATCACACCATACTCTGAATTGGAAGGGATCCACAAGGATCATAGAGTTCAGCTCCTGGCCCTGCACAGAACAATCCCCAGGAGTCACATCATGTGCCTGAGAGTGTTGTGCAAATGCTTCTTGAACTCTGTCAGGCTTGGTGCTGTGGCCACTTCCCTGGGGAGCCTGTTCCAGTGCCCAACAATCCTCCTGGTGAAAAACCTTTTTTTAATAACCAACCTAAATCTTTCCTGACACAACTTCAGGCCATTCCCTCAGGTCCTGTCACTGGTCACTACAGGGGAGATATCAGTGTCTGCCCCTCTTCTCCCCCTCATTAGACAGCTGTAAAGTGCAACACATCTCCCCTTGGTCTCCTCCAGTGAGGAGGACAAGCCAAATGTCCTCAGCCACTCTTCATATATCTTCCCCTCCAGACCCTTCACCATCTTTGTTGCCCTCCTTTGGATGTCCTCTAATAGCTTATTATCTTTCTTACATTGTGTCACCCAAAACTGCCCCCAGCACTCGAGGTGAGGCTGCCCCAGTGCAGAGCAGAGCGGGACAATCCCCTCCCTTGCCCGGCTGGCGATGCTGTGCCTGATGCACCCCAGGACACTCTTGGCCCTCCTGGCTGCCAGGGCACTGCTGACTCAACTTGCCATGAACCAGGACCCTCAGGTCCCTTTCCCCAGCACTGCTCTCCAGCCTCTCATTCTCCGCTCTGTCCGTACATCCAAGGTTGCCCCATCCCAGGTGCAGAATTCCTTGTCTTTGTTGAGTGTCACATGGTTGATGATAGCCCAGCCCTCTAATTTGTTGAGGTTTCTCTGCAGGGCCTCTCTGTCTTTGAGGGAGTCAACAGCTCCATCCAATTTTGTATCAACAGCAAATTTACTTAGTATTTCTTCTGGTCCTGCATCCAAATTGTTTATGAAGATGTTGAATAGCACTGGGCCTAAGATGGGGCCCTGAAGAACCCCACTGTTGAGAGGAAAATAAAAGCCATATTTGTTTACTCTTACTATACTGTCAGCTTCAGCCATTTCCTACACACAAGCTATTTCCAAACTGCTAATCAGCTCAAGGAATTACTTTTCTCTTGTAAAATAGTCTTATTTAATCACTGCATGTATTTGTGCCATATCAGTCTGTGCCTTCAAACACTTGCATGCCAAGAACAAGTTAGTCTTGCCTCACTGGTGCTGCAGAGACAAAAAGCACTGTGGGAAAAAGGAGAACCACCTGTACACCCAGGCACAGCCATCAATATAACGTCCTTTAAATGAGAAAACACCTTCCCAGAAAGTTGCTCCCCTTGTTTCATTCAACCCCAGTCAACTAAAACAGATAGCTCTGCTTCTCCTGGCAGTGTTGCCATGGTAGTCCCAGGCTCCCTGCAGTACTGAAACATATCCAGGAGGATGTGGAAGTGCTTACACAGGTAAGCTGGAGCACAGAGAGTGATCCTGCTGCAGCTTCCCTTAGGCTTGTGCAGAAGTACCCAGTATGGTGATACCAAAGCTTGTTTGAGAAAAGGTTCTCTGCACCACCTACTTCCCAGCCATATCTGAACTGAGCGTTGGCCACCTAGCTCTCACCAATCCACCTGACAGCTCCCTGCAAGTTCCAAGCCATCTCTGTACCTCCAGCAACAGCAGGCTGAAGGGACTGTGCATCATGGAAAGAGTCCTCACTGAGCTGGCCTCAGTGGCAAGATTTCAGCAGAGCCTGCATTTCACCCCTGCTCACAGATGAGAGGTGGAAGGATGGAATGGGATGCAGGGCAGATGAGTAGCTACCAACAGTGACTCTCTGGGCCTCCCACGTGGAAAAGCAGCAAAGCTGCTAGGAGGAGATTCCATCTGCTCCTGGTAGGGAGCACAAACATAAATAACACCGGATGGCCAGTGTTATCCAAGGCAGCTGTTGGATCTAAAAGAATCCTAATACTACACTATCTGGCAGTCTGCACAGAATATTTAAGAAGGTCTTAAAGAATTCTAAATTTAGTTTTTAAGCTAATGTAAATGTGAATATTTTCTATGCAAATATAGAAGTGGGGAAAAGCTATTGCAACACTTTGTAAAAAAATCCCTGTTTGGTATCACTGAGCAGTAGCATTTTACCAGAATAGACCCAAATATCTCTATACAGGCAGATTGGTTTAAGTAGGTAGCAGAGGGCATTTCCCTCATGCACTTCATATTCAGCCTTGTCACATAATAACCTGTTTGCCACTGTACTCAAAACAACCTGTGTAAAGAATCTGGATGATGGCTGAGAATTAAAAATCAGCTTTGATAATTTCCTAGCTCCTGAGCTAGAGGAAAACAACCTGTATCATGCAAATACTGTTCCCTTGGAACCACATTTATTTAGCTGCTGATGAGCAAAGAAAGTCCTGTCCTTTCCTGGTTTTGTATGAAGTAGCACAAATCCTGTGCTACAATTCTTCCTGAAGCTGTGTCAAGTGATGGGATAACCATTTGCTCCCAACAATATGAATGATGAAATGGGGGTACACCAAACCAAAAGCAGAAAGAGAAAAAAACCCCAAAAAAACCAGCAGTTCTCCATTTAAAAAGGAACAAATCATCATATTTATGTGTACAAAAATATCTTAACACAAAGATCACTTCTAGAAGTTTTATAAAAATCTGATAAACACTGCTTCATGTTTTCCCATCCAGAGAAGCATTACATGTCAGTTTCTAAACCACACTTAGAAAGACCTTCTAATATAGGCTTTGATTTAGCAGAGCTGTTCAGCATGCAGGAGACCATAAGTGTATACATAGTGTGGGTTTATTACTGAAGATGAAAAGGACATACAAACAAGTGCTTAGCTGAACTGCAGCTGTAGTGAATCCTTTTCAGAAACTGCTGCCTAACAAGAACATTAAGTGGGTCATCTGTTTCTCTCCATCTTCTCCCCTCCATTTCATCAGGCTGTATCAACTTTGTTTAGAAATGAGTGACAAATATTTCTTTGATAGATCTAAACTTTTGCTTTACATGACTAGTTTGTATATAGCTTCTGCTGTAGTTCTAAAAGACACCCATTATTCTTTATCCCTGTGCAGGAAAAGAGAAGACTAAAAGATCTGACTTTCCTGACTTCTACCAATCTATTCCTTAACTGCAACTACCAGAAAGAGTTGTGCAAACAATCATTCATGCCACCGATTTTTCAAAACTTCTTTGCTCTGGGGTTTGACACACAGCATGAGTGATTTCCAATTAACTCAAAGGATCTTTTTGCTTCGTAAGTGTATGAATGAAGCCCATGGGAAAGAGAAGAACCTTCATAGCTATTGAACTGTAACTGTTAAGTACTATTGGTTGTTGTGTCTATTCCAGCAACCAAAGATGACAATAAAATAAGGTATGCTGTCAAGTGTGTCCAAATGTTTTGTCATGCTTGACATGCCATTAGATGGTTTAAGAAACACACAGAATCTGCAAGTGATGCAGTATAGATCTGCTAACTTTCCAGGAGAAGATCTGGGAACATACCATTGAGGCAGTTGTAGACTCAGAATTCCAAATTTTCTCTTATTGATGTTCATTTCCATTATGTGGTATTTCTTTTTTGTTGCTGTTGTTATCTGTCAACTTAAAAGCAAACAAACAAAACAAACAAAAAGAAACCCCAAAAAACCCCAACCAACAAAAAAAACCCCAACCAACCAAAGAAACCCCCAATCAACAAACCAAAAATGAAAAAAACCACAAAAAAATCACCACCCAACCCCCCCCCCAAAAAACCTCCAGAAAAACAAACAAATTTAAGATCAAGAGGGGTTTCATCACTCTCCTGATAGCTATTTTCTGTTAAATTTTACCCCCGACCTCCTGCATTCCAGTATAGAGCTAATGACAGACACAAATAGAAGTGTGTATTTCTATTTTATTTTGAAGTAATTTCAGTTTGTGATGCAATGTTCCATTATTGCCTTCCCCCATTGTTCCTCTCCTCAGTGTGTGATTTTCATTCTTCCCTGTAATGGCCAAGGACAGCAGTGTAGTTTCTTTTGTTCTTTTTCATTTCCTTCATAAAATATACCAGTTGAATTGCAGTAATTCACCATGCGAAATGTTTATTTTTAGTGCTGACCCCTTTAGGGGGAGAACATTTGCTCAGACACAATCAAGAAAACACAGGTGATGATGATACACTCAAGACCTGTAATGGAAGTACCTGTTTATACGATGGCACATCACAATTTAAAGGCACATCGAGAGTAATTTGTCACCCAGGGTCATTCACTACAACAAGAGAGCTAGAGAAGAGCAAGGACCAAAATCTAGTCTATGAGGCTTTTCTAGAGGAAACACTACCAATAATAATAAACATTAAATCTTCTGAAATACGTCATTGAGTTACCCGATTTGGATCTCTGGTGCATTAGAAATTGAGTCAGTGCTAACAGAAGGAGCAGACATCTCATTGTCTACAGACACCACTGTCAGAAAAGGTACATATATTTGGAAGGAAACCAGCAGCCAATCAGACATCCTGATTTAGACAGAGCCTCTGAATGAGTGCTTGAATGAGAAGACAGAATGAACTTCTGGAAGAGACAGCTAAGTTGCCATTAGCTGCCCAGATCACTTTCTGAAATTCTCTGACCTGCTGAAGCAGCTCAGTTACGCCTGGAAGTAAAATAGCCCAGTCTTCCCCCAAACCACCTGTCATTCAGCTCCCAGGTTCATTAGCACAAGCAAGGAAAATTTGCACTTCATCGAGGCAAATTTCAGTTTGGCTGAGACATATCCACCAACAGATGCAGGAGCAGCATCTCACAGCTCCTAAAAGCTCTGCTCAGTATTTATTGCTCAACTATTTATGCAGTTATAACACACAAGGGCTTGGTGAAGTACTTACAGCCACTTGAATATCTTTGTAAGTTAATCAGATGTCATCAGAATGAAAACAAAGGAAATGATGGAAGCTTTCACTGAGGAATTTTGTCTTACCTTTCCTATCCTCTCAAACATCTTGAAAAATGCTTGACAAACTCTCATGTTAAACTAAGCTTCTTCCTTCTGATGATACCATCAGAAAGATTAAACCCCAAAAGTAACTGTCCAATTTTATCTCCTTCAGATTATTAAAGTTGAGATCTATTTTTGGCTTCAGCTTTTTAAGTTAAAAGAGGCTTTTAGGAAGCTTCCTGTGTGAGCTTCTCCATCTGAAATATTCAATAAGTTTCTGTTATTTTTTTTTCTCTTGGTCTCTTTTTTCAGCTACAACAATGGCTTCGCTAGAGCTAAATGAGTTTCCCAGGAATTATTCCACATTCACAAGCAGGCTTCCCCTGGCAAGGCTGCCACGTGCCATTGGTTTCCCAGACACAGCCTCTCTTTTCACTCTTCTAATCCCAGGTCCACCTGTTTTCCCAGACAAAGAGGTGCAAGCAAAATATCCATAAGTGCGGCCTGGTGGATCTCAAAGTGCCATCTGGGATGGGATATTTTACAAAGAAAACAAAAATTAAAGGAAAACGTCACAAAAGAGGACTTTAATTTCTGGTACCCTGGTATGACACCTGTTCTCAGCTTGACCTGGGAGAAATATTACAGTGGTTATATTACAGATTTTTAATTTTTTTTTAAATACATTTCAATAAAACCTCCAGCAAGCATAAAATCATTTATGATTTTCTGGCATCTAACTTAAGCCTCATTTTCTTCTCTTGCTGTGGCCACCAAGGTGAGCTGCTGGGGTGCCCTGCATTGCCAAGGCACAGCAGTTGGCAACCTGCACTTTGAGCAGCTGGTCCCCAGCCCAGCAAGCCACAGGCTCTGACGAACTCCCCCTTTCATATTCACCAAAACTGCAAATAAAATCACACATTCCCTTTAGCCATTACAAAAATGGGCTCAGGAATCTCCAGCGAAGGACAGCCCAGAGGCAGCAACACTTCAAAGCACAGCACTCCACACCATGAATGTGAGTCAGAGTCTGCAGAGGGCGGTCATAACAAGCCAACTCACTCTGGAAGATTTTCCCTACTTTTGTCACAATATGAGTTTTGATTTAGGAGAATCTACACAGAATGATATGTGAGCTGCTCAATTTCCACCCTCCCAAAAACATTAACTGTCTATCCAGTGTGGTTTCCCAGCACCGTTTTCTGCAGGAAACATCCTCTGATGCAGCATCATGGTTCCTCTGCTACTGTTCTTGGCCAAATAACTTGAAGTACAGAAGGCAAAATGAGATTAACAAAAAGAAAGAAGGTCAAACCTTTCATCAAGTTCAAGAGTTCTGTTTTGCAGTTGAGTGAAGTAATGTCTCATTCTCACTTAAATTCATTCCTCCAGCACTAAAGCTTACTAAATAATTATACTAAAGCCAATCTTGATTAAATCTTTTGTACTTTTAGAATTAGAACATCAATTAAATTAAACAAGGATTGCAAAATACTGAATCTTCTCCGTATCCTTCCTACCAGAAAAAAAGTCTGCTTAATGATCTCCATTCCAAAAACAAATTCAGCGAGTTCTCTCTGAAAAGCAAAATCTTTCTCCCACTTATGCTCCTGTGACTTTTGGTGGCTTGGTCCTTACTGTAAAATAGGTATATCACAGCAAAAAAAAAGAAAAAATGGAAAAAAAAATCAGAAGTGTAATTTTCATTGATGGAATCAAAGCCTTAATGAAAGATCAAGGAATTCAGACTCACAGTTCCTAAAGAAGTGTTGCTAAAGCATAGCAATCATCCTCTTCAGCAGGCATTTCTCAGTTGACATTACAATGCAAAAGTCACATAAGAAGGGCAAAAATGTCTTGGCATGTCTCCTCTTTTTCTCTTTTTTTTTTACTCAAAGCAAATAAAACGCTAATTTCAAGACATAACTACAAAATTATTCAGAGCAGTTGCTATACTTTTCCAGCTAAGGTTTTTGTGCACTTTATTTTTAACCAGTTAAGAAATGAAAATGATTGAGTTCTTATTCAAAGCTAACATTTCTCTTGCCTCTGGTACCCACATGCATTTGCATGTGAGTCTTCAGATTAGACTGGTACAATTTAAGTACTAGCCTCTCATTAACGTGCAAGTGGTAGCTCCAGCATTCAGATTCTCTGCAGAGCTATTCAAGTGAGGAAAAGTAGGCATTTCTTTATTTTCTTTCTCAGAAGCACCTCATTTATATAGTAAGTAGGACATGCCCAAAGAGGATGTCCCCAATTACAAAGCATTATACTCCCATCAACAAATTCACACTTAGAAAATAACCCAAGTCCACCAGTATACGAATTCTGCCTGATGTAATTTATAGCAGCTGTTTCAAAGGCACACTTGCATTAGAGTGGACAGTAGCACAGGTCTTCTAGCTAAATGCACTTAGTTCATCACTCACTACAGCACCAAACATTTAATACACTGAGGGATGGGGTTTTGCTTCACTGTTACCAGCCCTCATTACAACAGCAGGATCCTTGAATTACATGCTGCAAGTACACAGAAGTGCCAAAGCCATTAATCCGAAGACAGGTTTCCTCAGAGCCAGCACTTACTTCTGGTGGGTATTTATTTGGCTTATACACCCACTTCAGATTAACTTTGCTCATTATGATGGTTGGAACTGGCCTTTAAGACATGGCTTCTTAACACAGGGAGTTATGTGAAGACAAGCTGTTGCATTTTGCCATTATTGAACTGTAAATAAAGAATAAAGTGGTGCAGAAGAAGGAACAAGTTGGTCTGCATTCAGCTACAAGACCTTCTAAGATGCACTTTATTACTCATTCAGGAGAAGCTTTTGTATTCCTAAATCCCCCACCCAGAATCAAATGCATACCACCAAGGAACTCTACAGAATTATCATAGCTTGCCTTCCTCTGGTAGCAAAGAGCTAGTTTATGAGGCCAGAAAGGTGGTGTTTTAAAGATGTGCAGCATTTGGAATTTATGGTGTAATTAGCACGTAGTAGTCATGGGCCCAGTCTGTGGTATATCAGTATAATGCAAGCTGTTCACTAACTTGCCTCAGCTGCTGTTGTGAGGGGGCATCTGAGACAGGGCTCAAACTATCCATTGGATAGGAGCATTTTTGCTTGCAACAGCAAACCTGTCCTTTTTAAAAAACCCTTCTATTTGACTTTCAAGGCCTATTTACATTCTGCACCTAGAAGAATCTTATTCCTAGAGATGGTCACAAAGAATACCCACCATCACCACTGCTTTGCATGCAAATTTAGATTATAGTCTTAGCCTTGGAGAGAAGAAGTTAATGTTATGGATACACTGCTACTCAGGGATTACACTCCATGCTCTTGAAGCAAAAAAATACTTTAAATTCCAGTCATTCCACACTAAAATTTGAAAACATTAGAAGCCTCCATACGCTTTTCAGGGATCAGGTGAAAATAAATTGAGTAACAGGTCCCATAAGTTCTTTTGAGCAATCAGAAATGAAAATTATGCATTTGCTCTGCAGCATTCCAGTGTGTATTTTGATGCAGTGTAAATTAATTGTCTCTGCTAATTTACTCCAGTTACTTCACAGTCTTGTTAATTAGGCAGCTCTGTGCAACATTATTGTGTTCCAATTCCTTCAGAACTACAGCTTACTTTGCTGTTGTTTTTTAACTCATTGAGCATATAGATATATACAACATGTCAAGAAGCAAATGCTTGTGGGAACTAATCCATCAATATCTTATTTAAAGACAAGATTTGCTTCTTGCTCATCCCCCAGAATGATTCCATCAATAGCCTGGAAGGGACTGCCTACCCAACAGACCTCTCATCCTACAGCTGCTTCCCTTCTTTCTGTGTCCCTGTCCAGAAACAGAGTCAGGAATCTGTGGTTGCACTTCTTTCTCTCTCCAGGCTGGGGTGAAGAAAGGAATCCCCATTTCTACATCTATATCCAAGACAGGAGGGAAGGAAAGAGAAGCAGGAGTTCCCCACCAAGTCAAGCATAGGCAAAGTATGTTCCTGAGCCAGCAAGCAGGAGGCTTCCATGAAAAGCCTGCTGCAATAGCAGTAAGTATTTTAACTGAGCTGCGTCCAAACCAGCCTGCTTTAACTGTGTATAGGTTATCAACATTATCCCCATACCAACTCCAAAACACAGCACTGTACCAGCTGTTTAGAAGAAAGTTAACTCTATCTTAGCCAAAACCAGGACAGTACCTAAGCTAGCCCACCAGTCCTCACAACTTTATGTGCTACTCAGTTTAACGTGTGCTTTAGCTGTGTCTTTAGTACAAGCACTATTGCATTTGTGGCATGAGTAAACCTGCCCCACCTTCACAGGATCCATACAAGTTAATACAACAACCACTTTCAAGTTATATTTCTGCAATACACAATAATGAAAAGCATTCTAAAGTTTTATTTCAAAACATAGTGGGAAATAAGAAGATTGCTCATAAACCTTAGCCCCCATCTAGAACAAAGAGACGTAAAGACACAGAGTTATTCTGTTCAGTCTTGAGAAGAAAATGCCAAGCAGTCCTCAGTAAAAACTTTAAAGAAAGAAAATGCTTTCTCCTCTCCCTTTTAGCCAAGGAAATTGGAGAGGAAAGAAACTAAAACAGGCTTTGATTTGTCCCTATTAACTTTTGTCTGCACAACAGTTCTCCTCACCTCCAAAGGGTAATAAAAAAGAAAGCATCTTCCCTACCTGGCTCAGAAGTAGCATCCAAAGAGCAGGGCAGCACCCTGTAGAGGAGATAGCTCACCCTGGAGGGCTGATTTCCTCCAAGCAGCTGAGCTAAATGGAGGCATGCAAGCCCTAATTAAGGAGGTTCGTCTAACTTCTGCTTTAGTTAGCATGGGGCAGCAAGTGTATTAGCATATAAACTTTGGAATGGGTAAAAAGCAGCTGTCACAAAAAATGGATGTCTGTCACATACAAAAGAGTAGAACAGAGTCAAGAATTGAATTAAAGGGAAATAACCGAAAACAGAAGGTCCTCTACCAACTGAAGCTCACTCACAAGTATTTCTTCTTGTTAATTGTGTGTAAACTCCTCTTGCCCTAATGAATCTGTGCAGACCCTAGACAAGACCTATATGGACTACAGGAAAGAAAAAGAAAATTATTTTCTGGAGGGAAGTTGTCACAGTGAGTTAAAGAGTTAGCAAAATAAGCTGTGGAGGAGACAGTCTCTTCCATATGCAAAGCTGGAAGGGCAGAGATTCCTTACAGAGAGGGTCCACCCAGGGAGAACAAGTGGTGCCATGATAAAGAGAAGAATAGCTGGGGCAAATGTCTGTCAGCTTTCAGCAGAAATACCAGCTTTCTAACTCTGTAGAGAGATGCAAAAGAGGTACCTGTGTAAGTGTTTGCTGCTCAAGACCTCCTTCCACCTTCCTTTTGTGCACAGGCAGAAAAATGCATGGGAAGCTGTAATACATTTAAGCACTAATTTTATGTATTTATGTGGGTTTTATACATATATGTGTTGGGTTTTTTATCATGGAAAGGTCTTATAGTTTATTTTCATGCAAAGTCTGTAGTTACCTCTGCTGCATTATGCCAGCTCTGCATGTCACCAGTAATGATAATTACCAGTGGCAAAATGATAGAGCAAGACTTTGTCAAGGTTACAAGATATTTGTGGTGCTGGACCACTCCAGTCCTCAGTGCTCGCACACTTAGTTTTCAGATGGAATCATACAGGGGTTTTATGTATAAACAAGAAGGTAAATGTGGAAGGATCATCCTTACAGTAGCAAAGAACTATAAATATCAATCAAATCCAACTATCCTAAAAGAATATATGCCTTACCGTAAACAATACCATACAGCTGCAGATCTTTGAAGTGAAGCTTTTCCTTGGCTGGAACTACCTTACAAGACCGAAATTTCATCATGTGTTTATTTGTGGGTTACTCTGTGCTACACTTGTGGTAAATTTGCTATGTAATTAGCAGGGAAAATTCTTTCATTGTACAACTGGTTTAGAGTTGGTGTTGCAAGTTATAAAATAACATCTACTACATCTCCAAAAGTATTCTTCTAAATATTTCTGGCAGATAGGTTGCAGGAACCGAAACCTCAGCACAAACAGATTTTACGCCTCCCCTCTTTTCTTGCCTGATAAAGACCTTGGTATATCTAAACCCTACTTTAAGGTTATAGAGCCATAATAAGGTTGTAATAATACAGTGGTGCGAAAAAACTGCTACCTGCCAAACATACAGCAAAACATATATGCCAAACAGGAGAGTCTGCTATATCAAACATAACCCCATTTGAAAAAAATACCCAAATAACAGAACCAGAACTAGCCTTTATTGGTTTCAGGCTGAATATGTTTTAATGCTTTAGAATAACTGATGAAATATTGCCAAAGGAAAAAAAACCCAAAAAGATGACCCTGCAGACATTTTATTCTTCCTGTGTTGGGGGAGATCTGATATTTATTTCAACAGAATGACTAATTAACAATTCACTTTATCAGGGCAGGACTCCTGGGGACAGCACCACTGGCCTTTCATGCTGTCTTTGTCTGTGAGGGTCTTCAGCTCCACTTGAAGTCAGCAAGGGTCTCTCAGTAAGCTTATTTGTGCACAGAGTCTCCCTAAAAGTCAGTGCCTCCCAGAAAAAAGAGGAATAAGTGAAGTCCCCATCCAAATCAGAGGTAGATTGCAGGTAGAATGTATTGACCCAGTATTTTCATTATGGTTCCAACCCACAGCCTTGTTCAGAGTACTTCCAGGGCACAATCTCTAGGTCAGGGATCTGTGTGGGTGGCTCTGTCAACAGATCACCAGCAGTGCAAAGGAGCAATGTCATTGGAGTACACCTCCTCAAACCATATCAGAATGTCAAGAAGAGTCAGAGGAAGACTAAAGGAAGAAAAAGGAGTAAAGAGCTAGCAAGTGTCAAGGAAAGCAACTGCAAAATCAAGAAATGTGCCCCATGCAAATTTCTCACTTTAGTGTCAGAAATTATGGCAGTCCCACATGTTATGATCTCCAGCTCTATGGCAACCTTAGTAAAGTCATTGCATTGATATGTGAACACGTCATTTTATAATTACTCTAATTTTATTTTAGAAAGTAAAGTCCCTCATTATGCACTAATCAGACTTCTAATCCCTCAGCACTCCCTACTCTTCCCTCCTTAGGGAAGCCACAGAGACTTATCAAATATGCCACCTTCTTTTTTTAATGTGCTCATAAGAAGTCATCAGATAAGAGACACTCTGGCATCAGAAAAATGATTAAGCTATTTATAGTGAATATATCCACAAATGAAGATACTATTAATTCAATAAGAACTATATTAAAAGATCTACTTTTGAATAACAAAGCCTCCTTCTCAATTATTTTAAAATCTAGGCATTATGCATTAACTACAAAAGTTACTCTCACACTACTTCCATGCAAGGATGTAATAATAAACAGAAAGCAAAAGTTTTGTTCCAGATGAATGTAAGAACAGACATTATGGGTCTAATTAAAGGTGTCTTCTCCACAGCACTGAAGCAAGTGTATGGGCTCAGATATACCATCCAGCTTTTGGCAGTCAGCTCAGGAGCCTGGTAAGCTGGGAGTTTTATCATGTCTTATAAGCCACAAACTTGAAAAAAATATAAAAATGTGACTGTTTGTCACATCAGCCCTGGCCACCCATGCCAGAAATAGATTCTTGTGTTGAGGCACACAAAACCTAGACTGAGGCAACTGATAGCTGGTAATATCTGGCTCATCTACCTACGATTCAGGAAAAATTCTGAAGCTGTATATACAAGTCCAACTCTCCTGCAAGCTGCACGTTATCATAATGTTGAGTAAAGCATGTGTCAAAAGGTTGTCCTGGGAAGGGATGTCCTTAAAAAAAAAAAACCCAAAATTATTTTGCCTCTCTGACTAAAATCTGGATTTCTTTTTTCTTTCTTTTTTTTTTCCCCCCTTCACATTCAGGTAATTGCAATAAAAATCTCTTCAGAGCTTTTCTAGCAATAGTTTTCCAAATTATTGGTCAAAATATAAGCCCTTTTTGGATTTGCAGCTTTTAAATTTCATTGGGTAACAATTACTTGTTTCTGCACCTTCTGGAGAGTGAACAGAAAGGGAAACACGTCCTTTATTTTTTGTTGATTGTGTCCTGGGGATATTGTTATTTCTCACTTTTAATCTTTTCCTCTTTTCTTTCTCTTAATCTATGAAAGTTTCCCATGCAGCTAAGGCTGTTTGCTTTCCTGAATGTCTTTTATTTCAAAGAAACCCTTTCTGAGACACAGCAGTAGAACTGTACCTGCTGTCCTATGTGAGGCTGTCAGTGACATGTTCAATTTACATTATGGCTTTCTCATATTTTCAGTATTGTTTCTCATCTTATTCTTCTTTATCGTCCAGCTATTTCAGTTTCCTTACATCAATTTATTCTTTTTCTTGCTTGTGCTGCTGCTGAAAAATATTGAGCTGGGATGCTTTTTCTGATAACCACTCAGTATTACACCAGGGTCTTTCAGTGAGGGTTTGTAGTTAATTTAGTGATCACAATGGATTTTTCCATTATCCTTCGTAAAGTGTGTACCTCACACAGATGAAGATTATTTTCTACATAAACAAAGGTCATATTTCTAGCTTACAGAAGACACTACATCTTAAATTTGCCACAAATCAAATACAAAATATAATTCATCCTATATTTCTGACCAATGTAATTTCTGGAGTACATAGGTTTGGGGAGGGAAGGTAAAAAGAAACATTTCTTATCACTATTTAGGCAATTATGGAATTTTCAATCAAGGGTTTTGGAGTGCTCCAGCACTCCAGCAACTAACTGGTTTTTAACAGGCAAACAACGGCCACAGGAACCATTTCCCAAATTTAACTCACTTTTGCTGTGTAAAACGTTCATAATACATTAATTTACACATTTTCTAACTCTTCAGCAAGTCTCTTTCTCCACACGTATGCAAACAAAATCATCCATAAAGTACTCTCAGACACACAAAGCGCAGCACATTTCTCATATGAACTGCTGTCCACAGCAGAAACCCTTTAAAGATTGATTTTCTGTGACTTCCTGTTGCTCTATTCTAAGACCACACAAATTTTGCCTTTTCTGTATGGAATGACAGATAAGACAGTATGCCTAGATTCAAACAATACTAATTTCTTCAGGGCAAAATAATAATCTTGACCTTCTCCATGAACCCTATTCAAGATGGCAAAGCCTCTGTATTATGCAGTCTTGTTAAGACAAGGTGCAGTGGTTTGGTTTAACCTCATCAACTGATGGTCCAAGGATTAATTTTCAAAGAGGATTTTATAGTGCTCAGTAAATACATAATCTAGCAGTGGTTCTTGTTCTCTCCATCTTCAATTAAGAATGCATCTGTTTGTCTGAATTAATCTGAAAAATAGGAGCATGGTTCAAAACAGTCACGTAAGTCCAAGATAATTAATTTAATGTGCCTTTGGTGCTGAGTGACAAAAATTAGTGGCCAACTGCAAGGCAGGTCCCTTTCAGCTCACACTGGCCATGCTGGTGTGGAGTGCAGACATGGGAAGTAGAGGAGGGTTTAGCTCTGGCAGAAAGCAGTGAATCATGGATAATACTTAAGCTTTTCTGGTTTATTATGGAAAGTGTCAGGCAATGTTATATGAGGGAAGAAAGCAAAGGGTAAGAACGATAATTACCACGAAATTCATTGCCCGAAGTGTCAGACAAAGTAATAACTGGGATTCTTTGTATTAGGAGAACAGGTAAAATTGGCAACATGAGCAAAGACTTTATGAGAGTTCTAAGGTCCAAGTGAAAATATATTAGACAAATGTAAAACTTTAGTGTTTCAACATAGAAAGGTTGCTATGAACACGGGATTTTACTGCACCACTCTCAGCCAAGAGACATATTGAGGCTTGGAGCAGGGCTGTTTGGAAGTTAAATCCTGTTCATATGTGGGTACGCAGCACCATGAAATAAAGCATAGCAGGACAGTTATGCATTAAAAGCAAATAACAAAAGTAAATCACATCTTGCACCTTTAGAGGCTAAATCATGTAAATTATCCAGTCCTGAAGTAGGTATTCAAGGGCAAAATAGGCCTGTCTCTCTTCAGCCTGCTCTGTAGCACTCACCAGGGGGATGTAGCACTGCAAAGCAAGTGACTGTACTACGGGTTTTTCAAGTTTCTTCTAACAATTGCCCCAGAGCTTCCATGAAGACCACAGCAACATCCAGTTTGCACCCTGACATACCTGGCCTCAAGCACTGTTTTGGGTGCCCACTCAAAACATCCTATGGATCAGACCTACTGGTTCCCTCCACGACTGAGGATTTCCAGGCCCAGGTAAGCACTCTGCAGATTCCCACAGAGAGGATTGTCCAGGTACAAAAAGGTGGGCTAGCACCTGATGGCAGGGGAAAAGAGAGCTTTGAGAGGTGAGACCATTAAAACAATGGCTCTCATTTCCAGAATGGCAAGAAGCATTTCTGCTTCCTTGGGATGGGAGAGGGGTTTGACACTCAGAGTTCTGAGATTTATATTTTCAAACATCCTTTTCTCTGATTGCTGTGGTTGTCTCTGGAAAGTCAATATATACCAACAATGAACATGATCACCCTCAGGATTAAACAGATGATGTGCTTTAACAGGTATCAGAAGACTTCCTTCTGATGTGATGAAGGGGTCTTCACTTCAGAAAGCGTTTTTCACGATATCACATACTCAAGGTTAATACCAAAATCTGAGGTGTGGGAATCATGAAACAAACGGAAAGGTGGCCTAGAAAATTCAGAAGAGTTACGTGAAGCACAGGGAAAGGACTAAAAAAGCAGCTGCATCTTGCATGAATGATAGAAACACTGAAAGAATGGTTAACAAAGGAAACCAGATGCAACAGAGAGATGTTGAAAGGCTTTGATCATTCAAAGGCTTAAACCTGACTGTACTTAATGCTGATGGACAGATATGAAACGAGGATGATAAAGAGAATGAGATGCTAAGCAATAGCATTCAGCTTCATGAAGAATGAAAAGTGAAAAGGGACAAAAGAGTCAAAGAATCAAGCAAAACTAATCCTGTCTGGTATAAACACCTAATGGAAATGGGCCCTGTAGAGGAAAAGACAGCATGGAGGAAAAAGATCCTAACCAAAACCCCTCAGCATTTGCATCATACATCAGGAGGTTGTAGAATATGACCCAGTGGGAGCAAAAATGCTCCTAAAGGTGCAGCCAGATCATGGAAAAGCAAAGGAATTTGCTTCTCATGTGTTCCCTGCCTAAAGAACACTGAAACTTTTATTGCTCTTTTCAACCACACACCAAAGGAACAGCCTTGGAAACCACCCTTGGAGATGTAATATTGTTGCTGCATTGCATTTGCTTTCAGATTATTTCTATAAATGTGTAAAATTTGTCACACTTATAAGTCAGAGATATTGTCAGATTCATAGCATCAGGAATTAGTTGAAAATAAGGATTTTCTGAAGGACAGGCATGTGGAATTTGAGGGTTTTTTACAATTCAGTAGGGGTTTTCTTCCTAAAGAAGGTTTGTGAAAAAAATTCAAACCAGAAATTTTGTCTGGTTTTCCGTTTTCTTGCAAGAAATCATTCTTCTTCCATGCCCAGGTAACTCCCATGGTCACATTCTTGGAGCATTGCAATATCCTCTACTGTTAGTTTAAAATTTGCTATTTTACCAGTATTCCTGACAGTAGACTCCTTACTTTGAATATTCATGAACAGGACAAAAAACAAAGGAGTGCAAACAAATACAAAAATATTCAATTTTTAAAATGTAACCAGAGTTTCAGAAATTGGAGTGCATCCATGAGCTACATTTAACAAGGAATGCCAACATCTCGCAGAGGGAACACATGTTAATGGTTTAAAACTATTATCTTGTGTCATGCATCATATCTGGTGACTCACAACTTGATGAAAAATCAGCTTACCTGAACTGCATAAATACTAACGAGGAAAACCATCTGTATTGCAGCTTGAAATGCACGGTTTTCCATATAATCACAGAGTAAGTCTGTCTCTGATTTTGGACATTAGACTGGTTCAGAATCAGACAAATCATTGTTTCATCACTCTAAAGTTAATTGCCAAGATTTAGTTCCGCCAAAAAAACCAAAATGCAGGAGAAGACATCACTGCTCCCATTGTGGCTTGAAAGGTTAAGACTATTTTACCAAAGTTCAAAAGAATTAGTTTGTCTTTAATTTTGATGAGTGTGAACATAAACACCAGTAAGGGACCTGAAACCTAATTACTGGCCTGCTTACTCAGCAGCTGAGCTACAAATCTCTGAAGGCTGCTCTCAGCAAAAATGACTCCACAGAGCTGGGCCATCCCTGCCAGTGAGTTTCTCCTGCTCCAAAGTCCAGCATCCTGTGCTTAAATTTAGCCTTTGTCTCATCAAATTTGTGCAGGGAGCAGTTGCAGACAAGAAGTCTTCCTTAATGGCTGCTCTGAAATTTCATGTTTTTAAGAAGTCAGATTTTATTTAAATCTTTTAACTCTTATCTGTGCCTCACCACAGAAATTGTAGATTTTAAGGGGTCACTTGGTATGGTCATAACCCAAACCTTCCCTTTCAGGTGTGAAACTCAAGCCTTTTTACTGCTTAAGGCAAACTCACTGGAGCCAGAAGTACTTTGACAAACTTTTTTATTGCTGTTGTTGTGTTCAGAACTTTTCATTTCACTAAGGTTAATTAAAAAAAAAAAATCAGATGGATAAAAAATTGCTGCTGTTTGGCAACAATAGAGGGTTACTAATTTTTGTAGGTAAGAAAAAGACAGAGTACTGCCTGAGAAAACTGTGCTCCATAGCAGAAATAATAATATTGAATAGACCATTCTGAAGTCATTTTGAGGGGGGAAGAAAGGGGAGAAAGGGAGGGGACTCACATTTATTTTGCTATTTTGGAATTTACTTAGCAGCAGTTGGTGAATATTTATCCCTACATAAAAGCTCTGCTATTCTACTTGTTAATTTCCCTAGTTATTTTCTGGAAGACGAAAAGCCCAGAGTTGAAATATTAGTATCACTTAAAATCCTGCCGACAAGAGCAATGTGTAAGCAACATTTTCCCATCCACACACAGAGACACACACATCACAAAGAATGCATGGATTTCTTCCTGTAAATGAATGCTCCAATTAACAGCCCTTTTGGGACACTAACAGGGGTCTCTGTCTAACCACAGGCTGTAACAGACTCACAGTGTACCATAGCTTTGGAAAAATATCTGAGACTACTCTTAATTTATATGTAATTTCATTAAAAATTAATTCATTTTTGCATGTTGATTAATTTCAATCCTTCTGATTACCTTCCCAAGGGCTCAGCTTATTTTCAGGCTAATAACCATACTGTGCTACAAGGGCTGAGGGTAGAAAAATCCCTTTTGTAACCTGGAAATGGAACAATGTGTTTATAGGAAAACTAAGTGAGGCTGATAGACTTGTTAAAAGATCAAAAGAATTTTTGGGCTGAGTCCCTCAAAAGTAAATTGTTATAGCTGTACCAGCTCTTGGAAACATCAGCTATTCCTGGCACTGCTGGTACAAGCTTCCTAATACCACCAGCGTGCCTGTTAACTTTGGCTTCCAAAGGGTAAATTTCCCTCCCCAGCATTTGTAAAAGCAGCTCTCAGGCCAGCTTGCACAGTTACGCAGAAACGCCTTGGCTCACTCTTCAGAGAAAATGGATTATAGTACTGGTCACTGCCAATGTATTTTAACTTGGTAAGGATCGCTGCTGCAATAGAGAGGCATTTTTTTGCATCAGGTTTTCAAGACTGAGCTTTACAACTAAGAATAAAATATTTGAGGATAAAACAATATCTAGATTTGTTATGATGAAATACACACTCAGAAGACAGGATAACAAATGTACTACAAAGTTTTTTGAGAAAGTGGAATTTCCTTATGTGCTCGAGCACCTCAACTGGCTTCTGAGTTCAGTTCAATAGTCCCTGAAGCAAGTGGGCTGGGCAGTTCCTCCTTTTAACTTCCAACTTCCCCTTCTCTATTTTCCATTTCAGTTTATCTGCCTGCTCTTCCCTGCCATTTGCCACTGAGGAAACAGGACTTTCAGAGGTTTGCAGAGGGCTTCTTTCTCCCCATCCCATGTTACTTTTCTTTTGCATGCCTTTATTCATATAGACTTAAAGCTGCCTTCTCTGGCTTCTGGCCACCTGATAATACAGCACTGAGGCTGCATAAATTGCATCTCTTGGGCAGTAGGAGTGGTGTGTCTGGAGTGATCATGTTTACTCTGTAATGTTGTTCATTTACAGCTTGTCTTGACATGTAAGCATTAAAAAAACTTGTGAAAGAGGGGCGCAGATCCTACCTTACATCTCATAAAATTCTGAAGAATTGTATTACAAGCATATTTTCATTCTCTGATGACCCATTTCACAGGTGAAACAGGAAAAATGGCTTTTTACGTTGTCTTCCTATCATGCTTGTTTACAAAGATGGGCAATGTTTCCACAGGAAGACTCAGCACTGCTCTGGGCTCAGAAAATCAGTTTCCCTGGCGCTGCTGCCTGTGCACTGTAACACATGCACACAAGAACCATAACATGTGACCTCTGAGGACAGCTGTTTCTCTTTCTCCCAGACACCAGTCCTGCCTGCCTTACCTTAGTGGCTCTTACGCCCTTCCCTCTCTCCATATATAGTGATTTTATATCACTGCACATACAGACCACACATGCACATACGCCCATCTGAGCATTCGAGTTCAACAACGTGAATGAAAGCTGTATACAATAAAGTCTTAGCTATATTTACTTTTCAGAAGCCTCTTGTCCTAGTTTTGGCTGGGATAGACATAATTTTCTTCTTAGTAGCTAGTACACTGTTGTGATCTGGATTCAGTATGAGAATAATGTTGATAAAACACTGACTTGCTAAGTAGTGTTTACCCGAATTAAAGGGCTTTTCAGGACTTCTCCCATGCTCTGCCAGTGAGGAGATGCACAAGAAACTGGCAGGGAGCATAGCCAGGAGAGCTGATCCAACTGGGCAAAAGGGTATTCCATACCATAGAATGCCATGCCTGGTGTACAGACTGGGGTGAGATAGCCAGGAGCTGCTGAACACTGCTTGGGGACTGGCTGGGCATCAGTCAGCAGGTGGTGAGCAACTGTCGTGAGCATCACTTATTTCTCTTGGATTTTATTTCCTGCTCTCTCTTTCTCTTTTCCATTAAAAATAGTAATACTATTATTAGCATTAATAGAGTACAGTGTATTTTATTTTCTTTCAATTGTTAAACTGTTCTTATATCAAACCAAGGGTCTTTACTTCTTTTTCCAATTTTCCTCTGCATCCTGCCAAGGGGCTGGGGCATTGAATAAGCAATGGCACTGTGCTTAGTTACCAGCTGGGGTTAAACTGCAACACCCTTTAATTACTTATTTTATTTAAGAAGTTCAGCCTTGTGAGAGTATATTGGAATTTTTCAGCACCTTTTTTGCATGTTAACTTTTATCATAATTATGCACTTGAAAATTAAATGATAGTTCCATTGCATCAGAAGCCATTCTGTGGGGCAAGGTATCATGCCCCAGCTTGTGCTCTTACACAAACAAACCCAAGTTTGACCCATTGTCCACTTTGCCGGAAGAAACACAGTGATTTTGAAACCTTTAGATAACTGCAAGTTGTTCTCACACCAGTGTGAGGGCCAGATGAACACAAGGTACTCAAGGTTAGCCAAGAAAATTACACAGTGATTGAATGGATAGAAGTGTGCAAGGTCACACTTGTAATAAGTCATCATTTATAGGTACTGTGGGTCATTGGCAAGGATTGTGGTGACTTCTCCTTAACTATAAATTTCTTAGTCTAGATGTATTTTCTACAAGGCATGGCATTGCACTCGAAACAGTACAAGACAAAGAGACCTGAGTTATGCAAGAGGCCAGAAATTATCACAAAGAATTCTTCTTAATATGATAGAAATTATCACAAATATTTCTTCTTACCTCCAGATTCAAGTAAGGATTATCGGGGTTTTTTTAACTGTTACACAAGTGAAAATAAGGCAATTAATTGTGTTGGGCAAAGGAATGTTGAAAAGGCAGTGGGATCTATGAGGAAACTGAAAGCAAATCCTTAACGAGTCAGGCAGCTCTCGTCTGGGACCCCCAGCAGCCAGCCTGCCATGCCGTCCTTGTGTTCCACAACTTCACAACTTCTCCACCCTGCTGCTTCTGCTGCCCTGCTGTACATGGGCCATGGAACCAAACACCTCTTTCTCTGATGATGCCAGCTGGCTACCAACTGGTTATACACTGATCATTAATGCAGTGCAGAAGCCAAATCTACATGAAATCACAATTACTTTTATTCCTATATCCAGTATTTGGCTTCTAGTTTTATTTCAATGAAATACATTTACCAGCTGTGCAGAATTGCTGCAAAGAATGCAATTAATGTCTTTCACACATCTTGAGAATCCTGACCCACTGATGTCATTAGATAATCTCTCACCAACATCAGTAAGATCATAACTTCCTCCTCCACCAGTGATGTACCATGTTAAAAAGCACAGATTGCTTCAGTAAAATTAAAAAGCAGGAAGGGTGCTCTGGAACTACCTGCCACATACTTCCACAATCTCCAAGGCCACCAGGATTGAAACATCACATATTTACTTTCACTGTAATCTGTGTATTTGTAAATGAAGAAGCACAAACTGATTTGCTATCTGGGATAGAAAAGGTGTGATTCTGTTTGTAAAGTCATCACACAGTCAGTGTGTGAAACTTTTTCTACATAAAGTTTTGACCAGGTTTAGAAAAATATCCCAGGATAAAAGAACTATAAAAATGCAAATTTTAATTTGCTGTTGCAAAATTCATGAGTGGGTCTTTTTAAGGGGATATCTCCAAATGCTATTCTCAATTGTTAAAAATTAAATTTACAGCTGTCTATATCCATGGGACAAGGGAGTGCAAACATAAAGGGAAATTGGCAAGCCCATAGGTGCATTGCCCTTGTCTGTCCTTTCCCTGGAAAAATTAGGCTAAAACATTCTAACACTTAAAGGAGCTTTCAGGAACGTTTAACGGCTGAGTTAGAGTTCTCTGCCTCATAGTTATGCATTGGAAGACCACATCAAATCACGGCGCAATGTAAATACTTCTATAGAGGATCAATGAAATAAGCCAGGCATCACTCTGCCATTAGTGCACAAGCCAAGGTGCTGCTGCTTTCACAAGGAGACACTACAAAATATACATTTAGGATAGTGCTAAACAACCTACCAAGGAGGGAGCTCTGAAGCAATGTCATTTTATCTTTTCAGTTATCGTTTTCCTGGTGTTTCCGAAATGATGTGTTAAAATTAACCAGGCACAAAAGGAATTGAATAAATGATTCTTAAAAGGCATACGATTGTAAAAAACACTGTATTTTGAAGGAAGATAATATTAAATGTATTAACTGTTCAACAGCTGATATAAATGTTGTCAAGAACAGCAGAATAGAAGGAATATATGTGTGGCAGTCACAAAGCTGGGACTCCACACAGGACTAAGCTAAGAAACAAGACACTTCCCTGGGAAAAACCAAGCAATTTCTTCTTATTGCCAAAAACAAATCATGAGTGACATAAACCAACAAAATTTTTATAGTAGAACTGGATCTAAGTTTTAGACAGCAGGTGTGCAACTCAAAGCTGTTCTTAGCAAATAAAACTCCATTTCAAACACTCACTCTAAAACACTTTGGAAGACTAAAAGGGGGGTTGTTTGTATCATCCACAGTGTGTCAGCAACATAATTCTTCTCCAGGATATAGTATACATATATCTCCTATGGCAAATAAATTTCTGACTTATAGTATTAGACCTACATTTTCAAAAATGACTAGCCATTCTTAGTCCTCTTTAGCTTCTGATGCCTCAAAATAACATGAACTTCAGAAATGTAGGTACTTAAATCTCTATAAAATGTGTTCCCCCAACACACCCGAAATAGACATCTCAAAAATGGTATTTTTTAGATTTAAATTGAGGAAGTTCATGAAGGGTTCAGACTGAAATCTCCAGGATTTTCACAGGAGATTTAACAGCACAGGCAGCCACAGAACAAGTTTCACATTTTTTACAGTCATCCAGACTGATGTGGCAGGATCAGTTCTAAGTATCAGGAGACAATTTAAGCTTCAAACACCTTTACTTCATGGCTTCTAGCTACAGTTGCTGGAGGAATAATATTTAAATTTAAATCTGGAGTTGTTAATAATTTTTAGTAATTTGTTTACCACATTTTCACGTCTCTGTTTCCAGTGTGGTTTAGTGATCATATCATGTCAAAAAGTTCCTCCCACAGGAGGTTAGTGGTAGCATTTACTTGAGTGACTAAACTGTATTTCATTTAACTGAATCATACTATGTTTAAATACTTTACATACTTTAACATTTACTATGTTAAATTAAATGCATTGCAACAGAACCAGAACACACATGCACTACTTTGCACGTCTGAAAAGACTTCTAGGCAGTTACTGGCCTTTGAAGCCTGATACTACAATTCTTTTTTCATTAATGTCTTGGGGTCCAATCTGACCCCTTTTGAAAGCACAGCTAGTCCTTCAGTGGAACTGAGCTCTAATTTATAGGTAGGCAGAGAAAAAATGAGCTTTCTAAACTTTAATTTAGACTCCTCATTTATGGGAATTCTTTTATATGAATTCTATATATTCTTCTTTTGAAATATTCACCACCTTCTTTTGAAATATTCAGTTCAGACACCAATTTTATTGTAAATGATAGGATTCTCTCTAGAAATAGCCCATATAATTCAACGATTTTTTTCCAAACTTCTGAATATATTTTAAGTAAAGTAATTTGAATAATTTTAGATATAAGAACATTCATAAATTCTACAACTCAAGTTCTCCTTCACTTTGTGATTCCAAAGGTTGAAGAGGTCTGCAAGTCCTCTTCAGTCCATATGAATGGTCCATAATTTTGAAACTCATAGAAAGATTTCTCTTCTTCATCCAAAGTTAATAGAATTAAAAGACTGAAGCCATACAGTTTATTACTACAGATCTAGAAAACTTCAGAGACAAAAGGTTGTTTGGAGATTATTTCATGCTGGATGAAGTATTTGACTTTCCTTGAATGTTCAGTTAATATATTTAAGTTTCAGTTGCATGGTAAAAATAAATTTAGCTCTCATTCCCAATATAAAGCTCAATGGAAAAAGAAATCACTACCTTTCAGATCTGAAATAATTATTTTATGGGTGAAGTCTTACAGAAAAAAAGATTTTATGACAGTCTCCAAGTGTTTTATTTTTCTATTTCAAGTGTATCCATGCGGTTTGCAGGGAAATACTGGGCATTTTTCATTCTTTAACTGGTTTTTCTTGCTCCTGCATTTTTTCCCTGAAAAATTATTTCTCTGTTTATCCTCTGAAATATCTCTCTAGTGACGTCTTGAAAATGAGCATCTTACCTGTGATGCATTCTATTGATGTGCTCTTGAATAGGAAAGGGAATGAAAGATCTTCACATCGAGGCTCATCTGCCTACAATTCATTATGCTGCTTTTAGTGGCCCCCACCTTCTGCAGTGCCACGACTGGAATCTCTCAAAGATGGTGTAGCTTGGGGATGCACTACTGAGGCATCATTCACATGAAACACTTACAGGCAGTGTGCAGTAAGTGTTGCACAAGAAGAATATTACAGAAGCTGGGAAGACCGCTGCCATGGTGAGCTGGTGTCATGATCCAGCTATTGAGATGCCTCTGCCCAAATTAAGGTGCATATACCAAAGTCAACAGAATGGAATTTTATTTAGTTAGGTAGATAGAAAGGAATAGAAAAGAGAGGGTCAGGGGGTGGGGGAGGAGAGAGAGAGCATGATCAAGCAGTAGAGAGTCACCACCCGTGGATCCAGCAGCAATTTGTTGGTCCTTCTTCACCCTGGGCTTCTTGGTGGTGGGGGTCCCGAGGTCATTCAAAACTTTTCATTATTTATACATTTCAGCAAACAAAGGAATTAATTCTTATTGGCTACTCAGTTCTGTTATGCTGTTGGTTAAATGATTCCCTCGCCTCTAATGCTAATTAGTCCCATGCTCAGTCTTTCTCTCCTGAGTCAGTGGATTTCTTGGGTTGATGGTCTGTGAGTTGGTGGTTGTAGTCTCCCCGTGCCAGAATTACCTTTTACTTGGTCTGAGCTGATTTCAGAACAGCTGCTGAGCTGGCTTTCCTTGTGGCCCATGAATTCTGCCACTATCAGTGATACATTCTTCTCCCCCAGCTTTGATAACCTCACCCTAGGTCTGAGATAAAATAAAGGTGGCACTATTGTCTGAGTGTTATCTCAAGTTCCCACTATGGTGGTTTAACTTGCAGTCCAAGTTCCAGGTATCCACAGAGGAATATTCTGTGGGGGCTTCAGTGGCTGCTGGTAGTCACAGGTGCCATCTGTCCCATAACTTTGGGTGATCCTTCTTTGATGGGTGAGGTGCTTATGAGCTTCTTTACACAGTTTTCCACAGTGGGAATTTTTGTCTGGATGCATTACCCAGGATGTGCTACCCAGATCTCAGCTCTGCCAGGCTTGGGGTTAGTGCCATCCTGCTGCTCTGTTCTGTGCTTATCTCATGGCAAAGTCCATCTGTGGCCTTAGCAGTGTTTGAGACAGGCAACTGTGATCTCCAGGTCCTTGCAGCTGGCTTAATGAGCTACACTGACAGTTTCACAGAAGAATTTACTTTCCAGATTGCAGCACATATTTTAACATACTAAACTGCACATATTTTAACATGCTAAACTGTTGTCTTGAGCACATGGAGTTTTTTTTACTTTTTAAGAAAAAGACATGATAATACCCATACAGATTGACTTATATCCTGTCAGCTGCAGAGAGTTCTTTCCTCCCCACTGTTTTTCTCCAAATAAAACATTCTGAGTAACTGAAATTTGAGACCAGCATGCCAAACCCAAATACCTCAGATATTTTTCAGCTTTCTCTATGAAAAACAATATCCATGTAACTTTAGAAAACTGCCAGAACATTTTTAAACCCAGACGCCTGACTCATTCCCTCTTCTCATGCTTAGATAGATGTGATTTGGTGGCAAACACGTCCTCAGTAATGTTATTCTTCCATTAAATACACCACATTGAAGAAACAAATGTGATCATAATTATATTGAAAATGAGGTCAAAAGTTCAGTGAGAAAGCTCAGGAGAAACCCTGGCATAGGTCGATCTCAAAGCTGTCTCCCAGGAAGATATCTCCACCTCCACTGATTTGTACATGACAGGTTCATGGCGTGAATTGTATCAACTGAGAGTCCTACTGAGGCATTCATCATTGTCCTGAATTTGTCTTGAAATGGAGGCCTATTGCATTAAATTGACTGGGATGTTGTTTCTATATACAACTAATTTATACCATTATGAAGTCCCTCTGTATCTTATCCTTTCACCAGTCTTTGGGCAGCTCACTTGCTACAAAATCCTTTTTCCTGTCAGATCAGGCTCCCAGGTCAGACACAGGCACAGCATTCACAATTTTCAGTAACATGTAACAAAAATACGTTCATAGGAGATAAATAACCCCTGCTATCATGTTGCCCAATCCTAAACCTTGGCTTTTATCGGCTAAGTTGCAACATTAAGTCAAGATTTCTCCAGTGGATTCTTATTCCTAGAACTGGAAAGGCTCCCAGATGGCTGAATGTTAGGATTGGGCAGCTTATTGATGTAGTAATTTCTCTCTCTTTTACTAATAAATGTATAAAATAATCTGCTATAGTGTCAGGAAATTTCATCCCTGATTGCTATTACCTCTTTCTGAATAGATACAAAGGAAAAAAAAAAAAAAAACAAAAAACAAACCATAAACCAAATGATCTCTTCAGTTACCTAATGATCTTTTAATTTCAAGTATGAAGAAAAGAATATATGACCTTCAGCCCCTGTCAAGTCATTGAAAAAGTTGGAATTCTCTTTTTACCATGTCTTTACATAAAAACTAATAGGATTTGCTTTGATTTTTTGAGGCTGAATTTGATACAAATACACAAAAGGATAAAGACAGGAGAATGTGGGAAAAAAGACAAATCAGTCTCTCCATCCCCATATATCTTTCACCATGAAAACCATTTTTTTAAATATATTCATTTATACGTATTCTTTCTCCTGAAATTCTCCTGGAGTTCTAAGATGGATGTCTTAAATTTTAAGATGGATTTTTTTAAATTATCCATCTTAAAATTCATGTAAAACAAAAAGAAAAAACAAACACTATAGCATTCCCCCTCTACAAGGTGAGTAAAACACATCTTCAGAATAATTTTGGCAGCATTCCCTGGATTTAGCTCCCCATATGCCAATATGGGGTTGCCAATATACATTGCACAAATGTCTCTCTGTCATATCAGTTCCCACTTATTCATTTGTGAAATGGTTTTATGGCAGTGAACAAGACAGGACTGTAAAAACAAGCCAAGTGTTGCATGGGCATTCCCTAGCTCTGTCAAAGTGTACTCCTCCAGTAAGTTTGCCCAGCCTCTCCCATCCTCAGCAGCTTTAGCAAAGCCCTATCAGCTCACGTAAGAATTCTCCCAGAGTGCTGAAAGCCGTAACAGAAATTGCACCAAATGGCCAAAACCTAACTGCCCAGAAAAGGCCATTTCCCCCTTCTGTCTCTCAATTCTGCTCAGGGAACAGACATACACATAACAGCTCCTGAGAGGCAAATTGAGGAGCTCTCACTACACACAGGAAGAAAAGCTTTCTCTAGCGATACTTCTCTCTTCACACATGTAGAGAGGAACACATTTTCCTCTCTTATGGAGCCACTGTCCACCAGCAGCATGATCTCCTTTCCCCACTCCCTGGAAAATGGAAACACCAACCTCGTTTTCTCAAGGGAGTTTTTTCCATATTTCTCTGTATCCCAAAACCATTGGGCAGAAGGATTGCTCATGCAGAAGGCAGAAGGGAGAAGCCCAGACAGGAGCCCTTCCTCTTGCCACAGTCCATATGAACAGCCTGCAGCAAGGTGTGGTGAGCATTCCTCTCCTCACATATGAAGCAGAGCTTCCTCTTGGGCTTGGCCAGACCTGAGAGGACCTGGGGCTTGTTCCCCAGGGAAGCACACCGTAGACAAGGGCAGCTGCTGACAAATCACAACACCAAGTGTTTTGACACTATGTTGGACACAAAGTTGTCTTCTTAGATGTCTCCCCAGACCTTAAGTCCTGGTTAAAATAGAGCCAGTAGGAAAAAAAAATTACCTACTTACCGGAGAGTGATAGGACATAAGTGTTTCCTAAGCTTCCTTCACCGAGTAGGATATTCAAGTGAGTATTTCAGGATGTGGTTTATCACACTTAAACCCTCAGAGGGTTCAGAATAAGGTAGTTTCTGATGCTCACCCTTATGCCACTCGTACTAGGGCCAGACCAAATGTTTTGACACTTGTTCGTTCAGAAACATAGTACAGAAAATGTCAACAATGAAAATCAAAACCTTATAGAAAAAGCTACTTCATAAGTCCATCATGGCTGAGGCCCTGGGTTTCTTAACAGCAAGTTTGACCTAAATTCTCACTTTAGGCTTTTCAATGCTGAAAATTCAAAGGCACCTCCAGTTAATTTTGAAATAAAAGTTTTATTTAATAAAATAAAAATGAATAATGCAATCACTACAGCATCTTCTCTGTTATTTAATTTGATATTTATGTCAATTATTTTATACTGCTACTACATTTTTAATGTTTCTGGAGTACTGTGAAATTTTATGCCAAACTATGGAATTTATCAAAGAGGACAAGAAAGGTAATTTTGAAAATGAGATTGAGGAGAACTGAGGCTTTTATGGGTATAAGAAACCATTTAGATCTGTGGAATTGCACATATTGTATCAGCTCTTAAAACATCAATACTGGCATAGAAATTAATGTTATGAAATTTCAGAACCGACTTCATCCCTGCTGATGAATGGAGCAATTCATCCCTTCCCCAGTGCCATTGGTTTAGGCGGCCTTTCTTGAAACTGTTATATCCTTGCTTAACTCGGTTCTTGATTTTAAGTGGGTAAATCACCTGTTCAAAAAACTTGTGTGGAAGCATTAGGGAGCTTGCACAGATGACAATGCTGGTTTGAGCATTGTTCATTTTTATAAGAACTCTAAGGAATAGGGTCCACAGAAAAATGAAAGCTGAGCCTCAGAAGAAAAGTACTGCAGCAAGAGGCAACATCAGAGGCCAAGTTCTCACAGCTGGGTGACAGAAGCACAAAAGAATGGAGGTTAGAGTTTATAAAGACATCAGCATTTAAAAACAAAACTCAGGATGCTCAGAGACAGCATTCCTACCAGCAGGATGAAAGCTAGCCCACTTCTTCGGCAATATTTGTCAAAAATATTACTGTGTCAGGAGAGCAGTAATACCTATCACGCATGAGCCAGAGTCTTTAAATGAGTTTGATTCCATTAACACTACTAATATTTGCTTTACATAGTAGCAAACAAAGGGAAATATTTTCATCTTGTTGATGGGCCAATTGTGTAACTATTTCTGTCCAGTGCTCATAGAATGACACAAGACAGCAATAAGAATGTAGTCAGGTAAAAAGAAATCAGGCATTTGAAACCATCTCAACTTTAGTCTTCAGCAACAGATACTCTGTCGTCCCGGTTTGGTGCTGAAGAGGAATTACTTTTTGATCTGTCTGGAGGTTTGCAAGCTGAGCATGGCTATTTTGCTGTCTGGCACATCAAAGCTCCAGACTAGCAGATAGTACTTATAAATATACAGTGCACCAGAGATTGCTGGAGCAAATATTATATGTCTCTCTCTCACTCTCTGGGCTGTTTCACTTACTTTCAGGGCTCAGGATTGCTGCAGAGGGATTCTATCTGTGCCTTCTTTCCAGCATTTTCTGTTGCAACACTGACTGGGCTACAGAGGCGCAACTTGCCTGTGGCCACCATTCTACTAGGAAATAAAGGGTCACACCTGGTGTATTCTGCAGAGCTCAAATGATTCCTTTCTCCATTAACTGGAACTCAGCTGCAAGAGCTTGTTTCTGTCAGACATTCCCAAATGGAAAAAACTGCTTGTAAGCAAGAAAAGAATCAACAATAAAAGAAAAAAGAAACTCTTTCTCTTGTTCTCTTTTATATTGACTTTTTGTCCTAATAACCATATTTACATATGTTAAATATAACAAATATCACAATATTCCATACAGTAGTGATCGTCTACAAAGACAGCTGTAACTTGTTTCAGACATAAATTTGTTAACACAGTCTTACTTATGTTTCCATGCCTGATGCATATGAAATTATGTGACTTCACATGTCAATTATTTACTGGCAGAGCTCCCCATTTCTACTTTGCAGGATCTACCTTGCACATATAATACCTTAGGGAGAGGGAACGAGAAAGGGAAGCAGCGCTTAAGTATCTAAAGAACCTTTTATTGCTGATTCTCTTCTACTATACAAGAAATATCACAGGGTTTGTGGATAACCTCTATGCGAGATCCAGCTCCTCCTCTCAATGCCACTGGTTTGTGTATGTAGAAGTCATCATGAGCAGAGAGTAACCCACATGGTATTTGACTTCTGGCACTGGTTGGCATTTTCTTCTTCAGTAAAAGGAAAAGCATACTACTGAAAAATAGCAGTCACAAATACGTGGACATAAGGGCAAGTTTCTTTTGATGCAGAGGCTAGCCCATATCCTTAAAAGTGAGGGATTTTATAGAATTTCCAAAGTCTTGTCTGTATTTCTTAAACAAGAAAATTGCTTTAAAATATTACATTTATCTTTCTTTCTGTCTTTATTGATTGCCAGACTCCTCTGCTTGAATTCATGAAAATGTTAAAGTCCAGGCAGTAAGATTCCACTTTAGAGGAAAAAGCCTGGAAAAGGAAGAGGTAACATGGCTAAGAGTGCTATTAGATATTTTCTTTTGTTTGGCCTGTATGATTTATGGCAGATAATTTGTCTCATAGAAATAAATAATTCTTAAAAAGACTAGAAAAAAAAAATCAAATAAGAGAGACAGAAAATATAGTCAACAGAGATAATGTCTTGCTCACTAGCATGGGAATCTGAATTTTGCATTTTTCAACTTTTTTACATTATTTTTTTAGTGGTAGTATTTTGTTGCTTAGGAATTGCATACATGAAAATAGCTAAGTTAAGTCTTCCATGGTATTTGAATGATGCTGAAAGTTTGGATTATCATTATGCACTCAGTGCTCACTGGAGGCTATGCTTGAGTCATAGCTCCAACATAAGCTCATGGCTCACTTTCTTAGTGGCACTAGTGGTTTATTTATTCCTACTGCTCTCTGAGCACTTTTACATTCTTTGAACTTTCTCTGAAGCCAAGATTTTGCACTTTGATCTGGTTTATACATATACCCCTCATAGTTCACTTCTGCGCAGATCTTCTATTGTACTTGAACTCCAGGGAACATATACTGTATAACATTACAGTCTCAGTATTGGAAATAGTCATGTGAATGATATAAGATCAGATTGTAATTGGCTTTAAAAAATGGAACTTTAATCACACTTGTGAGAATTCCCACATGGAGGAGTAGATTAATTCAAAAGTGTCAAGTCTTATGAATGAAATCTGACAATGATATACAACCTCAGGAGCAGAAAGTTTGTCCTTTCTAAAAGGGAGCACTTTTGGTTAGTTGATATTTTTCGCTACTTATTACGAATGAAATTCACTTCACACAGGGAAACAGCGGCAGGATTAGCCTTAAATGTACACTTGTAAAATGTAATTCCTTCATCTGACAGAGACTGTCTATTTCCCAATAAACTCAAAACCAAGGAAAACTAAGTCACTGTTGTAGAATAATCTCCTAAGTGCACCAATAATATTTATGGGCACAGAGAAAAACCTTGAGTATTCAGCTGATGTGGAACCCTTCAGACATCAAGGGATTTTCAAAAGAAGTGAAAGAGATGCTGTCTGACAGGGTGGTAAAATTTACTGGATTCATCACCTTGAATATCTTTAACAAAAATATTGATGATGCCAGTGATTCA
Source organism: Corvus brachyrhynchos (assembly GCF_000691975.1). NCBI lineage: Eukaryota > Metazoa > Chordata > Aves > Passeriformes > Corvidae > Corvus > Corvus brachyrhynchos. Next base: position 2,350,455 of record NW_008237681.1, read on the forward strand.
ACAGTACCAAACTTCCACATTATCTCTGTTTGCTAATTTTAAGGTATTACTGGTATTTATTTCACATTTTTGGAATAATCTGAAGTCTAATTAAGTGGACATAAATACAGATGTTAAATTTTCATTGTGGTCAAACCATTCCCTGTTCCGTGGTGTAAAATTCCCTGCATTACTAGGCAAATGAAACCACCAATATGATTTGTTTACAGAAAGTTCTTGGATGCTACCAAGCTCTAAAACATTGTTTATATTACAACAACAACAAAAAATTAAGAAATTAATAAAAATTCAGTGGTCAAAATGTAGACATATTGGAGAAACATTGAAATTTGCTTATGACAACTACTCTAGACAGAGTTCTATGTTTTGCTTTATTTTATCCATGGGCAGCATTGTCCTCAAGTAGCCTGCAACAGGAAGTTACTATAAGCAGCAATTCTTCCATCCCTGACTTCCTTAGCCAAAGTTTTCCTTAGGCCAACCTACTGCCATCCTTTACAAGGTAACATTTATACAATTTCTCTGGAAGAGCTCTCAAGTAAACTTATGCTAAAATATAAAGAACAGATCTAAACAAAAAAGTTAACGTTACACAAATCGGAAAACAAAGAGCCAAAACAGTAAAAATATTGTCTCCTATTTGCTGTCTTCTGATACTGGCTTTGCCTGTTCAAGAGTATCCTGACAACAAGCAGCTGAGTGCACACAGATGTTCAATGTTCCCAAAATGTTATGACTGCCAGCCCAGCCCTCATGAGACCGTGAATGATAATGAACCCACACAACATGAAATAGCAAGAAAATTCCAATCACATCCATTTCCTTAAGGAGGCAACTAACTGACAGAAAGTATAGATGTCACCACTTTTAACCACAATAAATCTTGTTCGTAGAGATGAAATACAGGACATATACAAGTCTTCTGACCTTGCTGAAAGTAATACATTCCTTCCTTCTGACTGCAGTACTGAATTTTAGACTCCCCTAATTTTCCAGGTATTCAAAAGACTAACTTTCTACTTAAAACAGCTAGTCAGGGAAAACTTAAAAGTCCTGATAAAGTCAACAAGTCTAATCTACAAAGTAGAGGGCCAGCAAATGTGGCTATATTTATCATACTCAGTGTAAAATAAATACAAGAATGACTGAGTTCCATTCAACTCACTATAAGACCTTTTAAACCAAAATTCCTAATTTTTTTTAATAATAAAAGTCAGATTCGTACCTTTTTTGAACTAAGCATGCTGAAATTCACACACACAAAGAATTTAATTTTGCAAATGTTTTAAGGATACTTCATCAAAACCAGCCTGTAGTCTCCTAAATAGAGTCTTCAGCTGTGTGTCAACGTACAAGGAGCTATGTACCCACGAGTTTGTTCTTCGAGCACCTCTGCACTAAAAGCACCACATGCATGTTTATGCACATGTATGTGTGTAGTGCAGGATGGGGAAGGAGGTTTGCATTTCAAATGCTGAGCAGGCAAAACGGGAGTAAATATATAAGAAAATTGAATGCCTTTGAAAATTCAGCGCATGTAAGTCAATCAATCACCTAAATATCAGTTTGGTCCCTTCTCTGCATAAGTTCATTGTTCAGTATAGCAAATTCCTCTGGTTAAATTCGTAGCCACCACAGAGTAAAAGGCAGGGTAGGAAG
>NW_008237681.1:2352159-2358887 GCF_000691975.1 Corvus brachyrhynchos
TGGTTTTAAATCTAGCCTGCTGAAACCTTTTGGAACAAAGAGCACTTACACTTCTTTCAGAAATAAAAGGCAACTTAAATCTCCAAGCATTTCAGAAGACAAAAATAAATCTTGATGCAGCAAACTTCAGGGAAACATTTTTCTTCCTATTGAGACCCTATTTACTGTTCAGTGGGACTGTAGAAAATAATTGCAGCCACACACCACCACGACACCCCATATGGTACAATGTCCACCAGTGTACTTTGGAGCACATTCCAGTCTTTTGCTGTTTTAAAGGTGTGGCTAATTCTCAGGTAAAGCATTCTCAGATTTCATGCACTGGGAAAGTATATCATTCTCAACTTTGGTACAGAAAGGTGTTCAGATGAGTAATGTGTTTTAAGGAAAATCAGGAGAGTGAAACACCAGCATTACCCTGCTTTTCCCATCATGTGTCAAAAACTTCCAGCTATTCCCACAACAGAATTATAGATAATTTTTGAATTCTTCTTTGCTGGAAGATGAATCACTATTTATGTTAGAAGAATTTTAGTGTTTTCAGCATGTTAGCAGGTTATGAAAAATTGCTTTAACTACACTTGGCAAAACACTGTCAGAGCACTAAAATTAAGAGGTGTAGCAGGTTGACCTTGGCTGAACGCCAGGTACACATCAAGCTTTTCTATCCCTCCCCCTTCCCAGCTGGACAGGGGAGAGAAAAGATGGAAAATGACTCATAGGCTGAGATAAGGCAGTTTACTAAAGCAAAAACAAAAGTTTGCATGAACACAAGCAAACAGCTAAGAAAAGGTTTGTTCTCTTTTTCCCCATGAGCAAGTGATGTCTGGCCACTTCCCCGAAAGCTGCACTTCAGCACATGTAATGGTTGCTCCAGGGCAACCACTTGATGGGGGGAATGTTGGGGGGCCACCAGAGATGCTGTGCCAATGCTGCTCAGCACTACCCAAAACACTGGTGTGTTATCAACACCTTTCTAGCTACCAGTGGAAATCACAGCTCTATTAGGGCTACCATGGGAAAATGAACTCCATCTCAGCCAGACCCCATAAAAGAGGACAATATTTCTGGCTACTCATTGTTGAGAACTAAAACACTCTGCAGATCTTCATAGCTAACAGGATTTTGGCTATTCATATTACGAACACAAAAAAGCAGCATACAACCAATACTGCTTCAGCATGTGTGCTATGTCTAGTAGCCTCTGTTGTTCTGACCAGACTAAATATGAACAAAATTTGATTTACCATTAAAATCTTGATGGTATTTGAAATGATAAATAAATGTATTGAAAAGACAACAATCAAACCGTCCAAGTAAGAAAATATGCATAATAACAGCATTAATAAGCCACAGTCTTTTAAATGATGCCTATTAATATCTGCAATCTTTTGCTGCCTTTTAGAAGTAGGCTGTTGTAGTTAATTTTTAATCTCAGCTTTGCTCTTTCAGTGCTTGTCAAAGATTTGGTATCTCATCTTTTCGGGAAATATGTGTAAAAAGAGACCGTGTCCTTTGATATCCTTTAGCTAAATATCATAGTGTGTCTACATCCTCTGGTGAGTACCACATATTTCAGACAACTTTTTTTTCCCCGAAATTGGTTTAAAATTTATGATGTTTGAATTTAACAGGACCAATTTAAATCAGGCATGGGGGAATGAGTACTGAGAGGTTATGAAGGGCAAGAGAAGCAGTTAAGTATCACTTTGTTTGTGAAACTCTGCCTCTGAGCAAAAGCATAATTCCTGCCTTAGTTCCTAAAGGGCCAGAACAACTGTCAGACTAGAATTCATGATTTTTCTTTTCCCAGCCCAATTATATTACTGAAATTAATTCAGCGATTTGCACCAGGAGATTTACCATCTCTTTTATTTGTTGGTTCCTTAGCCAGCCACATACAAAATAGGCCTATTCCAACTCTGTGGTATCTGATCCTTATCTAAAGCCCTCCTTTAAAGAACTAGAATTAACAAGAAATAGTGTCTGGGTGGCAGAAATAGATTAAATTGCTTTTCCATTGTGTCGGTGCTTTCCCCAACAAGTACAACTATGAATGTAGGAACAGAGCAGAAAGCTGCTCTGTTCTCTCTCAGGAGTAAAAATTTGGCCTAATACAAACATGATACACACTTGTCACAGGCTGCTGCCCACTAGCTCTTCACTGCTAAAGGTTTAAGAGACCCCACCAGGTTGAGTGGATTGGGAATGCATCAAAATATCTCACTCTATTTCTTGTTTACCACAGGTATCATACACACACCAGAGAAGGTCTAAAGGGAATAGTATTAGCAGCCCATTGCACACAGATATACTGCACCAGTTTTAGCTCAGTTTCAACAGTGAATAAAGGGAAGCATGGAGAATGCTAGATACCATTTTTTTTGTTTCTGGTACCTTGTTTAATCTTATTATTATTTGATTACAAAGGCACAGATGGGATACCTGTTAGACACAGCATAGCAAACTCATGGTTGTGCCTGTGTGCACCAGCTGTATAGTGATGGTTTGAAACTCCATGCAAGACCCAGAATCTTTCAAAGCATATCCTCCAAAAAAGTTTGAGTTAAGAAATACAGACCAAAGAGTTTGGAGAGCTGGTAACAACTCCACCTCAGTAAGCATACAGCTGTGGCTGTTGGTAGTTGTTTTGGTAGGCAAATAAAATGAGGTCACAGGTCCACAGAGGAATAAGAGTTGGTATAAAGAAAGTGTTCTATAAAAAAAGTTTAAGTCACAGTCCCAAAGAATACTGAGAATAAATTTAAGCTACAAATCCAAAACACTCGGACTTGAAAACAGACATCTGGGGAAGCAAAACAGAAACATTTTTTATTGTGGTGTAATGAAATAAAACACCACTTCCTAATTTTTTGTCTCTGACAATTTTACGGTAGATGTTTTAGTTCTTCCATAGTGAAGAAAAAAATGTGTTAAAACATGATTGTATAGCAGAAACCCAAGTAAAAGTATAAGCTCTTATCTTACAGTAGAACTTTTCAATTTTTTATGCACCACGTAAGAAGTGCCCCAGAAGTTGTTGCGGGACTCAGTTATTAAGGCAACAGTGGGGGAAAACACAGCTAAGGAATATCAGTCTAAGCAGTAGATGTCAGCAGTCTAATTTTACACCACTGATAAGATTAAGGTTGGCTGATAAAGGCAGCAGTATTAATGAAATGCTTCTTCAAAGCTGTTGATTTGCCGGATCAAGACCATGTAATCAGGAACTAGAATGCTACAGTTAGCATGGTAACATTAAATACATTGAACACTGGATAACCAGTTTAGAAAATATAATTGCAAATAATAGATCATCAAGCATTCTTCCATGAAGCCCTGAATCTTTTTTATATGCTTGTTGATAACCTAGTGAAAAACAAAGAAAAACTGGTACTGTAGATGATGAAAAATTTAAAAGAATGGTATAAAATTATGGAGTCATATAATAAGCTGAGTTGGAGGGGACTCATCGAATCATTGAGTCCAGCTCCTGGCCCTACACAAGACAACCCTAAGAATCACACCATGTTCCTGAGCACATTGTCCAAATATGTCTTGAACTCAGACAGGCTGGTGCTGTGACCACTTCCCTGGGGAGCCTGTTCCAGTGCCCAACCACCCTCTGGGTGAAAAACCTCTTCCTAATATTTAATTTAATTCCCCCACCTCAGCTTCATGCCATTTCCTTGGGTCCCATCACTGGCCACGAGAGTAAAGAGATCTGTACCTGCCCCTTCACTTCCCCTCATGAAAATGTTGAAGACCACGGCGAGGTCTCCCCTCAGTCTCCTCTTCTCCAAGCTGAACAGACCAAGTGACCTTGGCTGTTCTTCATTAAGATTCCCTTTGAATCCTTCCACCACGCTCACGGCCCTCCTTTGGACACTCTCCAATATCTTAGACTACTGATACTGAACAGACTCAACCAATGAGGACACAAATAGCCAGTGTAGAGTCTGATATCTAGGAAAGAGCCAAGACTAGGATTTCTGAGAGACTCTCAAGAAAAGTATCAACACTGAAAAAAGCAGAGGGAAAATCATAATAGACAATGAAAGACACATATCTTTTAAGTGCAGTTGAGTGGGATGTCTATCAGAATAGCTTGTCCACTTCTGTATTCCCACCTCAAGGATTATGTTAAGAAATTCAGATGATGGTGGAAAATGGTAAGAGCAAGAAAATGACTACCAGAGCTTTTCCTAAGGAGTATATCGAGTACAAAGGTACAACACGGTACCATCAGACCAGAGGTGTATGTCTGCAAGGAATTCAAAGGGCTGTTAATTATTATTGATCAAAGTACAACACAATCTACTGACCAGCACAGCAAGGTTCATTAACTTAAAGTCAAAACAACAGGTTTTTTCTGAAAAAAGGTGAAGATAATTTGTCATCACTTCTTTTACTTTGTAGCAAATGGGGTGGTATATCATTGTGATGTTTAAATTAATAGTGGCTATTTTTCCCCTCTAAAAAGTCTTCCAAGCAAGACCTACCTCAAGAAAGTTTTCTAGGTTATGTGGAAGGTCAGGATATAATACCAAAAACATTCATCCTTGTCCTATAGTCAAAGTATGAATTTATCAACATTCATAACTGAAATTAGCACAGCAATAATCTTAATCAGATTGAAAAAGTCAATTCCCAGAATTTTTAGTTTTTCAACATTTTTGGTACCAAAAATCAGGCCTGAAATTTATTCACTAGGGCATTTCAACCTACTATTTATTTGCACTTTGATTTTCAAGTGATCAGTGAATAGAACATGTCTGTCAGAGTAGATAGACAAAACGCACATTGATGAGCTTACACCCACCTTAATTTGACTGTATACTCTAAAGCAACAAATATTTTCACAAGAAGCAGAACTACTCATGAGCTGTTTCCTACAGATTTCTTACCTTGGTCATTGTCCCCAGCTTCCTCCCTGAACTGCTCCAGTTTAATCCACGGTGCTGGAGGGGGCACATCACAGAAGACAAGAGAAAGCCTAGGTGTGTATTGATGGGCCCAGTGACAGGCTGGTTGGCCAGCACATAAATGCCAAACAACAGCACAGCAGCCAAGGCTGGCAGTCTCCCTCATTGTGAGCACTAATTGCATCTCTGTATTCTCCTCAGATTCTGCTTTTGACAAGATTTTAAGAACACTGTTCTAGCTGATATTTTTCCATCCACTTTTAAGTTTAGTTACACTTGGCCAAACAGTTTAAAAGTTACTACCTAGGACTTGATAGTTGAAGAGAAAGTCAGTGTTATCATATAAGATTCATTTCCTTAGGAAACCAGGCTAAAAATGTAAATGGGGATTTGAAGCTTGATAGTGCCCTTTCAATAAAAAGAATGAAGCAAGAATATATGCTTGCTTTCCTGCCAGAGGAAATTGCTAAAACAGGCATTTCTTTTAATTTAAAGAACAGACTGCATAGAGTTGCTGTTTGCCCGGATGCTGTCAGAAAAGGCCATTGACCTGCTGGTCCAATAAAAATAAGTAAGAGAAAGCAAATTACTATTTAGTAGAGTGATCCCACAGTATCAATCCTTAACCTTTAATTTAGTCAGCAATTAGCTTAGGTTTAATTCCTTTGTTCATCTCCTTTTTATCCTGACTTTTTGCTGTCTATTGCAAAAGCCTAATGACATTACCATTTTTATCCTCATCGCACTTTTACCCATGGTAGTCAATCTTGCTGGGAATGCGGTATGTAGAATTCCAATAGTTCTGTCTGTTCCTGCAACTGCCTCTTGGTATCATCAAAAAGGACGTTAAATTTAATCACCATCAAGAACTTCAGTGTATGAACCCACATGGAGAAAACAAACGTGCGGAAGATCCAAAGACATATTGATCAAAAAGAGCTTCAAAGCACTGGAAAGGCCACAGGAAGCATAATAACACAAGCAAATATGGCATCTAAGAATGCTGACCAGGGGCTCTACTATACAGTCCTTGCAGGCCAACATTTAAAAATGTCTCCTCCACTCTACACTGTTCACAGGCTCAGCTAAAATCTGGCACTGTCAAGAACAGTGACCCTAAACACACAACTCACATAGAGAAATATTTTGTGTGCAAATCAATGGTTGTCATTCACTGGCATCCAAGTAACAAGCTACACTTCACCCCTGCAACAGCAGGGGCCAGCAGGATTAGGGCTCCTCCACAAGCAGGGATGAGCTGGGAGCCAAGGAGAATCCCAACACAAGGAGGAACTCCCCGCCAGGACATTCTCCCACAGGATATGGGCAGTGTCAGGATGGCAACCAGTCCCCCTGACACCTCCAAGCAAGGTGCACTGATGAATCACACCAAAAGTCCAGTCAGGACTCCAGTATAGATTCAGAGTCCATCTAGGAGGCATGTACAAAAGGCTGAAGACAGTGTAGCTTTGGAAATCATCCAGTAAAAAAGAAAAAATCCATAAGCCAGGACAGCAGCATACAGGGACAGGCACAAATATATTTCTGATGGAGCTCAGGCCAGGTCTAAGTGCTTTCTGGGTCTGAGCTTAAAGGGAGGCCTAGGGCATGGGGAGGGGTTGCAGGCAGTGGGGTCCCAGCTGAGACTACTCAAGTTAATCACAGTTTACAGGTGTCTTACAGGCCCTGACATGCACTTTGCATAAAACAATAATGGTAGAGGGAATTCCTGCCAAAACTGTTAATTTTGCACCAAACGATAGAGGAATTGAAATATTGAATTTTTAGCCAGTATCTTGAAAT
>NW_008237681.1:2358948-2359523 GCF_000691975.1 Corvus brachyrhynchos
AAGCAGTTTTTAATGGAAATCACTCTAATGGAAAAATTTTCTTTAATGGAAAAAAATCATCTCTTTTCAGTGTTGGAGGAAATGAAATCCAATTTTTCTTTTTCTAGGCTTAATCTTCCTGTTGTGCTATTGTGTTTGAATCTTTAGTACCCGCAGGGCTCATCAGTGTTAGAGGCTTGCAGTGAAGAAGATAAAGTACACATGAAAAGAGGCACTATGGAAAGGACATCTTTTTCCCCGGAATGTGATTTCCTCCCTCCTACCAGTGAGAGCCAAGATATGCTTGCTTCAGTCTCTGCCGATGAGATGGTACTTTAAGGAGGACTCGTGCAAATGAAATGATGGAGGGGAAGGATTTCCTGTGATTAGATTTATTTGGATGCTTGGGGCATTCAAAGCTGCTGTTGAGTCAATGAAAAGTTGGATTTCCTAAATCAACAGCAAAAGAGATGTAGCACCACTCTGCTGATAAACACAATTAGACTCGTTTGCAATGCAGTTAAGGCCCCAAGGCTTTCAAGTGATTTTCTTGACATTTGTACTTTATTTGGGTCAGCTCTTAGAGGGTCTACAGC
>NW_008237681.1:2359574-2381218 GCF_000691975.1 Corvus brachyrhynchos
CTGTCCTTTAATTTAAACTTTGAGGATACTTTAGAGCAATTATGAACCAGACATGTTAGTCTGCTACCCTTTAATTTCCCCATCAGCATGATACAAGCTGAACAGCTTGCTTTGGCATCAGCGAGTTACAGAGATTTTCCTGCAGTCAGTCTCACGATGAACGACATTGCTCATTGCAGACACCTGCCTTCAACACAAAGAGTCTGTGCAGACAGGAAGACGATCATCCATCAGTGGCAAATGTTAGTTAAAAAGTTAGGTACAGGGAGAACACCTTTAGTTACACCACAGCAGCACTCCAGTGGCCACATCCTAGTTTTGTGAAACCCTCTTCCAAAGCCTGCAGCCAGCAGTCAGCTGGTTTGAACATCACAGCCTGGTCACAACAGAATTGCCTACCTGAAACACATTGTTCATCTTCACATGGGATAAACAGGGATGCTTTGTGATGGAAATCAGCTCTTTAAAGCCCAAGACATAAGTTCTGCTTTGAGTTATGCATTTTAATAACAACTTGGTCAAAAAAACAAAAAATAACTAAATGTGAAGAGACAGGTTTTTGTAAGGTAGAAATTTCCATCCACAAAAAAGTGCTCATTTTAAGAATTAAAAAATGATAAATCATAAAATGATCATTCTGAACATATAGAGCTAAGTGGAAACATTAACAATTTTCAGCGAAACACATTTGATTAGCCATTTTTAAATCAAAACATTCATTTTTTTAAAATGAAAACCACTCATTAATAAAGGACATTCATCATGACTAAAGCAATAATAAACAGTACTGATTACACATCATAGAATAGTTTGGGTTGGAAGGGACTTTCAAAGGACATCTCGTCCAACCCTCCATGCAATGAGCAGGAACATCTTCAATTAGATCAGGTTGCCCAGAGCACTGTCCATACAAAATTTTTTAGAATTATATTCTCTTATTTATTGATCTTAACCCTTAGGAAAAAAATGGAGCAAGATGTTTACCACCTCAAATGTGCAAAAGTCTGTTGTAATTCCTGCAGATGTTAAGCAATGACTGGTAGGGTTTTCCTGTATTCGTGTCATATTCATGAACAGCTTTTCTCATACACGTATTTAGGACAAAGATTGATTCAAAACCTCTTTGCAGGCAGTAACCAATATCTATTATTTTGAACCTTTGGGTGAGCAACAGGAGCTTGTAGCTTTGGACCAGATGCTTCTGACTGTGTTGTCCAGGAGCCAAATATTTCAGAAACTACTGAATGCATGTAAAAAGTTCGTAAGAGACCATTTTGCTATGTTTAAAAAAATTTAACACCATACAGTTCTCCAAAGCCTTTCATCTTCATTTAGTTTGATAAACTTTACCTAATTAATCATAGAAATTACCCTACCTTGTTATCTGGGAGACAAGCCAACAGGGCTGAGGTTAAAGCACTTTGATGAAAAATTATGATCATTTTGTGTTTACCACTGTGATTGTTTCATGGATGCAGGCAAAAGCTGAGTTTGCAATTCAAATAGTCCATTCACTTTAAAATGGTTTATAAAAGACGGAATGAAAGGCAACTATCATTATCTATGAATTTTTTTAATAAGCTTATGAATTTTAAAAGGCATTTCATGGAAGAAAAAAGCCAACAACAGCAAGCTTTTATGGGATATTAAGGATGAGAACTAAATACAAAAATCAAGAAATAGAAGTTAGTTTAAAAGTATGGCCTTTTTTATTCTGCTCCCATGTATTTATTGTTAAAATGGTGGTCTATCACTATAAGCTATTAGTGAATTGATACAGCACATAATGCAAATTGAATGTGAATACTGTGTAGAAGAAAAGGCAAATGGGATTGTGTGCAATTTACTTGTACACAACATGATTCACATTTCCTATTTATCTTCCATTTCACATTTAGAGTGCAAAATAAAACCTTTAAAAAGTAAACAAGATTTTGCCCTTTTTGAAGGAATAATTTTTAATTATTCTAAAAATAAACAGCAGCCACTTAATGGGTTTTATGTATGCAATTGCCACAATTCACCAGATATATAATGAAACCATTATTAGAAGCTAATGCAAGAAAACCAAGATAAAACACTGCATTTTCCTATCCTGTGTTTTGGGAAGTGCTGCCTGCATTTTCAGGGTTTTCCAGACCAAGGAGAGCCACAGAGGGATGGCATCTCTGCTCCAACCCCTTCTGCTCCTCCCTCTGCCATCATTAACTGGCTGGCCAAACCACTGGTCCTGGAGTTTGAGGTTCACATTTATTTAGATGGAAGATGCGTAAACCACAGTTTGCTCTGCCAAAACTAGCAGGTTAATTGAAGCCAAGGACATCAGTAGTTTTAATTTAGCTACAATTTCATTTTTGGTGTCAAAATCATACAAAGAAAATTTGTCACGCCCTGTTTTAAGAATCTAATTTACAGAGACACTGACCATCTGCACTTTAGATGCTTCAATCCTTTCATACTCAAAAGCCAAGCATCTGATGTTGAACAATAGAAATTGAAGTGCACAGAAGTAGAGATGAATTTCAAAAAAGCAGCCACATCTAAAATCACAGAGTGTAAGAACAAAAATTAGCATAAGATTTTCCTAGCAAAACCTAATGGTGCTATAAATTGGCAATGAGGACAACACTTGGACATGCATTATCACTTTTCCAAGTGATTAGAGAAGAAACTACAGTAACTAGCAATTTTTTGAAGCTGTCACTGATTCTGTTGCATGTAATTACATGGTCATTATAGGTCTGGACAGCATAGGGTTTTCTTGATCAAATTAAATCATGTAAGTCAGACGGAAAGACTGTGTCTTTTTTTATGTTAGTATTTCAACTAAGGATAAAGAATGGATTTATGCCTCCTGAATAATGTCTTAGGTCAGAGAATGAGATATTCAAGCCACTCAGAAAAACATACTGACAAACCTTGATCTTCTCATATTCTTAAGAAGGGAAAGTCACTGTGATGATTGAGAATGCAACAACAGTCGTGGCTAGTCCAATGCAAAGTAAGAGTGAAAGACCTGGATATAAAGCAATGTTGGAACATTACTCTACTGAGCAACTTAATTTTAAATAATTCAGTCAAAACCACAATAGGAATGAGTACCTCACCATGAGGGATATTTATCATGCCATTAAAAGGGACAAATAAAATGGATTTATACAATAAACAACTAAATCATCCAGCAAAGTAAGTAGGTCCATCTGGGTATATCAGTTACTAGTGATGTTTTTAAATCAAAGATTAATCTCAATTTTTGAAGGACAAAAGCCATTAATTTGCATAGATAATATAGCTATACTAGGTGAACAGGCACTCACAAAACTGAATTAAGTTTATGTTCATTCACAATTGACAATAAGATTGGAAAACAGTGTGTTGTTTACAGCAAAAACCCATAAGGAACAATTCAGTTTAAAAAGTTGCCCTCAGGAACAGTATGAAATTCCTGCTATTTGATAAAGCACTACCAGGAAAGCATAACAGGAAACCAGCATTATTTGGATTCAAATCTCCAAGTGAATAAGTTCTACACAGAAGCAAAAGATTTATTGTGAGATACCCTGAAGTCCTTACACAGCTGCGTACCTGAGGAGATGAGAAATGACTTTTACTACAGGGTCAGATTTACCAGCAGTCTTGAGAGAGAGGTGGGAGGCTTTTAGCTGACATTGTTCAAGCTTAATGACCCTCCCTTTCCTTGAAACTGGCTGCAGAGGCAGGCATGTCAAATATCTTCTCTTGCAGCTGTTGAATACCAAATCTGTTTTTGGTCACTAGAATACTGAAGTATGTTTCTAAGTATTCAATGAGTTGTCATTTTTCCTCTAACTTCCTGTAACATCTTGCTAAGTGGTGTAACTTTCCAAAAGACGGGAAGTTTTTGGCTTGAGTTTGGGACCACAGAGGAAAGATGCTGCCATTTATAAGAAATAACTTCACCAAAACAAAAATTTATTGGTAGTGGGCATGCCTGGGCCTACATTCCCAGGACCTAGAGTTAATTTCAATACTCCCTCCTCACAGCACTATCTTGGGGAAATTAGGTTTTATTCTCTGCCAGATACATATCTTTGGACATCAATATATGTGATGATAGATTTCTTATTAATAGGATTCTGAGCCCTTTTGTGCCAGTGTATTGTTTAGTACCCAGACGCAAACATGAAACCCCAAAAGATATTTGAAATTTTCTGTTACAGAGGCACAATAGGATGTCTGTTCTGCCAGCAATAGATGAGACAAGGGTTTCATCTCGAGTCCTTGTCTTTAATACTTAATTATCATCTGTATATACAGCAAGAGCATTTAGTTTTGATCAAGAATCCAGGTCCCACTGTGGTAAGGGCTGGATAGACACAGTCAGGAGAAACATAAAATTCACAGCTACTGGGCTTTAATGGGAGTACCATTTTTTTGTTTGTTTGTTTGTCTTAATATCACGATATTTAAAGAGGTGCCTAAGTATGGATTTAAAAGGCAAACTTCAAGCTTGATAGATAATTTGTTAATAACTTTTAGCAAAACTTCAGTGTGAGAAATAAAAGAACCCATACACTGCCCTGCTTCCTTTCTCTTCAAATTAAACTGCTTTTGATATAAAATTCAGTTTCACTGCCCTTGTCCAGTTTTCTTACATTGCTGAAAATCCCTAAGCACAGTCTTTCAAAGGCTCATTGCCATTCTTGCAGCCTCATTCAAGTTTTCCTTGAAAGCATTTGAGATACACACTTCCACAAACAGTCTGAGCCACCTAAACATGCACAAACAGAACCTGTGATCTCACCTGCAGAGGCACTAGGAGGGGAGACCCATTAGCTATTTCAGCCCTGAGAGCAAAATCTTCTCTGTGTTTAGGCCAGCTCTATGTTCATAGTCTGTAGGATGTTGACTTGCCCCTTCTGCAATGTCTAATACCTCACAAGGATATCTGGAAGAAACAGGGATCAAGAAAACCTCTCTGGCAGTTTGGACCCAGAGCAGAACTGAAATACAAACTCTAAGGTGTTTCTGCCCACATTTTTCTGCTTACTTTCCCAGTTTGGGTCCTTGGGTGTATTTTTAATGGATTCATTCCCCAGTGCTGCCTTTCCAGCTCTCTCTTAGCAGAAGCACAGTGATTGCAACATCCTTATCTCTGCAAGGTGAGAGAGAAGGAGCTCAACAGCATCTGTCTATTAAAAGAATGAAATCAAGGTCTCTGAGAGAAGTAAAAGTGAATGAAATATCAAAGTGATGGAAAAGAAATTGAGAAAAAAATCTCTGAATGTTTTCAAGGAGCAGTAAAGAACTGGTTGTCCTACCTAAAGACTTTTCTCTCCTGCTTTGTATGTTACTCAGGGGTTTAAGGAAAAGTGAAAACCTGCACTAAGCTCATACCTCATACATGGGAGTGAAAGTATTTGTCTTTTTTCTGCCCTATTTGTCTTTCTTTCCCCTCTTCATGTGCTTCCATGTGTCTTCCTTATGGTTTGTATACAGAAAAGTAACTTTGAAAGAAACACTTTAATGCAAAATGAAGCACTGTAAATTTAGGACATGCCAGGATTATTGATGCACAAGAAGTCTTAATTCAGGCCATTTTATGTATAAATTTGTTTTTTAATTACAAGCTCATGTAATATTTCTTCCGTAGGGTGTCTGACTTGTTCAGTGAAGACTTTTTTTTTATCCACAACATTCAGTGAGTGGCCTGCAGGCCTTATTGAAGCTACCCTGTACTGAATACAAAATTATGTCATTTGTTCCTAGTGCTCCACGAAATTTGAATACATGCATCTTTATGGCACCTCTCTGCAAAACTGATAGCATTCCCCTTACAGGAGGGGAATTAAAGCACTGAGATCAAGGCCACTGCTTCCCGAGCCTCCTCAGTGCGCACAGGTCCTCGGCACCTGTATCTTTATTTTTCCTCAGACTCTGCTTCTTTTTACCTGCATTATTTGAGCAAGCATGTAAGCAACATAGAAAGGCAGAGACTTCTGCTGTGAAAAAAAGTAGAGGCACAGCTACTTGAGATAGACTAGAACCTACCTGCCCTTCTTGGTTTTCCTCTCCACCAAACTCTCCACATCTCCCACCCTTGCTGTGGCATTGCCCCCCTGCCACTGCCTCCTAGTTCCCTCTTCCCACACTGCTCACAGTAGTTTCCAATTTAAAACTCAGTGCAGCGCTAGAGTTTCTCATCATCATTTTTGTTTTAACATTACAGAATGACACATCTCCCCCCAGACTCCATCTTGCAATCAGAAAAACCATTTTGGCTGTCAGACAGGGAAAAAATACAAATTCCCTTGCGGACACAGACGAGCCCTCAGCTGGAACTGCTAGTCAGGAAGTTACTACTGATAGACAAGGTGGTCTATAAATACCTCACATAAAATGATGTTAAGGTACCACTGCTGTGGCTGTAAAACCAAGTATTAAGAAGTTAGGAAGTGCAGGACCTGTGTACAACCCTGAGTCAGCCCCACAGCCAATCCACTTCAAAAGCCTCTCTAGCTGACATAATGCCCTTGTTTACCTGTATGTTACAGCTGGAGATGCACGCTCAACCAAGCCATTTTTTCTACTGGAGTATGACAGGCTGCATGAAGGGTTTCACCTTAAAACAAAGTACTGGCAATTTTATTATCATCATTTACCACCTGCCCTCATTTTAGATGCCCTATTTCTTTGTTTGGTGATTCCTGTGGGAAGCTGCCTTTGGATGGGCTCCTGTGCTTCGCTAATGGGGGAAGCCAGCAGGGAAAGCCACCCCTGGCCTGCCAAGAGTCATGGTCGCTCCACAGCTCAGTGGCCAACTAGGCAGCAGGGAGATGAAATTGAAATCCAAATGGCTTGTCCCCTTCACATGCTGTAAAAGCATCTTAAACTTTTTCAACTTTTCCAGCTCTGTCACCTTCAAAATGAAATGTTTCAATTTTTAAAGCATTTCAAGTATTATCTTTAAAAATAAACACCAGAGGAACTGCAGTAGATTGCCTGCTGTTATTGACTCTGGAAGGACTGCTGACTGAAGCGCTACACACCAACAGAGCAATAGCGATTTAATGTTCATTAGTGTTTAGAGCAGTATCTCAGTGAGAAGATTAAGAGGCCAGGAAAACCACTGAATTTCCATTCTTTGAGATTCAAGGTAAGAAAATGCATTCAGCATTTTCCTGTTCAAATTCTCCCAGAGATGTGACCACGAAGGGAGATAAGACATCCCCTCCAGTACTTACAAATTCTTTTAAAGGATGATTTAAAAATAAAATATAGTTCTGCAAGGGTGAATCTTGATAATGCAGCCTTACAGTACCTTTCAGAGGAAACAAAAGGAAAGGTGCAATGCTGCTACAGCTCAGAAATTGCTTTGTTATCTGACTCACACTTGGAGCAGAGCAGTCTCCAGTCCTGGCATCTATCACAAAGCATCAGAAGAACAGCACCGAGTTACAATTTTAAAATTACAGTGGAAAGAGGCTATTATTTCCACTTTGTAGGACTACGATAGAAGCCAGCTCTCTGCTATCTAGAATAGCTATTTTCCCCCTCAGCATGTTCATTTCTCAGAATCTGCCTGTTTGGGGCTCATTAGAGCATTCCTTTTTTTTTTTGTCCAAATATTTTTGCCTTCTTACAGTCACAAAGAACAGGACTAAAAGAAAGACAGCAATTTTTTTTCTTTTCCTGTTGGTTTCCCTACTGATGTGTTTGCTAATACAGTAATTAAAAGCAAATTACACCCCTCTATAGCTACAGAAGTAATTATGGGCCATGTCTAATAACAGTTGCCAAAACAACTAACAACTCTCAAACTATCTCGTAGAGCACTTTCTCCCCTGTGGGTCTCTTAACAAGCTCAGCAGCTTCTTTCCTTTCCCAGCCAATCTGTCTCAGCACTAAATGTATATAAATACCATCCTCAACATGTATCTACAGGTTCATTATCCTCTGGCTCCTCACTACAGATAAATCTTAGCTGATGTCAAAGGTGAGATGCCCCAGAGCACAGGGACAGGCAAAACAGCAGAGTAAGGCCTTGAACTCAGCAAACTGTCATCTCCTGTATTTATCCAGCTCCATGGCTCCACACTCCTCTCTATTTCCATTACAATCTCCATCCTCCCACACTATCCCGTTCTTCCCTTGCCTATTTCCTTCAGCATTAGCCAGGCAAGTCTGCCAGTGCACAGATCCATTCTTGAAGAGTTCAGGTGTCTCATATTGAAGCCACACTTGGTAGGACACGCCAAACTGGTAAGAGGGCCATAACATGACATACTGCCATCCTGCTGTGTATCGGTACTGAGGGACAATGAGAGAGCACCTTCTCACTTTCTCACTCTTTTCCAAGGAGCTCACCACTCCTGTTGGGTCCTTTCTAGACTTCTGTTCCTGGAGGGTCAAGTGCTGCAAGCAGCTACCAGGGAGCACTGCTCACCTGTGGAGAAGAAGCAGGCATTTGTGGCTATAAAATGCAATTATGTCCCAGCACGCCCACAAATTAAGGGACAAGCTCCCCTCCTGTGATGGAAACACTCTCTCTGGAACAACTGAGGTCCTACTCTCTGTTTCCCACACTCATGACATAAAAACTGGTTTTTATGTTATCCTTAGTGCCTTTTAGCCTAGGCACTAAAGATTATGGTAGTTTGTTTCCTTACAGCAGATGCAAGGCATTACTCAACACATGTGGTAAGAATGCACCAAAGAGAGAAGCTGTAAAATATTTCTGGTGCTGTATTAACACTGAGAAAAACAAGAAAGTAGAAAGCAGACTGAAAGACAGGCTTTTAAAACCAGATTTATGAGGTACAATACCTTAAATTTCAGTCAACATTTCAAGAGAAGAAAAAGCTGAATTTGGGCAAGCTCACATCTATTTTTGTTTCCAGTTTGTACTGTCTTTCATCTCACATCTGACTTAGCCGCTTAATTCAAAGAAGATGAGTTGTTAGGTCACATTTAGTGTCAGTGAAATGTGTCTGAACAGCCCCAGAAAGTGATATAACCCTTCGCACATGCAACCTCTGAGGGAGCTCAAGAATGCTGAAGCCAATTATTAAAAAATTAAAAGAAAAGCAATTTTGCATTACCCTCCCTCTAGTTTTTTAAGAATAAAATGTGTTGAAAATCATATGCCCTTGGTTTTTATTTTTATTTCCTCTGTAATAATGAGCTATGCAATCCATTCTGGTTTGGTTTTTTCCCCAACAATGCACTCCTTCATCTTAAAGCAGGAAAAATAAAGTTACCTTTCTGGAATAAGCCTGGAGTGACACAAAACTAAATCAAATCATTGCCTGGGCTTTTTATTCTTTTATGGATTAGCTATTGTTGTGGTATTTGGTACAGTTCTTGTCTCACTGAAGTTCAGGGAACTTTGCCATTTACTGCAAGAAAATAAATAAATGTTCTTGCTCTCTCCGTATCACCATTTTTCTAATTAATATCATCAATATGATGAAATACATCTAATATTTCTGTTAAGGGAGCAGAATATGTATCCCCATGAGGGTACATGTGCAGTAATTTTCAGACCTCACTTAGGCTTTTCTGCTAGTAACAAGTTTTCTGTTTTCATAAGGACTTTATTTATTTTACATTTGACACTCTGAGCATGCATTATTTGTTGAAGAGGCTTCTTTCACGATCCATCTTCCCTCTTTAGCACAATTTAGTACAATTCTCCAATTTATTTGGCTCCAGAGTCAAATTTATGTCGTGTGCTTTGCCAGACAGTGAAAGCACAGTCTCATACAGGCTTTTAAATCAATCAGTTCATAAGCTCTCAGTGCTGGGGAGTCACTCCATTGAAAAGAATTTATTACCAAAATACAGAACTATGTATCTGTAGAAATAAATCTGTAGCTGCAGTACATATATCAGCCAAGGAAAGCAGATCAGGTAAGGCAGTGCCTTGTGAACAAATGCTTTGAATTAATGCTTGTGTTATGTGAAATAGATTTTACAGCATTTCTGAAAAAAGAGTCCGACACATTCTTCTTAGTGCTCACCATTATATTTTCGCTTGTTGCCTTCTAACTTACTGTGACTGCAGTCCTCAGAGATATGATGCATCTGTATGAACTCATCACTACGTCCTACTCAGGTTGTTTTTCAACCCTAGCACTTTAAAAGCCATTAGAGATGGACTGCGAGACTGCTGGCACTCAGGAATCTGAAAGTTTCACAGTTCCCATCGATGACCTTGGTGTTTGATAAGCCTCTCCAACTGTAGTCTTCTAAAAATCTACCCTGTCATCACCAGCCCATTCATTGCCTGTCCTCAAATCCCGGCCCCAGCAGTGGAAGGACTGTCCTTCTCCTGCCCCACGCAGAGGGCCCCACCACCACCCTTGCCTGGACCTGGGGGGAGCAATGGAGGAGCCCTCCAGGACAGGTACACAGGGACTGAAATCATGGCAGGGCGCTTGGAGAACAGGCGCACAGAGGGTGCCTGACTCTGGCAGTTGGGGTGCTCAAACACAGATTCACCTAGCAGGTATTTTTCCCTACCCGCATTTGAGGAAGAACCCCAGTCATACCTGAGCACTTAGCTGACCATATATTCTGGATGAGCTGAGCAAGAATGAGTGCTCGGCCCACCCACAGACATCCTGAGCCCTCTGCACAACACTTGTTCTCAATCTAAGCACCTGCAGAGATAACACCTAGAAATAACCAGCAGAAATAGAGCTCAGGTGCCCCAGGCCTGCTGACAAGCCGTTCTTAACTTTGCAAGGAAGACAAGGACAATGGCTATAAAACTGGACACTGCTTGCTTGGATAAGGCTACACACATATATAGGTATTGGTAGCAGTATTACTTTTCAGTTTTTCTCTTTGTAGCAATAAAAGACTCCACAGCAAAGGTAAACTTGAGCTGAAGGAGGTGCAGCAACGAACTGGTAGGACCTTTAGGAGAAGATGCTAGAAGAAGTTGGCAGACATAACAGCAAAAGGAAGACTGGGCAGAGGTACAAGAGAATAAACATCAGCAATTATGAATCTAATGGACCTACAAGGCTATACTGGCCTAAGAACAAAAGGATATAAAACAAGCCTGACTACCTCAGGCTGCAAATTAGGGAGGTTTCAGATTGTCTCAGCAGGGCTTTTAAAAGGAAAAGTATGCACAACATGCTGGGACTGAGAAATCACCTGTGGCATGTAGAGCATGTGGAAGTACTCACTACAGACTGCTCTGTGCAGGGATCTAGTGGCTCAGCACAAGGGACAGCCATCTGTGCCAAACCCTGCTGACCAAAACATTGATGGTCCAGGGCTGAAGTGATCTCAGTTGTTGATAAAGCCAGGAGCAAGAGCACGAAGAAGTCAAGGTGAAAGCTTTACAAAAAACTGTCTATACCAGAGTTCAATTTATAGTTTATAACCCTTTTTTTTTTTGGACTTAATTAGCTGAATGATTAGCATTCAGCCTGACAATGTGTGAGCCAGCCAAATGATTTAATTTTGAAACACATACTTTTCTTATACTTTTAAGGAAGCAAAACAAGGAATAAATTCAGTACAGTATTTCATTAGAAGTGCATCTGTAAAAGTGCGCTGTTATTGATACGGGACATGATTCAGTCTTGTCATAAAACAGGTGTAACATCAGGGCTGAGTTTGGCCAACTCTGTTAACTGTTCAATGGTAATTTGTTTAACCTATAGCACTGAATGTGACTGAATTATGTTTTAAACCTATAGGTTCAGGTCAAGCTTGATGAGACCATCAAGACCGGGAAACAGATGTTTAATCATCCTGTGTCATGTAAAAACAAAGTTACAATTGCAGAAGAAAATCATTCACCTTAGAGGTAATCGACCGCTCATATCTAACAAAAGCCATGGTAGATACAGAGCAACACAAACACTTCTAATTTAATTACAGAATTCCAAGGTTTCTGCTTTAAGCTACCCATCTTTCAGCTGCATAATTGTGGATAAGAAACAATGGAGTCTTCTAGGTTTACATCACTGTAAATGACAGCAGAATATGGGCAGTTCAGGAACAGCAAACACAGAGGGGCAAAGATGTGTTTGAGGCATTCCACAGAAGACTTTCTGAATTAAAGGTATCTGGAGGAGAAAAGACTTGGATGGAAAAGGAGAGGAAAATAATAATTTGTGAAGAATATGTAAAAACTGCAGTTTTGGAAGGAGAGAATTTAAAAAAAGAAAAAGACCAGTACAAATGACAGGTAAGTGCAGGGTGCAATGCAAACAAAGATAAAAGAGTAAATAAGAAAATAAATCACAGAGAGGGACTAGGACCTAGAAGAAGAAGAAAAAGCAGCTGGTTAGGAGAGGTTTAGCTAGTCTAAGCTTAGCACAAAAAACTTTAACAGGAATTGCAGGAGAAGAAGAGGAAGTGGTAAATGGTCCATAAGCAGAGGGAGATGACAGCCTGCCCCATCTTTGTGGCATTCACGTTTTTTTGTGGGTGAAGAACCACATGTCAGGAGATGTCAAGCCCTTCTCTAACCTATCCCAGGAATCCAAAGGCCGGTACCATACCCTGCAAGCGAGGGAGGTTTTCCAGGATGCTGGTCACATACCCCATCCCACTCTCGTGTTAGTTATTAAAGCAAAGAGGGAGTAGCCCTGACATTCTCTGACTTAAGGCATGGGACCTGATGCTGCAGCAGCTCACTTGGTGTCTGACCCTCTCCCATAATCACCCTCATCCTCAGGAACTGGCAAGTAATGCAGAAGGTCAGTCCATCATATGGACCCACCCAAACACGTTTGGGTTTGTTCAGCCTGGAGGCATCACACAACCTCTTTTGCACTTGTGTGAAGGACAGTAAATTACAGTCTCTTGTGGTCAGAGCAGTACCCAGGTCAAAGAGGAGATGAGACAGTACAGACTGTTCCTTCATGATTTATAGGTGAAGCGTTCCGTGCCGGTACAGCAAGAAGACAGCTTTGCACCACACATTGTGATGCACTGGCATGAGCCGGGGTGGAGATTGGCAAGGCAAAAGCAGAAAGCTATTATTTTTGAGATTGTTCTGTTCTGGGACTACAGATACTCTGCAAATTGAATTCATATTGATAGTATGTAGTAAGCAAACTACTTTTTCAGAAAGAGAAAACTTCCAGTCTGTTCTCAGCTATGCAGAGAACAGTGCTGTATTTCAGAACAGTATTAATTTTCCTTCTCCAGCCTTAGATTAAAATAGGATTTAATTCCATGACCAGAAAAATACCATTAATAACGGGCTTATTCCCTGACACTGTACCTAATAAAAATATACTGGCTAATATTTTGCTTTCGTTCTGTCTGTACCACAGGTACCTTTGAGAACCAGAGTCAAAACATCTTCTGACACTGATCAAATAAAACCATGCTATTTTACAGTTATTACATGCCATCAGGGGGAAAAAACCCAAAATTAAACAAACAAACAAACAAACAAACCCCAAACAAACCATAAACCACAAGCCTAAATCTTTACTCAAACCTGCCTTACCCCCAAGGATTGCATTTTCAAGGACTGACTTAGGAAGCTGACTTTCCTGGGTCTCTGGAGACTTTCTGCTGACCAGAGTAGGGAATTAATGCAAAGGAAATGTGTAAAGAGAAGAAATGAAGGCTTACCTTGCATAATGAGGCGATTGGTGTGAATGCAAACATTGTCACTGACTGGTTCCTGGTACTGGGGTTTGCAGGCTTGAAACAGCTTGAAACCACTGATTCTGTAAGGGGGAAAAAACAGGAAAGAAGAAAATACAATGACTCTGTACTATTTTATCACAGGTAAATTTTGCTATAATGACTCTCTGCTTAGCATTAATACCTTTGCCACCACAAACGGTGGCCACAATCCAGTTAAATTCTGCAGGGCAAGATCTGTGACTTCAGCACAGCCACATACAAGCTAGGATAAATAATGTCCACTAAAGCCGTGGAGAGAATTCACTTCATCCAGAAAGAGATAAGATTACAAAATGCTAGAAATTTAAATGTAGTTTATATTTGTTGACGTACAGATATTTGTTTTATATAGAATCTGAATATTATCAGAGTCAAGCATTCAGGATCTTAAATGAAGTTGTGACATTATCCAACACAGACAAGGCTGGATGTGCCAGTTGAACCTATGGCAGTGAAGAGCTGTACTGATAACAGAGCTCAAAAGAAGATAAATCTACTCTTTACAGGCACAAGCATTGGCATGGCTCTGGAGAATGAAACCCCATTGAGAAAATGGCTTTTACCTGATAAATCATTGTCCTGCAAGTGAAAACTCCTACCTTGTAGATTTGGAAGCACATGACAAAACTCCCAACCTTCCAAAAGTTAAAAACCATCATTCTTATGAATAATTACGTTAGGTTACACTGAGAGATTCAGAAATATGACTTCTCTTTTTAGAGGTCGTATGGGAGAAAAGATGGAGTACATGGGGATTTTTTGGAATGGTAAACTGCAGTTTTAGGGGATTTTAAAAGATCAGAAGCACAGCTTGATCCAATCAAAGACAGCTGTTCCTTTGAAAATCAGCATCCTTGCTAGATCAGAAAGCAAAAATGGAAGAGCTGGACAAAAAAAAATTGGTCCAATTGAAGAAAAATTCTCATTACAATCAATTGTAATTATTTGATCTTCATTATAAAATGCTAAACTATTTTGGTTTGTTTTTTCAGTCTGCATTGCATTTGACTGTAAGTAAATAATCACTTCAAGTTGAAAAATTTTGAAAAGGTGCTACAGGCATCTTAAATCGCATTTAAAATATGACATTATATACTGTGATAACCTGTGAAAGAAAACCCTGGGAAATATTAAAAAGCAATTCTTTATCAAAACAAGCTTCATTATTTATAAGATACAATTAATACATACAAATAAAGTATAAAATTCGTAGTTATATATACTATTAAGCTTTTAGCAAAATCTGAAAACTTTCAATATTATAATTGCCATTAAATGGTAAATGTTTAGAGATGTTTTTCAACTAAGATATAATTTGGAATACAATTTTTTAACCTAATTCTTTAGAAATAAATTCTAAAATATGAGTTTTTAACCTAATTCTTTAGAAATAATTTCTAAAATCTGAGTTAAAAATAAATCAGTCTGGAAGATATGAATTAAATACAGTCTTAGTTTAACTGTAATCAAAATTCTCCCCCTTAAACTTGCCCATGTAGAATTTCCATTAAACAGACTAGATGATATTTCTTTCCTATTTCACATGTATGAAAATGGTGCTGAACCAATGATGTAAGATAAAGTTTCTTTGATTACAGATTTAAAATTAATAAATGCACATTACATTTTCAATCTTTGACTGTGTACATCATATTTTAAGTTTTATGCCAGGCTAATGATTCAGCAAAACAAAAAACAACTCCCATTTCATTGCTGTATTGAAGAAGCAGCCTAATTTGATGTAAAAACATAATTAAAACTTTCATTCTAAAGAAAAGTATTTTTTAGTGATGTCCTCATGATTAACTGGAGTTTCAGGATGGTAGTTAGCTATGGAGGTGACGTAAGAGAGCAAAGCCGTGAAATTCCTTGCATGGCTATCAGCTACACAGCCACCA
The DNA here is from genome assembly GCF_000691975.1 of Corvus brachyrhynchos. Taxonomy (NCBI): domain Eukaryota; kingdom Metazoa; phylum Chordata; class Aves; order Passeriformes; family Corvidae; genus Corvus; species Corvus brachyrhynchos. The sequence goes on from NW_008237681.1 coordinate 2,375,126, forward strand.
CTGGACTTCCTGAGGAAGAGCAGACTGTTTTACTACAGGATCACTGCTTCAGAGGACTGCAGCCACCATTCTACCAGACTGCTACCACCACCCTGCCTAACTGGGACTCAGGTTGTACCTTGACTCTGTCAGTTTGACAGTGTTTTCTTTTACCTTCTTTTCCCTTTTCTTTAATTTCCATTAAATTGTTATTCTGACTTGGTGCCTCCCACTGGTTTGTTTTCAAACTAGCACAATGTAAAAACATAATTAAAACTTTCATTCTAAAGAAAAGTATTTTTTAGTGATGTCCTCATGATTAACTGGAGTTTCAGGATGGTAGTTAGCTATGGAGGTGACGTAAGAGAGCAAAGCCGTGAAATTCCTTGCATGGCTATCATGTCTGGGTCCCTGAATAATCACACCACAAAAATAACACAACCTTTTTTATAAAGCCATGAGAGGACATTCTAAATGCTGTGTAAGCTCACAGCTGGAGCTGCTGTGTAAACTCACACTAGGCAGGTCAGGTCTCCTCCACTGACAATAAATATATACCCCTGTGTTTTCCCAGAAGAAGGACACAACTTCTCCCCTAAGCTCATGGTGGTTTCTGCGTTTAGAGCATCCTCTTCTCACCCCAGATGTGAGAATCAGCAGTTACAGAGTCACTTCAGCAGCAGCTGGTTTTTAGCAACATCAGGACAGTAGCCCAAGCTCCTCCCTGGTGAAACTCCATTGCCTGGCATTATTTCACCTTTTATTTTAAACAGAATTGGCCCTGTCATCAGGCTTTCCAGGCAATGCTGCTGCAACTTCATGCAGAGACCAGAAAAGAAGAAGATGGAAAGCAAAAATAAATAATACATATACATATCATTGACGTGATCACCTAAATAAATCCAATCCAGTAAAACAGAAAGATGATACTGCCGAGAAAAAGACAACGTCAGAGAAAGCCAAAAGGCATCCTGGTGTTTTGTTTTTATTTCCTTTCTATACATAAACAATGCTAAATACTTTGGGGTGCTCAAAGAACTTACTTTTTAAAAGCAAATTTCTTTTCTGGTCCCCATAAAAACAACTAGATCCACTTGAAAGCAGCCCAAAATAAGACAGACAATGAACGGAAGGAGTCCTGGCTTTTCCACTCCCAGTCAATAGCCAACACAGTACAATAAGGAATTTATTTCTGGTCTCTGCCTGTGTTTCCACAGTGCAATGGAGAGCTGCTAATACACAGTGCCTCACATCAGCTTAGCCATTGGTGAGACTGAGACACAATGCTTGACAGGATTACAGACAACACATGGTACCTGGGGATGTGGCTAAAGACACAACCAGCTCCGAAACTCACAGAAAAAATGGGAATAAGGGCATCCCTGGCAATGCTTTGTCAAGCCTGGAGCAGTTTGTGGTGCAGTGGATGAGCACTGTGAGTCTTCCAGCCACACAGAGATGCAACACTTTGGCTGAGTGCTTTACTTGCTCTCACTGTAACTGCAGCAAAAGTACAAGCAGCATTTTCTTCAGAACAGTGGGGAATAAACCACAAATTGAGTGCTCTTTTCTAAAGGTTTTTTTATCAGGGGAAGGATGTATTCACCTGAGGTTTTCTACTGTTAGATTTTATAACACTTTCCATCATTTAAATTTTCTCCTGCTTAAAATAATTATTTTACCATGCAAAGAGGTATTTCTGCATCCTTGTATTCCCCCAGTTGGAGGTTGGATACATGTTCTCCTTTTATCTCTAGTAGTCACCTCTCAACTAAAAAAATTTCCCAGTTCAATGTTTTCATCTAAAACAAATTCTGCCAAGCCTCACTCATCATTTTGCTATTCTTCTCTGAATTATTGGTTTGATCTTAGTCATCAGACCCTCAAAATCAAAAACCTGTATTTGACACATGGCCAGCAACAAACCAGTGCCTTAGGAGAGTTTTTTCCCTCAGTAGTAAACAAATCTCTAGTGAGATTAGAGAGGTATGAGTGTTTTCTAAACAGAGTACTTGCTTTGAGAGAAAGGTTGGGAACCAGACATAGGTTTAGAAATCCTAATCAATGTAAAATGTTGCATTGTGCCATGTAAAATTTTATTTTTCAAAATACATATAATCTGCCTTCTCATCAATGATAATTTGTGGTATCAGTTTTTAAGCAGTATAATTTCTCCTGATACTTCTAAGTGATGGTTAATACCTGTTGGAAGAGGAGAATTTTCTCCTCATTTTCATACTGCCTTTCCCATTTTCTTTCCCTTCTATCATCTACCAAACAAGTAGATCTGACAGAAATAATGAAGAAAGCATACAGATGGCTATCCAAGAGCTTTGTGCTGAAGATGGCATGGCAGTGGCTGACTTTATTTAGCACCTCCAAACAAGTGAGCAGGATGCATCCAAGAAGGAATGGCATTACTTAGTCCAGTCCATGATAGACCAGCATGGTGTGACACTGGTATGCATGATTCAGGAAAAAATATCTGCATTGTGCCACTTGGAAACAGAAGAAACAAATGCTGAGGTTTGAGGAATACTCTAGGAAGGGCACACTCAGTCTTTAAAAGCATTAACACTCTTCCAAAGCTTCCCTAGCTGCAGGGGTAGTCTTCAAATCTCATATTGCCCAGGCTGTCCATTTCCAAAATGCAATCCCAAATACAGCATGAATGGAAGAAGTGATAGAATCAGTTTTCAGTAAGGAAATAAGGGAAACGATACTATTCTGGTGTTTTGAACTGTCTAAGTTTTCTAAAGGAAAATCTCTGATTTTGTACAGATTTGTTCATTAAGTAGCTATTACAAAAATACATGCTAGATCTGATTTTCACCTACTGGTGTGAACTCACTCACAGCAGAAGGGGTTCTGGAAAACCAACTCTTAGAGCAGCTCTGAGGGCAGCACCTCTCCTTCTCCTTTTCTCTATCCTGAACACAGCTGCTTCACAGGCAGCCAACTCCCTGGCTGAGGGCAGCATCTCCAGGAGTTCCCAGCAGTGCCTTAGCTTGCTGGGAGTGCAAAGACCCCCAGGATTTTGTGAGTTCCATTGGGTATGCATTAGCTGTGATGGAAGCCATTATTTAAGAGTCATTTACAGCTGTACCTGATTATTAGAGTGGCCATTGAGGGTTTTCAGTAGTCACATACATATGCCCTTGGAGTCATGCCTCTGTCCCATCACTGTTCATGAAAATAACTGAAAAATTCTCCATAAGTTAGTGCCATAATGACATAATAAAGCTGCTTGAAAACTATGCCCCTCTCTGACTAAATGCCCTGCAAAAAGTTGCAATGAGAAATTTTAAATGGAAGATACAATAGTCACAAAAAACAGATTTAAAAACTCATCTAGGCTCACTGAAATATTTGTTTTAACTTTTTTTTGCTGAACATTGTCAATTCAAAATGAAATGAAATCTATCCCTAAACCCATTAAATGTTTCAGGCCACCTATGTCAAGCTCTTCAATAAAAATCTCTGTTGCCTTTCTAAATGCCACTGCATGCATAACTTTTAAAATAATCTTGCTTTTATAAAGCCCAACATAAAATGTTCCAGCTGAAATTTTCCAACAAGTTTCATTCTGGAGAGGCTGAAAGAACATACTTAATTAAATTTCAACAAGAAATCAGGGCTAACAACCACTCATAGGGTGGAACCTGTACGGGAACTACAGGCATGAGAAAACCACCAAATACTTGAGCTGGTATCTGCCACAGAGTGGTGAATGCCCACATCTGGGAAAAAATCAGTTTAGGCACCCTGCTTGTGTTCATGCTTCTCTGTAGCATAATTAAGCCCAAAAACCAGGACAGCCTTAATCAGATGATTACAGCAAATCTAGGCATGGCCTCACTTAAGGGAAATCCTGTTGGAAATACTTCTCTAACAGAGAAAGACTAAAGAGATTTGGGCATAATTACCTATACTGAAATGAACAGATCTCACACATCAATACAACTGCCAAGCAAAACATGAATCTCGGTGTGCCTGTGTGATGGAGGCTCCCATGAAGGTATGTATGCGGTGCAACTGGAAGCTGCAATGGCACAGGTGTTCATTTGGGGCTGGCCTCTTCCCACAACTCTCAGCTGCAAATATTTCTCCCCCTTTCTATGCACAGCTCCCCGCAGCCCTGCTAAGGGCATGGCATCTGTAATGCCACTCTGAATCCCAAAGAAACTGCCCTGGAGCAGCTGCCTTCCCACCCACCACTTGGACCAGCAACAGAGTGATCAGTTCAGCTTCTCACTGTTCCTGTGCTGGCAGAGTAGGATGGCCAGGCAGGAAACTTCTTCTTCTCTTGCTCAAGGAGAAATTTGGCAAGCCCGGACTGCAGAATATCTCAGAGGCATAACCAAATGGCTGGTTCATTTGTTTAATTTCCTTACCCATTTTCTCCACCCTAAACTTTCACTTCATTGTGTGTGGGGGGAGAGAAAATGACACCAAACCCAGAGAGCAAGACAAAGTAAGAGCTGCAGCTTGGCAAATACATGACAGGAAAGTTAATCTTGTCCTAGTATCGCTCACCTTGGCAGACTGCAGTATCTTCTTTTCCCCTGCCAGTGACCAGCCATATCCTCCAACATCCCTTTTTGCTTTTATGTTCTTATTAGGATTCAGATGGATGATTTCAATGATTCCAGTATATTTAGTCATCACCTTTAGCTGTAAGCAGTTCTGATGGCAACCTTTTTTTAAAAAGAAAGAGAAAGTTTTTTCAATGTTCTTCATTCTTCCCATCAGTCACCTGTGGATTCTTAAAAATTTATCTTTTTGTCTCTCTAACTCAGTTCAAGTCTTTTTGATAAATCTCAGATGAAATAGCAATACAACAAGACTAAGAGGGAAAATAGACTCCTAACATTGATCCATTTTTCTGATGTTTAAGAATGGAGTGGAGACCCAAAAGAAATTTGACCAAGTCTTACTCTTGCCAACAGTCTGTGAGCAAAAAACAATACATTTCTGAGCACTCCTTAGGGTGAAGAGTCTTTCGCATTTAGAATGGGTACCTTAAGCACTGGCGGTTACGCTTGCATTTCCAGTCGTGAATAAAAATAAAATGTTCCTAGGGGAGGAGAAGTACCGGAGGCTGGAGCCAAATTTATCAGCACAGAAAAGTGCCTAGTAAGAGCAGGTAGGGAGCTGTACTTCCCTTCTCAGAGGAGCCCAGCTCCCTTAGCAAGCTGAACACCTACAAGGGGCAGAGGACCAGGCAGAGGCTATGGCTGTGTTTGCTGGGCCAAGCAGCATGTGGGAGAAGGTGCAGCAAACATGATAGGTGAGGGCCACGGAGTTTCCAAAGGACAGAACTGCAATGTTAGCTGCACTTGGTAGGCACCCAGAGCAAGCAAGGGGATGGTAAGCAGACCTCAATGTGAAAGAGCACTGCCTGTCACACAGGGACTCTTCTCCCTCCCTCCATACCCTAAGCAGCCATGGGGAAACCAACAAGCTGCAGAGCCAGACAAAAGAGGAAGGCACAATGTCCCACCTGCTTTGGTGCAAAGACAGGGGGCTGTGAGTAAGTCAGGATCTTACTGCAGGATAAGACATTGCTGCCCTTCAGGAGCTTGATCTTGCTCATGTTTAGATACCATTTTTGCCATCCAATGATGAAGAGTAGGTAAAGAAGTCCCAGTACAAATATTCTTCTACCCAGCAGAACAGGAGATATGGTTTGGGCTAAACAGCTGGTGATAATCTTTAAATATTTGTCAGCTACCCCCGTGGTCTCCTGCATTTTCAGTTGCAGCTGTCATAACCAGCAGTGCCATCTATCTGCCTTGGACAGCCTGGCCAAGAGCCCACTCATTTTGTTGACATTTTGCTTTTAATTTTTTTCCTTCCTGATTTTTCCCACCCGTTCCTCTGGCACAGGCTTGTGGTTCTCCTTCCTCCTAACAATGAGAGCAGATTCAGCAGCATCCTCCCCTCAGGCAGGGATAGATTTGCTGCAGCCACCTGTCCTTTACAGCCTCTCATTTTAGCTCTGAAACCAAGTTATTATTTCATAGACCCTGCTTGCCTTTCAGTGGCTGTCCCTGTGGCTCCCCTCCAGCACACAACATCAATTTTCAGGAATTTTGAATTTGCTTTCTTCCG
>NW_008237681.1:2381266-2388119 GCF_000691975.1 Corvus brachyrhynchos
AGCCCAAATGAAGGAACTGATGCCCCAAAACCACGGTGAGTTTCCGTATTCCCTTCCCTGGGGAGCACTGTCCAGTCTCCAGGCAGGATAAAAAGACAAGTCTGGTCTCAGATGGCTGCACCACAGGTTTGAAAAGGAAGGTATTATCTCATGATTTCGACTTGGAGGAAAGCATGCAAGACCCTGACTGAGACAGCTGGGATTGCCATGTAATGCTATCATTACATTCTCCTTTCAGAAATCAGGCTCACTGTAGGCTACAGAGATTAGTGGCCACTGTGGCTAACACGTAATCACGTTGATCCGGAGGGTTGTGCAAGCGTGAGTTTAATGCTTCTGAAAACCAGGTGTGACATTGTTCAGAACAAAATCCTTTCTGCTTCAGAGGCAGATATGGCCTGGGCACTGAGTGTGATGTGTTCAGAGCTTTCACCCTGACTTCAGTCCATCTGCTAGGGGGAACAAAACCAACCTGAATCCTACACTCGTGGGGTGTCAGTACTCATTACCTCCAAGAGCTGAACCCAGAGGCAGTGATTTTACGACATTCACAAAGATATTCTGTTATTTTACTGGGTCATCCAGGCTGAGTTTCAAAACACCAAAAACTGATTTTTAGACATGGCACCAAAAAAAATATTAAAATGAAATGGGACCAGATCAACAATCAGGGGAAGGGAAAAAATAATTATACATCATAAAATCATCTCAAACTCAAGCCTCCAAAAATCTTTCAGATGCAATAGTCCATCATAAAAATCCCAGCAGATTTAGGAGCCTGGGGCTCCAGTTTTAGTTGCTCAGTAATGAGGTAACCTCTGGCTAGCCTGAAATGAACATTTCTGAGCACATTCCCGAATTATCAGCTGTGTGTTACCATAAAAGCTACAATGAAAAATTCAGAACTAATCCTGATAGAGCATTAACTAGAGTTGGCAGCAGGCATATACAACAGTACTTTCAATTATAAGTACCAAGATAATGTAAAAAAAGCCTCCAGACTGCATGTGGACATAATTTAAAGGAAAATTAAATTGCTGATTCATCCTGGTTAATTTTGATTATGGCAAGATGTGTGCACAGTTGACACATGTGCTAAAAGTTCTTCAACTTTGAAGACAGATCTGGTTCATAGCTTTCAAAGCCAGAATCACCTACTCACAGCCATGTTCCGGGTGAGGAAAACAAAGAGCTTCTAAAATTGTGCAGAGAAAATACACACAGCCTTGTGGGACTTGGTGCTTGCATTTCTGTAGGAAGAGGGCAGGCTGCTAACTTTCCATCCAATAGGAAGGCAGGCAGGAGATACAGCTTCTTCCCTGGAAACCTTTGCCCTGTCATGGTTGTGGGAAGGAATGCCTGTTGCTTTAGATGAGCATTACAGGGGATTTTTTTACTGAGCATAAAATGGCATTATGTGGAAGAGGGCTGTAGAAAAAGAAGTACATTGATGGAGTGGATTTGTAAAGAAAGACCAATAAGAACTTTGGGAATAATCTTGCTAAATTATGTGAAGCTCAAAGACAAATAGGCATGCAGGCTAAGAGGATCCTCCAGGGGTCCAGGTAACTTTCAAGCCTAGAGCAACCCAGCTGAAGCACAGAAATGCACAAGGGCATAATATAACCTACTTATATAAAAATACAAGATATATATAAAAATATAGATTTTTCAGATGACTCTCCCTTTACAAGACACAATTTATACAATAGTTTAGAGATCAGCTTTTTTTTAACCCTTTTAGAGGAAGGCAAGCAACTTGTCCTGTACAGGTAGACCTTCTTTTCTGAGGCACTATCTGAATTAAGGGGGTATAAACCTCTGGGGATTTCTGCATTTCACAGATGTTTTTCCAGCTAACGAAAGGACTTTTTCCTGAGTGACAATGAAATGATTGCCTTTTGTCTCTATCTTCATCCCTCTGCATTGCATCCTTACTGGTGGTCAGTCAGTCTGTGAGCACAGCTTTCATCGTTGCAGCCTGTATTGCACCCCTGCATCAGAAAGACAGTTTTATGGAGCTTGAAAGAGATGAGAAAATAGTCCACTTTCTCCTTAAACTTCGCAAAACTACATGAAGCAGTTTCTCCAGCCAGTTTCCAGTTAGAAGGAAATAATATGATAAAACTGACTGCAGTTTTCCCCTTTCTGTGATTTCCCAAATGGTCTCTTCTCAGCAAAAATCTGCAAGGTGGGGATGAGCATAAGCTCTTCTGTGCAGCTGCTGCTGTGGGGCTTTGGCAAAAACAGCTCTCCAGACACAATACAGGTATGGTGCTGCTCCTGCAGGTGCCACACACTAGAGCTGCCATGTCTCACAGTGCTGAGGTATATAAAACGGCACAGAGAGCTGCCCTGCTTCCCCTGTACCTCTGTCCTTTTGAACTATTTCATGAGGGCAGAAACAGTAGGAAACAAGGTAACAGTGCTGAGGAGGTCCTAAATTGCGGGGCTTTCACAGCCCTCTATCTCTGAGGTCACTGCCACAGAGTCTCTTCCAGATTCCTGGATCTGGGAAGCCGGAGGTGGCCAAAAGCAAAACCGAACACAGTCAAGCTGGTGTAAAGATGGTCAAGTTTTACCACCATCCAACTTTGTCTCCCTTAAAACTTTATCAAAATCAAAAGGTGTCTTTGGAAGGATTTTTTCAATAGAACAACAGATCTCACCCAACATCTCCCAAGAAGTTTTGTGCCATGTTGTTGACAGCCTCCCCCATATCATGTCATCAAGCCACTGGCTGTCACATCTCCTGCTGTCCTGTTAACACTATCGTCTTCTCATGTAGGGCTGCAGTGGCATTAACTTTCTGGATGGCTTGTTTCCACCTAACACATGACAGAGAGCTGTCAGCACAAAGTCAGCTGAGAAAGTCCCTGGGGATTGCTGTTGGTTCAGACACCACAACCCTAAGGAAGTTTGTTTGTATAGGGAGAGTCTGATTTATATCTCTAGTACAGTAAGGTGTCCGCACCTTTTACCGTGATTGCTTATACTGACTCAAATACTTTTAAAAGAAAATAAGTAATTAAGTGAAAGCAGCCTGCTATCAGGAACCAAGGAATAATTTATAAACAGTCACCAAAACTTGAACTGATTCTGACACTTCTCTCAGATATTTACAGGAGAGAGAAATTCATATCAAATGTGCTCTGAAATCTATTTATGAGGGCAAGCTGAGAGATGGAAAATATAAGACACAGAAACATTACCAAATGGATATAAAACTATTTCCAGTACGCTCCATATTGCAGCATTTTACCAACAGTAAATAAAAAATACAGTTTTACTTAAACCAAATCAGCTTAACACACATTTCCTTAAAAACTAAACAGTGCCAAGTTGTGACAACCCCATTCATAATCCATTTATGCGTATTTAGCCATAGACTCAAAAAGAAACTAGTCCTAATAACCAGAGATTTAAACACTGGTATACCTTCATTACAAGGGCAATAATGCATAAGACAATTACCTGGATTGAAAACAATTGATTTTTGTATTGGACATTATCTGATGAATTTTTGCTGATAGTCAGTAATACTGTAAGTCAGTTACTCTAGACTTGAATTTTAATTGAGGACTGTGAATAACTGCCTCGATGTAGCAGAGCAGTTACACCATCCTTTCAATTAGGCAGACTTTTTTCTGTCATCCCTGGTTTAAAATAGTCTGTAACTAGGACAGAGCAGTTATCCAATAAATTCAGTTTTAAACAGAAATTTTTCATCACTAATAGTGAAACAAAAGCTTTTTTATAATCCCTCACAGAGTAGGTTTTACAGCATGGCAATTGTCTCTTCCCTTGTTCACAACTGCAAGCAAAAATTGCCACTTGACTGTAAAACAGTTAATGTATTTTATAAATACATTAATGTGCCTCATGATATATATGCATATGCATCTCAGAAACACCTTAACTCATAATCATAAATTTCTTTAATAAAAATCATAATGATCTTTTATCATAAGCACTAATATATAATATCAATCTCCTATCCTTATTAACATAAGAAAACATCATCTCAATTACAAATAGCTGATTTTATAATAAAATCTAGATATAATTAAAATATTTAACATTCATAGCAAAAGCTGATACAATAACCCAAAACCTTTTTAATTCCAGATTCAGCACAATGTCAGTTTTAGATCCTAACCACACAAATCAACAGCCAGTCTCATGGTTTAAAAAGAGGAATTCTAAGACCTACACGAAGTTACAAGACTTTATCTCTGCATATAGCTGTGAGCAACTGAACATGAAAAGCAGGTAAAGAAGAAAGGAATGCAGAGTTTAGAGTGGTTTTTCAAAGGGCTTCTTCGGAGTCCTGGCACACATTGCGATAGCTGCATCTCTCTCTCTCTTCCCCCTTGTAAGGAATTAAAGATCACAGTTGCCTGTCTCAAGCACTTCTTCTCAGCTGTGGGTGCAATTTACTGTGGCAACAATTGTAAAGGAACATGGTGAGGGCAATTTGCTCACTGAAATTCAAAAAAAAAGAAAACAACCTGAGATAATATAAATTTTAAAAAGATAACAATTTCACTTATAACCTCACCAACAGTAAAGCCACAGTTTTTGTTTTGTGTCAGGATTAAATCACAACAGATCTGTACTCTACCCCATGGAGAATAGAGTATGGGCTCAATATAAGGATACGTTTGCATAAGAACCTTTTGTATGAGAACTTTTTTATATGTTGAATGAGAACTTTGTACGTTAAAAATTAGTTTTTCATGGTGTGTGGAATTACCCAGTTGGACAGGAGCATTGCCTATAAAATTCTTCCAATTATAGGTGGGTGCAGTTGAGAGAGAATCCTATTTTAAAGCCATTGAATTATGTGAACACACCTCCTCAGCAAACCCATTCACACTTGTTCCAGTGTACAAAGGTAATCAATTTTTGTACAGGACCTCAAGATCCCCTTGAGATTTGGCTGATCAAGACAATTTGCATCTTAATACATGATCTGTTGGGGTTACCCCTCCATGGAATTTAAAAATCTAGAGCCATTGTGTAATCCTATGGCTAATTTCAAGACATATTGGGACCCCATCCAACAGGCACAGTATTACGGAATCCCTCACAACCACTAGTCATTAAAGAACACTCTGATCCTTGGGACTAACGGGGAGGAGGCAGTGGCTAATGAGAATTGGGTTGACGATTGCAATTGGATTTACATTTTTAATGACTGGGATATCTGTTGTACTCTGTATGGTTACTTGCCTTATTGTGTCTGCTGCTTTTGTCTTTTCTCCTGCTATCTACTACATACACATCACCCCCATGGGCAACCTGTGAACTGACAAAAAGTCCCTGGAAGACAGTCTTTGACTCACGGGGTGGTGTAGGGACTTAGAGATCATAGTTGCCTGTCTCAAACACTGCTAAGGCCACAGATGGACTTTGCCATGAGATAAGCACAGAACAGAGCAGCAGGATGGCACTAACCCCAAGCCTGGCAGAGCTGAGATCTGGGTAGCACATCCAGACAAAAATTCCCACTGTGGAAAACCATGTAAAGAAACTCATAAGCACCTCACCCATCAAAGAAGGATCACCCAAAGTTATGGGACAGATGGCACCTGTGACTACCAGCAGCCACTGAAGCCCCCACAGAATATTCCTCTGTGGATACCTGGAACTTGGACTGCAAGTTAAACCACCATAGTGGGAACTTGAGATAAGATAAAGGTGGCACTATTGTCTGGGTGTTTTCTCAGACCTAGGGTGAGGTTAACAAAGCTGGGGGAGAAGAATGTATCACTGATAGTGGCAGAATTTATGAGCCACAAGGAAAGCCGGCTCAGCAACTGTGCTGGGTATAAGGTAATTCTAGCAGGGGGAGATCGTGACCACCAGCTCACAGACCATTCGTCCAAGAAATCCACTGACTCAGAAGAGAAAAACTGAGCATAGGTCTATTTAGCATTAGAAGCAAGGGAATCATTTAAACAACATAATAAGAGAACTGTGTAGCCAACGAGCACTTATCCCTTTGTTTGCAAAATTGTATAAATAGAGAAAAATTTTTAATGTCCTCGGGTCTCTGACCACTGAGAAGCCCAGGGTGAAGAAGGACCAACAAATTGCTGCCGGATCCATAGGTGGTGACTATCTTCTGCTTAGTCAGTCTGTCTCTCTCTCTCTCCTCTCTATCTTCTGCTTTGTCTGTCTCTCTCTCTCTCTCTCCTCCCTTTCTGCTTCTTTCTATCTCTCTACCTCACATTCAATGCTAAATTAAATCCATACTATTGACTTCAACATATGCCCATGTTTGCACCTTAATTCGGGCAGAGGCATCTCTCAATAACGAGATCACAACATTTCTCCCCACAGAGGACAACATCCTCATAAGGAAAGCTGAGAAGCCCATTAGCCTGCTCCAAAACAGAACATGTGCCACCCCAGTAAGTGTGGTCATGCCTCACCTAGTTGTTCTCCATCTCTGCACCCCATTTTTTATGTTAATTTTTTATCATTAACTTGATCTTTGCTTTGCTAGAGCAGACTGATCACAAGCAGGCAATGGTAACATCACCTTTCACAGGCCAACAGCAGCCTGGGTAGGCCCTCAAGAAGGTCTGTAACACCACTGCAGAACAGTATCACAAAAGCAGAACTGAGAAAACAGATCTTGAATGGCCTGATTTATACCCATATGAACATTTGTGCTTCTTCCCACACTCATTTGAGGTTACACAGCCCCTGTTACGGTACCTCCACCTCTGTCAGGCATCCTCAGCGCAACCATTTCTCAAAGAGAGGATGCTGGGTTACTTGTTTGCTGCCAGCTGCTGCCAGCTGTATAAACTTCCTTTTCTTACTGTTCTTTTTGTAATAT
>NW_008237681.1:2388251-2424545 GCF_000691975.1 Corvus brachyrhynchos
CTGCTTTTCATGTCTAGTGAGAGCACTACTTTTTAAAAAAAAGCCCTTTGAGGAGCAGTGGTTTAAATGGAAGTATTTTCTATTTCTACTTTGATATGATTCCCCTATTTTTAGGCATTTCTACTCTCTCTATTACATAGTTAATCCAGAATTTAAAGATTCAAGACAACCCTGAAATTAAAAGCAATTTTCATGCATCAACAGAAGTGGCTTTTTTTATTTTTTCTAACATTTTGAGCTGAAAACAGCTAGAATGTAGGAGCCTGATCAAATGGGTGTTAAAAAATAATCCTGAAGCCTCTGCTGAGGTATGGAGAAAAATGAGAAAAGAAGACTTCAAAGACTATTAAACAAAAGATATCAGTGTAGCAGCAGTCATGTTTTCCTCTCCTGAGGTCAAATCTCATCTTAGTAAAGTTAATGGAAAAATCAGCATCAACTTCAATGGAATTTCTCCCCTGACTTGGCATACTGTGGGTGTGCCCTGATATCAAGGCAGGATTAGGCCCTTAGCACCAGCTCTTCTGTTGGCAGCCCTTAGCACTGCAGGTTAGTGCAACTACAGGAGATAATGATATTCAGCTCTTAGAATTTTAGAAGTGCAAATTAATTACAATCCCAGCTGAAAAACTCACACGTATCTATCGTGCTACGTCCTGTGTTATTTAAACACTCATTAGGTATACTTTAGAAGGAACTGCAAACCACTAGCAAGATTTACTTTCTGACACAGGTTCTCTTTGAAAGCTTCCACCAGCTGACCATGGCACTTTTCCATTTCACCACTCATCATCAAGATGGTGTCAGAGAGTAAGTACTTCAGGACGTATCACAGAAGGACAATATTTTTTCATGTTAGATCTCATTTTGTATCAGCATCTTTACCATGTAAGCTCTAAAGGAAAATAAATTTAATAAGAGCCATCTGTGACATAAAACTGCAGAAGAAATAATTAAGATTAGTAGCAGACTTGGTTTCTGAATGAAGATATACAGTGTATAACCCCGGCTTATGAATCCACTTTATCTAAATGATTAGTAGCTCACTTTTTTGTTGATGGCATTTAGGGCATGAAAAATTATGCTGGTGTATTAACCATTTGATTAACAACTTGTATGAGTAAAAAAATAAGAAAAAGGAAGCACTATTCAGTTCTCTGACTCAAAGACTGTAAATTTCACATACATAAATACACTTAAGAATTGTGATGTGATAAATGGACAGAGGGAAATCTTCACATTCACACAGCTTATTTAAACCTTGCTCTCCAGAGTTCTGCAGACTATATTTAGCTTTTCATTTTCCTTTCAGAAATTTCATTTCAGAAATACCTTAGGAACAGCTATTTTTGGCCTACACATATCATTGTAGCAATGCCAGTGCTAATCTACTGACAAAACCGCTTAAGGATGCCACAAAATTAAGCTCAGCAGATAAGAAAGGGCATACAGAGTTGCTCTTATATTGTCATCCTTCAGGAGCATTTTAAGTCTGTGCTTTACAGTGAGTGCTTTCAAACAGTCCATACCACCTTCACCACCTTCAAAATCTTTTATTATGTATAATTTTCTATGTGTATTGAGATACATTTTAGTGTTTATAAAATTATACTTTCCACATGTTAAGCTGCCAAAGAAATTCAATAGATTACATGGATTTTAAAAAGTGATTGGAGTCTGCAAGTATTTGTATAAATATCTCCTCCATTCTTTGAGAAGGTTCAGAAATGTGTGTGCCCTTCATATGTCCTGTTATCAGACAATAACATACTCCATAATTTTATGCTCCAAAAACTTCTGGAAGCAGTATTGAAAAAAAGACCTTGCAATAGGCTTTTAAGAATGATAGAATTACAGTATTGTTTTACACGTGAAAAATGAAGGTTATTCTTCAAGGCCATGTATTTCATCCTCCACTGTATGAACACACTGTAATCAACATTGGCACCCCAAAAAGAATGGATGAAAATGTTCTTCTGTTGCATAAAGCAGCTCACTCGAATGGATCAATCATTACAAGCTACACATGGATTTCATGTTACTTAAGAAGCTCAATTATTTAAACATCCCCAAATCTAATGGCCTACTAGGTGCCTGCAGTTCCTCATTCATATTTATATTCATTCATATTTAGAGGAGGGATGCAATACAAACTGTTCAAATCCAGGAACCACATTCCAGAATAAGTCCTCTATATTCAAATAGTGTTCAAATAATGTTCATCTGAGAGTAAGACAAAACTTTTCCCCTGCTTTATTTTATCATTTCCACTTGTACCTTGAGTATCTAAAGGTTTAATTCAAGGCTGGTGCTGCTGCTCCTCCTCCTCCTCCAGTAAAACCAGGGGGAAAATAAGTTGATGCAGACTCCTTAGAATGGCAGATACATAAATTGAGCTAGATTTCAGCAGTTCTGTACTTTGGAATGATCACCTGCCATTTGAATGAAGTACTGCTAAAACAAACTTGAAAGATCACATGGCAAATATTTATGCCTAATGAATATGTAGTTCAAGAGAAATATCTAAACTTATACCTTGATACCCAACAAAATGGTCCTGAAAGGCATCTCCTTCAATAAAATTTTTAAAAATCATTATCATATGAATTTCAATATTCTGTTATGCCATCAATCAGCATTAACAACAGAATTTTTTTTAAAAAAGGAATTACAGATTCAGTATTGCATTTTCTCTGTGAGATTTTTTCCCCTTCTTTTCTTATTGTAATATTTCCACTGCATATCTACCAATCAGCCTCTCTTGCAGCAGATTTATTCAGATGAACAGTATTTATATAGTGCTCTGAATTCTCTTTTAGACACACAGTGCGGTCCAAGTGAAAGTACTCCAGGCTGGATCTCAGGAGACCATGGGTTTTACCACTGACTTTGCCACTGACCATGTTTATTTTCGTTATCTTTCCGTGTCCCCATTTTCCTCATTTCCATGGTCAGAAGGCCAAAATATTTTGAGAGAATCTGTCACATTTTGTGTGCCCTCCTCTCACTAGGCTCTGCAGTGATACCAATCTATGTAGTAAAAACTTGTTCTTTCCCCTGAATTACTAGCACCTGTGTTCCCAGAGAGCAGCCAATTCAAGATTAGGCTTTTAAGAGTAAAAAAGGGCTTTTTAGGTCACTGCTATATAAAGTATGAACCCTTGTGCTCTATCAAGGTGTAAGTGCAGTATACGGGATCCTGTTCTTGTTTTATCTCTTTTAGATTCACTCTCTTTTAACATAACCTTACCAACTGAATCAAGTTTTATTTTCCATGGTGTAACAGTTTGCACAATCTCTCACAAGAGTTCTTGCCTTGCACCTGTCCTAGTAGAGCATTTATACCTGGTTTCTCTAGGAGGGATTATAGCACCCTTATTTTGAAATCAATCACCCAAGCTGGTTCTTGCAAAAGAGAAGATTGAAAAGACAGAAAAATTCATTATGTGAAGATCTATGAGCTTTGAACTGCAGTTGCCCAGCTCAAAAGCATAACTGCTGTGTATGTACACTGACGCCTGCGGCACCTCTAGGAAGTTTGTCCTTGTCATTAGTCATTCTCATGTTGATCCTTAGGCAGGATCCTCATTAGACCAGCTGATCTGTGCTTTCCTTTTACCTTGTCCCCCTGGAAACACACAGATTGCAGACAAAGGGAAATAACCCAACTGCACGTGAAGGCAGGTTTGGATAATAACACTGCCTCAATATTTGTCTGTCAATATGTGGACTGTTTTGGGATACCAGATACCCAGAGCACTCTTTGGTTTAAAAGGAGCCCAAGTGCTAATTCTCAAGACCATAGCAAAAAATGAGATTTGTTTTCAATTTATCTATTCTATGCATTAAGATCTACATGTTCACTCCCTCCCCCTTTACTCACAGTGTAGAATTTAGAATAGAATAGAACAGAATAGAATAGAATAGAATAGAATAGAATAGAATAGAATAGAATAGAATATCTTGAGTTGAAAGGAAACCACAAAGATCATTGACATCCAACTCCTGGCCCTGCACAGGACAGCACCAGGAGTTACACCATGTGCCTGAGAGTGTTGTCCAAATACTTCTTGAGCTCTGTCAGGCTTGCTGCTGTGACCACTTCCCTGGGGAGCCTATTCCAGTGCCCAGCCACCCTCTGGGTGAAGAGTCATTTCCTAATATCCAACCTAAATCTCCCCTGACATAGCTTATTTCCACAGTAAATGGAAGTGTTCCTGGCTTTGAAAAATACTACCATGTTCTCTGACAGAACAGCAGCTAAAAGAACCCCAAAGAAAATCACAACTTTGAGCAGCTCTTGATATTTTGTTGTCTTTAAATCTAGGATTGATCTTAGCTGCACTAGTCCATCAACAGTACTGATAATTTTCATTTATTCCATTCTGATTATACAAGCTTAAAAAAAATTCAATATTTGGACGTCTGCATTCCTACAATGCCAGGAGAGAGCAACAAAGAATACAAATGCATCGAAGTCAAAAGGATTTTGCCTAAGGCAGAAGTCAGGGTTGGGGGATATTATGATTTGGGCTTTTTTTAAGCTACACTTCTCGTCTCCCAACAGTGTATATCTGTATCCAGCAGACGTACTTACCCCTTCTTGCAGATCTGCTTCCTCCTCTCTTTTTGCACTGGTCAACTGGTGCTTCCTCTTGTGCAATTGAATTTGGCAGGTGCAAGAACATTTGTTTATGCTGTGCACAAGCTGGGGAATGCTATTTTGACAGCTGATAGTTCTGCAGCATCCTTGGAGAGTTTTAAAAGCACATAGAAAACTTCATTATTTACAAAGCTTTACAGCTGGGATGCACAAATCACCCATGGCAAATTTGTCAAAGGAATATTTGACTGTATTTTTAGGTATCCACCTTGTGTAGACTTTGCACAAACAGAGAAAGGTATTTTGTCTCAGCTTGCTATTTTGGGAACTTTAAAATTCATGTTCCTTCCTTACTCCTCTGTGCTTGATTTTCTTTTTCATTGGGTGGTTTGAGTAAGGGGGTGTAGGTTGTTGGGGTTTTTGTTTTGTTTGGCCATTTCATCTGCTTTGGTCACTGCAGCGGGTGCAAGATGAAATCTGGGGTTTCCTCAGCTCCACTCAGCATCAGAAGACAGTCACAGAGTGGCTGTGATCCTCTGAACCTGTTCAGGATGTTGTGTAATATTCCAGCCTTCCTTTTTGTGTTTGCAAACCCACAGTTTTTACAATGTTTTATCAGCATAGCATGATTTGTATTTCTTCTAATGTATATTTCTCCTTGATCATTACCATTTCAGCCAATGCTGCTTCTTGCTCTTCTTCCTCCTTCCCAGTCGAACAATATTTTATGCTGAGATATGCTCAGCCATTCCCCTCACCTCCCTTACCTCAGAGAAACATTAGGGACTGATTTTGAGCGAACACCTACAGCCTGTATACAAATTAGCAGGAGCAATGGGTGTTCAGCAGCTCTGAACCATCAGGCCCTACCTTCATATTTATGATGAGCTCATTGACCAAAGGCTGAGCACCTGCACCAGGCTGGTGGTGTTAATTATGGTGATTTTGTTTCCAGTCTGATATTAGGTGGTGGTTTTAATCAGTGCTTCTGGGAATCTCAGTATTCATCATGGAACTCTGGCCCTTATGAACCCGGAGGAAAAAAACCACAAAAATACCATCCAGGTGTCAAGGCAGGTCAAAAATATATTCCAAAATTCTTTGTTTTATGAAGTATTTATTTAAGCCATTTCTTTGCATACAGAGGACACAAGCCATAATGCTTAAGACTTGCAGTAATGCAAAACTTCAAAGAGATTTTCACTTTGTTCTCTATGCCAGTGGAAAATATACAAGGTGTCTATTACAGAAACTGGGAAAATATTCATACTGAGTGGTGACTTGGTTTATTTAATGTTCACTTAGAATAAGTCCATAATACTTATGTAATCAAATGTTCCATAAATACTCAAGCAAGTTAAGAATCTGACAGGAATGTTTGCTGGCTTCTTCTGAAGGGTCTATTATTTATCAGTCACATAAATCCTTCCCAAAAGCCTGATCCGCATCCAGCCAGGAAACTGAAGCATGCTGATGTACAGAACCATTTGAAATCTTGAGTATGGTACACTCATAACAAGCTAGGCATACATACTGTACACACACACAATATAAACCTAATATTATTCATATAAATTACTTGGAAAATAATTTTGGGCAGAGAAGGTGACAGGTTTGTAATATGTTTGCAGACAACTTGTAAACAGAAAGTTTAGATTCACCAGATATTTGCTCAACTCAGTTTTGTCTTAAAGAAAATACCATATTTTCTTCTCTGTAGGGTTCTTATTGGATATAAATAGGTCTCACAAGGTTGATCTAACTGCAAAATAAATCATGGGAGAATGAAGGACCTTCAGCAGTTTCCTTAACAACATGATAATGGCACAAACACGGCAGTGATGTTTCTGGCACTTGCTATTTTGAGAGGTTTTCATCTCCTTGAAATGAAGAACCCAGTGGGAAACAAGCAAAGGTTTCTTGTGGACAAACAATCACTGCTGCTAGTGGAGAGGAGCTTCACCATACCTTGCAGAGGTGTGCATCAGTCTCATGCACTTCAGGCTTGTGATCTGCCTTGCCCTGGTCCTCCCACTACGCTTCTCCTGGGGCAGCTGATGCCAAAAAACAGCCATTGGGAGTTGCCAGAGAAGTCAAAATTTGTCCCACTTTCCTCGTTTCTCATTACCTGGGACAGCACTCAGGGAGGAGAAACAAAGTGTTTTATTGCATCCACTTCCTTCACTGGAAAGGCAGGAGACAAGGACAGCTGGGAAGGGCTGCTCTCCTACAGTGCTGCAAGGATGTGCTGAGATCTGGCCCATGTCTAATGTTTGGTTATGTCTGTTGTGTTGGTGCTAGGAACATCCTCAGCCAAATATTTCAGATGCAAATGTTTAGACAATGGACCATAAATCACATTACCTGGAAACGTTTTCTGCCTGGATTTTTTTTATTGCTGCTAATCAAAATGCAAAGAATAAGATGGTTTAGGGGGGTGGAGGTTTTACCCTCTTTTGTGGTACACAAGGCCATTTCTCTATAATTCTCTATTTGATCTGTAGATAATTGACTGTATGTAAGACTGTATATGTTCTGGTTCTGTTGTGTGCTCCAAATCACATCCGGTATAAATAGTAGTTCTTGTCCAAAAATGGGAAAAAAGAAGTTCCTTTTCTAAAATGCTTTGATTCTCTGAGCTTATGTTGGATAAACTTCAAGCTATGATTTTGTACATCAAGGAACTTGATTCATTTCCTCACTATGTCTCATGTAAGGAACAGACCTGTAGAAATAAATGCAAATTGAGTGGGAGATAAATGTAATCATTCAACAACCATCCCACCATGATGGAAGAGAAGCCATATATTAGCAAAATATAACATCTTTCTTTCCTCCTCTTCTTCCTCCAATTTTTCTAATTCAAACACACACTACTCTCCACGCACAAATAGTGAGACTGACTCTCCAGCTTCTCTTGGGGTGAAAACTCTGCTTTATGGTTCATCATGCTCCTGCATTATTTCCATCCCAGCTGTGCCCAGAGGACTCCAGAGACAGGCAGGGCAGAAGTGCAAACTCCTCATCCTGCCTCAGTAATATTATACTTTTTCTACTACTATGTCTAAAGAATAAATTTTAAAAAGAAAAAAACAACTAAACAAAAGACATTCCTGTGGAAGAAGCGATTATTTTTTCAAGGGACTTCATAGTTAACACTCTGCCATTCCTATTTCAGTTGCTGTTTCTTTTTGTATTGATTTTTTGTAAACTTTGTGATTAGTAACAATTAGTGACACTTGCCTGGCAGCAATGAATATTAAAACAGGTATTTTCTGAAATAGGGTGGGTGGGGAGAAATGGTAAACATCATCCATGAAGACCCAGGCCAGGTTTTAATGGAGTATAGAAAGTCTTCTGAAAATCTATATAAATTAACTGAGTTAGATAACAGCAGTGAATTCATTTTTTTCTGTCACAATGTGAAATGCATGAGCAGCCAAGGGCCTCATGGGAAGAAACATTCTCCTTAAGCAGTGTTCCACCCAGTCATGTTCTCTGAGAGATATCTCCAAACAAAGCCCTTCCTGCAAATTGGCTGCATGTTACACTGGGCTGGATATCAAGCTCTGTGGTTTTCAAAACAGGGAAAGTAACTTGGATATGGCTGTATGAACACTTTTAGGTTCAGCAAACCTGATAAATACTACAGGGAGAAAATCCCATGGAATCCCAGTGACCAGTGAGTTGGATTGAGACCAGGATTTAGATGTCTACATGTAACCAGATACCAGTTCAGACCTCTTAATCCATTTACCAGATCAGAATCTTGATCCACCTCCCTCAGCTCCTACCTCCTGAGAGGGACTAAAATTGAGTAGCCAACTCTGTGGAATATAAGAATAAATTAACTTAATATGCTTTAGAGAGCCACAAATGCATTTACTGCTGCACAGGAGATTTAGATAAAGTATCCCTTGAAGGTATTTCTGAGAATGGATATGTTAATACTTGAACACATTTTAGACTTGTGATCACTTAAGTTATATAGAAAAGTTAGTTTATGCAGAAGGAAGAGGCTTGTGAAGAAAATGGAATGTCTAACAGTGGTGATCGCTAGAGGAAGGAGATCGCAGCAGAGCCAATTGCCACTGGGTGATGCAGTAATCTGCTACCTGATTAGATGGGCAAGGTAGCCATCAGCAGTCTTTTGCTGCACTGTGCCACTGATTGCAAATGGGACAACTCAAAACCCCAAATTTCTCCAAGCTGTCCCTGAGTCCTTATTATCCGCTGTTAAGAGGGGGTTGATTATTATCATGTACACTGAAAGAGGCACAAAAACATTAGGTTGACCTGCATATGATGTTTTTTCTGCTACATCATGGAATCAGGCATAGAATATCCTGAGTTGGAAGGGACCCGCAAGGACCATTGAAGTTCAGCTGCTGGCCCTGCACAAGACAGCACCAGGAGTCAAATGTGCCTGAGAGTTTTGTCCAAACACTTCTTGAACTCTGTCAGGCTGGTGATGTGACCACTTCCCTGGGGAGCCTGTTCCAGTGCCCAGCCACCCTCTGGGTGAAGAATCTTTTTCTAATATACAACATAAACCTCCCCAACACAGCTCCATGCCATTCCCTTGGGTACTGTCAGTGGTCATGAGACAGAAGAGATCAGTGTCTGCCCCTCCTCTTCCCCTCATGAGGAAGTTGCAGACTGTGATGAGGTCTCCCTTTGGTCTCTCCCTCCTCCAGGCTGAGCAGACCAAGCGACGTCAGCTGTTCCTCAGCTTCCTTCCCCTTTAGACCCTTCCCCACCTTCACAGACCTCTTGGATGTCCTCTAATAGTTTTATATCTTTTTTATATTATAGCACCCAACACTGCCCCCAGCACTCGAGGTGAGGCTGCCCCAGTGCAGAGCAGAGTGGGACAATCCCCTCCCTTGCCTGGTTGGCGATGCTGTGCCTGATGCACCCCAGGACAGGGTTGGCCCTCCTGGCTGCCAGGGCACTGCTGACTCAGCTTCAGCTTGCCATCAAGCAGGACCCCCAGGTCCATTTCTGCAGTGCTGTTCTCCAGCCTCTCATTCCCCAGTCTGTCCGTACATCCAGGTTTGCCCCATCCCAGGTGCAGAGTTCACCACTAGTCCTTGCTGAACATCATACAGTTGGTAATTGCCCAGCCCTCTAATTTGTCAAGGTGTCTCTGGCTTTGAGGGAGTCAACAGCTCCTGTCAATTCAATATTGTCAAACTTGCTAAGTATCCCCTCCAGTCCTGCATCCAAGTAATTTATGAAGATGTTGAAGAACACAGGGCTGAGGGTGGAGCCCTGGAACCGCACTAGTGAGAGGTCACCAGTCTGATGTCACCACATTCACTATAATCCCGACCTGTGAACCAGTTCCTCACCTGAGATTTACCTGTAATCCACTTGTCAGTTCTGCCCCATCATGAGTCCTGTGCAGCATTAGGAGGCACACATGACCCTTCTGTCTGGGAATCCTCACCTGCCAGGTGAGGAACCTTTCCTTGATGTCTTATTGGAAGACAGAGGTAAGATCAGGAGGTCCACAGGACAGGAGAGCACAACAGGGCACAGGAGAAGGCCTCAGCAGTGCTTGGAGTTTGCAGAGGGTGTTCCAGGACAGGCTTCAGGCTAACTTGAATGCTTGCCTACCTTTTGACAGCTTGAGGACATGCCTGAGTATGCAGAGAAGGACCCACAGGATCCACAGAGCACAGATGAACTGAACTTGTTATGCCTTTTGGTGGCTTGCAGGCTGAAGTAGTTCCACAGAAAGCATTTGTTGGTACCCTTTATCTCTAGTCAGGGGGCTTTGAGAAATGCTCAGAGCAAAGTGCACCCAATGAAGAACCCCTAGCCCTAGAGCTTTTGCACCACGCTGCTGCCCTGGAGACCACTTAAGTCTCATAGGTCAAAGATTTCTTTCCCAAATCTCAGATCACCTCAACTCTCTTGATATCTCAGCTGTCTCTTACAGATTTCATTCATAGACAGCTACAGCATAGCTGCACTGCTCCATGGGTTTCCATTTGTTCACAGAGGTGTATAAACCATCCAAATGCTCACTTCTGCCTTTGAGCAGAGCCACAAAACCTTGAGAATTAAAACCATTCTTAGGGCCACAAGAGGTACTACTTAACACTGCGGTATGTGAAGCTCAGCTGACAAAGTCAAACAGCTTGTAATTGTCTGTCCATACCCATCAGCTGGGTTATATTGGTACTGTCTTTATTTTGGATGTAATCTTTCAGACTATTTAAAAACTAGCAAATAAAAACTAGTAACTTAAACAGTGTCAAGGAGACAGGCTCAAATGTTTTACAAGTAAGGTCCAGAATCCCAGAAGAAAACCTGTCAGATCTGGGTTGGAAGGTCAGTCCAGAAATTACTATTATGTGTTTGACTTCACCTCTGGAATGAGGGAGACAGATGTTAAGCAAGGATGGGAGGGAGTTCAGCCCAAAAAGGTAAAGAATCATTTCTAATTTCACTGGTGCATTGGCCGGGAAAAAAAAGGCTGGGAACCTTGTTTGAAGCCAGCTGTACTCCCACTGCAAGCATCACAACTCTGTGCAAGAGTTACTGTGAGCCAGCTGTAAAGCTGCTTCACATGAGCAGCCTAATCCCTGAGGGCACAGAAAACACCGACTCAGCATACACATATCTTCCACCGTCAGCCAGGAGAGGGAGTTTAGAGAAAGAGGGGAAAAAAATCCCAAAAACCCAAAAAAAACCCTAGCTTTCAAAACTGTGTCTACAGCAAGCAATCAAAGGCAGCTCTCCTGAAAGGATTCCCAGCAGGGAGCATGGAAGGGAAGCAGCAGTGAGTGCAATAAAGCAGCAAAGTCTGTCCTCGGTGCTGCAGCTGTGGTAAATGCCTAAGGATGGCAGCTCTGGAGCAGCTGCCTGGTAAAGGTACATTCTCTGGTGCTGCTCTTCAATATTTGAAGAAATAGAAAGAAAAAGAAAAGACGCAGTGTGGCCCTAGAAAACACATGTGGTACGAACTGGGCTCACGACACTGGCAGGCACTCTTCCATTTTAGAAAGATAGCAGACCAATAGAAAAGAAACAAGTGTGTGTTTCTGCTTATGTTTATAAATAAAACACACCATATGTACATGCATAGCCTGTAAATACTAGATAAGAATCTATTGTAAAGTGCATAAAATTCTTTATTTCTGTCAAAAATTTGTATTCACCCAACTCAATAAAATGGAGCATCAACCTTGCTTATGTGGACCCCAGCAAAATTTGCAGTGGAGATGCTGCCCCCAGAAAATTGGGTTAAGCCCTTCTGAAATTGGTTTGTTTCCCTTCTGTACATTCCATCACTTCCTTAGAAGCAATTTTTGAACCTTCAAGGGTCGGTGGACCATAGGTTAAAAAACACTGCCCCAGAAAAGCTGATCACAATCTAAGGCCTGCTGTGCCAAGCACTTCCAAACACCAGAGGTCACACCCCACCTCAAAGGCCTTGCCATAAATAGATGAGATGGAGAGAAGAGACACAGGGAGTGGGAAGCTCTGAGAAAAAACTCCACTTGCCTGAGGCCATATGGGTCACTAGCAGAGCCCCTGTTTGCTTTGATGGTGTGCAACTCTCCTAGGAGTTAAAAAAGCCCATTTCCATCCTGGTGTGGGGCAGCAGCTGAACTGAAGGGAAGCGGGTGAGATTCACCAGGCAGAGGCAGCACTGCGGGTTTCAGGGGATTTCCATCTCTCTCTGTCCAGCCCTTCCAGGTTTCACACACTCATGCCAGGCACTGACCACACCTGTCACATTTAAAAGTGATTTTAAATCACTTTTATGTCTTCTGGGGTCTCCAGTCAATCATTTTCACTTCAGCAGCCCTTCAGGAACAACATCAGACAATGCAGCTTCCCATGAGCATTACCAGAGCACTGCACTGCTGTAAGACATGCCCATGCTGAGAGGAGACACCCAGAGACAGAAAATGAGTTTGCTGCTGCTGCCAGATCTCTGCTCTTAGATACTGCTAATAGGGAAAGGTGCTCCAAATACCTAGGACCAACTGGGCACTCTGTCTTTTCTTCAGCCCAACAACTCTACAGGAGACTGCAGTGCAATTTAGTAGTAACTGAAGTAGATTATGCCATGTCCTGCAGAGATGCCTTTGCATCTCTTAAAGCCATATTTCTGGCTGTGTAAATATTTATATAAGTATTTCCATATGTACATAAAAGGCCAAACTATCTGCAAATTATATGAAGATATCACCTGTTTAAATTCATTTTGGACTACCCCAATGTGAGAAATTCACACAGAATCATCAGCTGTGGAAAGTGCAGCTTGCTGGGCATCTGCAGAGCAGGGATCCAGTGGAGTTGTAGGAAGAGTTAGCTCAAGCAGCAGGAAATAGTACCTGGCAGTAGGCTGCATTCAGGGATGGAGTGATCTTCCTCCGGATCTGAGGGGAGACAGCCATTGCTTGAAATGAACTGAACACGAGAAGTAAAAGTTAGAAAGGTTCCTGAAATAGCAGGCAGGAGAAACAATGTAAAACAGAAAAGGTATTCCCATTTCCAGTGAGAAGAAGTTAGTTGCCAGGGCTGGAAACGCCTGGGTGCCATCCTGAGAGTGATGCCCACACAGCCACCCTGGGTCCAAACAGGGAGAAGGGAGAGCCACTGCCTTTACCCCTCATCCCCTGTATTTCTCTGACTGCCGAGAACAGTCAGCAAGTGAAGCAGGAGGGGATCCCAGAGCAAGAATTTAATTGTTCCCTCTGTCCAGCCTTTTCTGGTTTTGATTTCCAGTTAGAGCCTGTTTTGGGTTCTGAATCTCAGTACAGCTCACTCGCACACTTGATAATACACTCAGTCATTGAGCAGTTACCTGTCACAGCTCAGTTCTAGTGGAAATTAAGCCAAAATGCAATTGTGCTACATGATACATTGACTCAGAAGGACAGGTTGATGCTAAGGACAACTTTTTTTACTTTTATTTCATGTGTTTGTGTTGTAGAGGGTTTTCTCAATGAGAGTATGAGAAACTAGATTATGCTTTTTCAAGGTACAGGAAAAAATCAAACATTTTACTTGCATTATGATACATAGAGATGCTTTTGGGCATTTTAAAACCTGTGGCATCCAAGTAATGAAGCAACTTTGTTAAAATGGCAGAAATAATTTTCCAGCTATTTTTGGTAATAAAATGCAGATTGTTTTAGGAATCCAGAGATTTATATTTATTTACTGATGATCATGAAGAGTTTTAGCAGTTACTTTTTAAGTTAAGCAGACAGCTAAAAGCTACCTGTTTTCCTGGTCTTCTATATATTTCCAAACATACTGTTTTCCATTCAGTTTTCTGGTGCTTTTCTTTGAATAAAATGTTAGAACACATGCTTAATCTTATAAATCTAAATTCATTGTGAAAGATGTGGTATCAGAGAGGCCCTCTTTTTTTCTGTGAACAATAAGGAATACATCTGACTAGAAATAAACTGTGGAATTACATACAAAATATCACAAAAGTATGACTTGAATGTATGCTAGTTGACAAAGAAGCAATTTACCATATAATATCCATGAACACAAACATATTTTACTGTAGGAACCCTACCAGAAAGTCCACAAGAGAGTAGGAGCAGTTGAAAGAATCTTACTGGTTGATATCATGGTTATTTTTACAGTTCCCAGTAATTTTTTTACAATCTACTAATAACTCAAACATAATAAAAATTGCTATAAATATAATATTAGCTGATGAAGAGGAAAAGCTGCAGCAGAAATGTGTCAAATACCTTACAAATAAATGTCCAAGTAAATTAGAACTTTGCTCAGAGGTTGTTATATTAATAAGCCATGAGCATTTTGGCACAAGAAAGCAGTAACATGGGCTTTGCAGAAAACATTGCAAATCTTTTCCCTTATTTTAGGACACTGCATGAGAAAAAAATTATTTGTTTGGTGGGCTATAATACTGGATGGTCTCTGATTCCATACTTTCTGCATTCAGAGAGCAACTGCAGCAGACCTGAATAACTGCACACAGCACACCCATGGGAGACATCAAATCACAGAAAATCAAGAGCATACCCCTGAGAGACATCAAATCAAACCATCTCGAGAACAAGTATGTTGCAGATCTATTAAAGCACAGTTATAAACAAGTTTTCTTCTGTAGAGGAATAGTTAAAACAGAAGGTGTTGACCATTGTTTCTGGAATTAGCTATGACAGTCAATGTATTTGAACAAAATTAAGAGCAGGTTAATGCATTCATGTTACCAAACTTGTTAAATAACAAGTAACCTGGTAACTAAGCCAAATAAAGTCAACTTCTCATGGGAATAGATCACTGACTCTTTTTGATCCTGCTATCTGTTTTATTAACTCTCACATATTAAGATAAATAGACTGTAAGCCTATATATATAGATCTATATAGAGAGATCTGTTAAAGCTTATTTTCACGTATTATTCAAATTTTTTCTTCAGTTGAATTAGTAATCTGATTTATTTGAATCTGCTACCCTGGTAACACACAGAAAAATGGTGAAGTTTCTGTCTTTGCTTTCTTAAAATAAAAAAAAGATGTATTCTCACTTAAGTGGGAGATAAAAATACTATTTATGTAAATGTTCATTGTTCAGATACAATACTGCACAAGTTTGTACCCTATACTTTACACAGTTTTAATTTCAAATATTGAATATTAAATACTTACGGTGGATGGTTATTAGTATTTGATAAAAACAACTTCAACAAAAAGAATTCAAACATCTATTTTTTGCCCTAAACCTGCACTTAAAGTCAGAATGAAGAATTTTGCATGGTCCTCTTGCACGTACATCTGTGCAGACATGTTAAAGACTGCCCTCCTGTCTGGATTTTACAGAATGGTTTCATATGGCTATGATCACTGTGTATTAAACAGTCAGAAGATATCTCTTAGAGCTCTACAGATATTTCTTGTCTCTTATCCTGTATTTGGATTTTATATCTTTTGAGAGAGGTTTTAAGTTATGGCTAACCAACTCCACCCCATGCCAGATTCTGTATTTATAAGTTCATGACTATATATTATATTTTGATCTGCCTTTTGACATTTAGACTCTATCCATCCCAGGCACGTGTGAAATATGATTAACAGTGCTGCATATTTTTCCAATATTTCACAAAAAAAAAAAAAAACAGGTTCCTAGTTTTTCCAAAATTTCTCACATCTTCATGCATCTTCCCTATAAGGCACTGATGGTTTCCAACAGATCCCATGTGAGCATCTGGTGTGGGGAGGGCAACGTCTTGTTCTTTTCTGTAAAGTACAATGAGGTTCCAGTCTATGACTGTCTCTTCTGGTTAATGTCTGAGAATAGTTTTGGCAGAAGACTTAAAATATTAACTGTGTATTTTGACAGATAAACAAAATGTGCATCTGACTTTCAGAACTGTACATACATAAAGAGGCAGCTTTAAAACAAGTGGAAAGTTAACAGTAAAACTTTTATTTCTTATAAAACTATAAAATATCCAGTCACCCCTATAAATTGTAATATTACATAGCCTCTAGGGTTGCTCCAAACTACAAAGATGTTGCTCTGTAGTGAGCAACCAGGTCAATCAAAGGCAGATCATGAAGCTTCTGGGATTTACCTCAATTCCTCGCAGCCCATCCTTCATTTAAAAAATACAGAAATTTTGTAATAGGTAGCAAGGATGGTCTCTTGATGCAAGGAATAAAAGAATTCCTAGGACTTTTCTAATAAAATAAAAACTGCTAATATAAGCATTGTGACAGGGTAGCTTTTATTTGAGCAATCTGTGGGCCAGATAAACATCAAAGATCAATGCCAGTGACAGAGAGGCCTAAGACTATCTGAGAAGAGACACTGCCCAACTAACTAACAATTCTGCTTGCAAGGATGTGTCGTGATTCAGCAAGCAGTAAATTGGGTTTCAGTGTTGCCTGATCAAGACGAGAAGTGCACCCACTACACGAGGCAAAGCACAAATCCATCTAAGGACACATCCTCCAAGCACAAAAGCATTCAAAGACTGTCATAGGTTACGGTTTTTTATAGGATGCTTTATGGCAGAGAGTGTCTCCAGCAGCCAGAAGGAGGCAGCTATAAAATCCTCAAAGTCAACCTCCACTATCACGTATCCTGCCTAAGTCAAAAGAAATGCAGACATGTGCCCACAATCAAGTCAAATGTATCCTGCTGCATCCCAGATGCCAGAGCTGGTACTAATGGTCATGGAGCCTTCGTTCCAGAAGAACAGCACTTTGTAGGGTATGGTATGAACCAAACGTGGCACAAACAAAGCACCAGGTCCCAAAATTTGCTTCTTCTTTGAAAAAACCTGGAACTACAGACAGATCCTGCAATTACAAACATGATACTTCCTTCCAGTAAGAGAATTTTCTCCATAGTTTAAGGAAATGTAATTAAGTTAATTGATTTCCTAACTTAACTTAAAAAGTAGTTAATAGGAACAGCTTATGTGTTAGTGTTTCTAGAATTAATTTATTCTGTGGTAATTTTAGGAAAAATTTTATGGTAAGTTATTCGAAGAGTATATACCAGAGGCATTGCATAATCAGAAAATTGTTTAAGTGTTGTTTTGTAACACAGTATTTCTGGCATCAGTATTGCAATGAAAGGAAGACTGAGAATTCCTGTCTGGTTTGGCTATTATACAGAAGAGTAATTTATTCTCTTTTATAGACAGCAAGGTTCCTGACTTCAGCCAACAGACAGAGCAATTGAAGTATATTACTGAAGTTTTACTACAACAGTTGATTTGTCCATTGCTGCACTTCTTCCCTAAAAAAAACCAAACCAAAACAAAACAAAAAAAAAAAAAAAAACCAAACAAACAGAAAAACAAAAAAAAACCCCAACTAGTCTTCAGATGGAAAAAAAAAACCAATACCAATGAACAACAAACCAACAAAACTAAACAAACAAACGCACGCCAAAAAACCCAGACACAAACAAACAAAACCCCCACAATTATGCAGGTCAGCTCTTCCTTTGAGCTAAAATGAAATTACAAGTTATGAAAGCAATGCTTTATGGAATGTAAGGGATATACGAGGCTGATTATAACATCTTTCCATTAGGGAAGAGAGCAACATCTTTCAGAAGGTAGAGAAACAATATTCTAAATTGATTTGTGAACATGCCTTATTCTCTTCTACTACTTACTTCAGTAGGTGGGAATATTATTACCAGGTTTATGTGATTTTCTAAGCAGATTTGCAACTTTGAGCATAATATCAAAATACAGTACATTGTACATCATATCTAACAATACTCAGAGCTACAGAAGACGACAAGAAATAAGCAACCACGAATAAAAGTTACACCTCTTATTTTACATCTGAGAACATAAGAATCTCTGAGTACCTGAAGAGTATATTTCATACCTAATTTATACAGCACTTCAAGGATGGTTGCTTGATTTCACCTTACATGATGCTTTTTTTCAGCATACATTTCTGTAAACCCATTTCACTTTCCATAATCTCTAAGGATTCCCTGGGGAACTCCATGAAAGAAGATCCAAGCTCTTTGAAGTCCCTGGCTGATAGAAGCCCAACCACTTCAGAACTGGGAGACAACCTGCTGTTTCATATACAAAGTTAGGTTAGTTCTCCAAAAACTGTTATTTCAAGATACCTTGATGAGTCATGATAGAATTCAAGTATAAATTTCTGTGTAACAGGAGGGAAAATTCACAGGCATCAAACAGATACTTTGGCATTTGCTGTAAACTGTGCAAACACTGCACTATTCCAGAATGCATGTTAATTTCAACACATTTTTCACTATCAAAGACACTCTTCCTTCCCACTCTTTGGTGCCCAGAACACTCAAGTCAAATTCCAACACTGATCTCTCTTGCTTTCATAGGAAACATAAACAGGTTTTAAATACTCATGGTAAGGACAAAAGGTTCACCTAAACTTACATTAGATATTTTATCACTACTACTTTCTTCTCCAGCTGGGAGAAAAAAGAAGTTACAAAAAGAGACAGCAGAACTCCGTCATAAGAGCAATATTCCGTCTCAACAGGGAGGAAGCTTCCTAGCAATAAGCATTAAGGATTATTCAAAAGTTGTGGCAAAGACAGACACAGAGAATATTGATACAAAGATAAATTATTCATTTCAAACTCTACTTCTAACCTTCTTGTGACCAAAAAACACAAAATATGGTATCAGTAAGTAAATGTACTCAATTGTGGTAGGCAAAGTGCAACATCCATGTCAGTGGGAAAAGAATACCAGAGAAATCGGTCTTGGCTGCTGCCTTCTGTGAAAGGGATAAACGAGAATTTAAACCATCACTGATGGGGAAGGATTTGGTACTGAGAGACCCGAGCTGCCTAACTGATGGGGTATCAGATGAAATGAAGCATTTCCTGTTCAGGAGACCAATCTCTGCACCAAGGAATACTCAGGCTACATAAAGTGCACACAGATTTGAAAAGCACTGGGAGCTCTGCTCAGCACAGTGGTTACTCAGTAGTACTCAGCCGAGCATGGAAACTTGCTCAGAAGTCCTTTTCCTTGGCAGTAGAGATCCAGATAAATACAGAACTGCTTAGACTGGCAGTCACTGTTTTGATGTTGGCTTCTACAGAAGCAACAAGGTGGTTCCTTGCTCAGAGATTTTTGTTATTTGTGGTTGTCTGATCACTTAGGATCCTGGATTGTATCACCCATGATACAATCCCTTTCTCAAAGGGCTCACAGTCCCAGCAGATTTTGGCATCTTTACTTTGATGTATGGAAACTCCTTGGAACTATCCTGTAAAAAGATATTTATATCCCCATGGTGGCGATTCTAAGTAAGATATAAGGTGAAACAAAAATTTTCTAGGAGCCATCTGTTGAATTTCTATTTCACTTATTTCTCTCTTCATAAACTTAAAATACAGATGAATTGACTTGTCCAGAGTCCACCTCCTTCAGCAGCAAAAAAAAAGTTTTTGAGGAAGCTCAGCACATCTGGAGAAACCAAGGAATTGGCAGTTCTGCCATATGTCCTTGTGGGCCACTTGTCTGAATCTGAACACTGCTGCTGGGATTTCTGCTGTGACTATACACTGTTCTCTGCAGATGATGGAAAAGGAGACTAAAATTGCAGATGAAGATTAATTCCCCAGGGGGGCAAGTTTGTTCAGATCTGTCTAATGCATTTTTCACTTTAGCAGTTTTATATGTAAATAAAACCAGGGTGCTATTTAAGCACAAATTACTTTGGATTCCTTAAAGCAGATGTGCCAAACCAATATGAAAGTTGGAAATAGAAACTGAATAACCCTGCTAAGTAGGATCCAAGGGGGAAACCAGCAAAAAAGAAACACAGAATTACTTCTTATTTCTACACTCAAAGGGAACTTTTTAATCCAGTGATAGCCAGACCCAGCAGGACTTGAGATCAGTTACAAAGAAAGCACAGTACTTTCTGGAAACTCACTTTTGTATTCTTCATATGCTGGAGACAGCACGGGCAAGCCTGTCTACATAAGTTACAGCAGGCTGTCCTGTTCAGGTAGTGCCTCACAGGACCAGAACAGCAGCTGGAAATTGATGTTCAGGAAGATTGTAGCAGCACAGGGAGCAAAAGTAACCAGCTGTTCAGATTACTTTTATGAAGACTGGCCACTGAAGTTTTACTTCCTTGTAAACAGGAGACAAAACAATAAGAGAAATAAGATACCTGAGGTAAACAGCTTCTGGAAACTCATCAAAAAGGCTGGGCTGGGAGATGGGTAATTTCTCTGCTCTGGGAACCATGCAACAGTGCACTGCAAGGGATCAGATTGTCACAGCCATGGCAGCCAGAAACAGCACAATAGGATAAAAATAATACAGGAAGAAGGAAAGTGAGTAGTCGTCAGCTGGAAGAGGCTGGCCAAGATGCAGCAAGGGTGAAAGACCAGCAAACAGCCACCTCTGCAAGCCAGAGATGACAATAACTTTGCTTAGAGGACATTACCAAGGCATACAGTGAAAATGTGCCACTAAAGCCAAAGAATGTGTGGAGGTGCTCCTTTGTAGGCCCAACCTATAAAACGGGCTCAGATACTTTGGCTCCTCTTTAGAATCTACATCTCTGCACACCAGATACCTCTCAGTGAATAATGATTGCTTACTTCTGAATAAGTCATTTTTGAGCTTCTTTAATCAGCTGCTGCCAGCGGCTCCCAGACCAAAGAGCTTGCAGGTGGCAAGCACAGCTGGGGCTGTCATGTTAATGTGATCAGTTTTGCATCTCCCTCTGGATGGAGCCACTTGATCTCCCCAGTTCTGGATGACTTGAGCAGCAGCTCCCTAACCACTGTTGATATTGGTCAAAGGCACCCATTTTGTGTTTGAACCACAACTCACTCTGTTGAGTGATAAAATGAAGATTTTCCCTGTGCCAAGAGCAAGAGCTCTGACAGTAGCATTTCTATTTTCTCTCAGCCACTGGAGGGTCCCCCCTTAGCAGGAGTCACCCTTCCAGCACTGGTGCCTCCAGCTGGGCAACCAAAACACATCTCCAGAGCATCATACTGGAGATACTGGTCCAAGGTCTTCCATGGCTGTCTAGATAACAGGGACTTTGAGAGAGTTTCATATTATATCAAATTAAGCTAATATTGCCTGGTAAATGCCCTTACACCCCAGCTAATGAGTATTCTCATTGCAAGGCTTAATTCAGTTTTCACTCTACTTTTTAGAGTTCAGCCTGAAAGCCTCTATTAAATTCTTGCTCCGCTAGTTCAATAGCAAGCCAGCAAAACCAAGGTAGTGTAAAGTTTTAGGTCAAATTGCATAAAGAGGGCAAGAACTGTTCTTCTGTAAATCCACATAATAAATTCTAGTGGAAACACAGCATATTAGTCCTTGTCAGGATAATGGCTGCCAAAGAAATTCTGTGCTGGTCATTTTAAATTGAAGAGGAATCCAAATTCCTCACCAGCCTGCACTTCTGCTGTATTATGTCAAGCTGCATTTATTCCCACTGTTCCAGCTACTCAATTTTTAAACAGCATTCTTCGGTGTAGTAACCTATTCTATGTAAATATCAGAATGTTGAATTATTCCATTATATACAACATTTCTGTAAAGCAGCAGGTATTTTACATAAACTCACAAGAGATGAAAAAACAATTAAGTACCCCACAACACCAGTCACAATTTAAGCATCAGATTTCCAGTGAAACCTCAGCTAGCTCACCAGCTCTCAGATAAAAATCTACAGCTTTAAGAAAAGTTT
The DNA here is from genome assembly GCF_000691975.1 of Corvus brachyrhynchos. NCBI lineage: Eukaryota > Metazoa > Chordata > Aves > Passeriformes > Corvidae > Corvus > Corvus brachyrhynchos. The sequence goes on from NW_008237681.1 coordinate 2,410,074, forward strand.
TCCCTGTGCTAAGTTCTCATGGGATGCTGAATATTCAGGGATGCCTGAGGTAGCCAGCCAGCTGAGATGACCTTTCATCCTTAGGTGAAGCCCTTGATCTGTGGCGGGGTTTGAACTAAGGGAATAGGGACTGGGCACATAAAAAAATATATGAGCCTCTGTTTATATACTGCTTTTTTTACAGCGTGGTTCAACTCTGTCACCATCCACAGTAACTTCTCCTCTGTTTAGCTCAGTGGAATATTTATTTTATTCTCCACTGCATGAAAGACTGTTTGAAGCCTGAATAGCTAATAAAAATTTGGACCTTTATTAAGCAACACTAAGTTGTTGCCTCAGGTATGTAAGCACAGGCAAAAAACCTTCCTGTGTTTCAGGATGGAAATAAAGCTGCTAAGGTACTTATAGCACCCTGTCTTCACCCAGGTTGTAGCAATGAGTATGTTGGACAGATAGCAAAATTAAACAGGGCTTAAACCTACTTCCACCCTTGTTTTTTCTACATCAACAAATTAAGAAATGGACATTAGCTTTCCAAAATCAAAAGTAAACGCAAAAGTGGGAGTTTAAATTTTGATCTGTGCTCTTACCAGTAATTATAGGAAAGACAGCGCTGTATCTCTTGTCCCACTCCTACTTATTAGCAAAAGGTTATTCATTTGGCATCACTAGCAAAAAACCATACATGTTTTTTGCTACTGGTCTACAGGCGTCTCCTTATAGTTCTGGCATCAAGTAGGAAAAAAGTACATTTTATTCATTTTATTCCACAAAGATTTTAACTCTGTCATGAAGTTTTGGCTCTGCTATTGAACATCACTATTTCATAGCAACCAGCACCTAAAGCTATTTTCACTCAGAGGTGGCTGGTTTTCCTCCTAGGAAAGACACAGTGTATGATATATAAACACAGGTATAGACTTTAACTTTGGACAAAGACGACCAGAAAGGATACAACTTGCATCCTTAGACATACTGCTGTTTACATCAGAGGCGGTGATAGCCCTGTCTGAGATACAATAAAGAACACAAAGTATTAACTGGAAGAGTAACCGAAGTAATTTTGTTTTCTATCTCTGCCGCATACTGAGCACAACATGACTCCCTCAAATGGCTAACTTCTGCACACCGAGTCTAAATATTGCCACCCCGTGGTCTGACAGCACTGTCTGCCAGCCCTGCAAGCAGGGAGACGAAACACTTCTAGGCTGGGTACTGCACATTCCAGTCCCTACACATATTCTACATCCAGTTTTGGTTTTTTTCACAGACCCCTGCCAGCAAAAGAAATGGTTCCCTGATGACCCCACTTCCCTCTTTATACCTTTTTTTACCCAGGTGCCGCACCTGACTTATCCCTCCTGCAGCCCAACATGAAGACAGACACATGAAGCAGCAGAAGTCAGCAGCAAATACACATCCATAATAAAACTTTCACTGCAACATCACACAGCAAGTGCAAATTCCCTTTTGAGGAGATGGACGGCACAGGCAGGGAAAATACTTCCAAAGCCTTATTCCTTGCCATGGCAGCATGATTTCCATTGGACTTTGTGTATGAAGCCGTTTCTACAACAAACATGTGGAGCTACACTTGTTTCTTTCTGATGGAGGAGGGAAGAATTAGCTACAGTCTTAAAGCTTTACGTATCTGTTCCGATTGTACAGCTGGGCAAGAGCAAAGCAAGTGCAAATAGCAAGTGCAGACCTGCAAGGGCATACAGCTCAAAGACCTCTCTTCCTGTAAGTCTTCTGTCCAGTGCCACAGTAAAAAAGGCTTCCTGGAGAGGAGAACTGAAATGAAAGTCAGCAAAGACAGATTTTATATTCTTAGTTTTATGGAGAAGTCAGAGAGATGAAGCAGCTGGTGGTGTCCCAGACCTGGAAGGGACCACTAGGATTGGCTAGTCTAAACTACGTAACACAAAGTCCTTAGTTAATGGCTGAGTGAATCAAAATATCTTTTCGAGGAGAAAACTTCCAATATCTCTGCAAGGACGGAATCCACCAGGAACTGCTCCGGTGACTGGCTACAGCCACTTTCAGAGTGTTTTGCCCATTTTGATCTGTCTAGCAACACCTCCCTACTGAGGGATGTTTTCTATACCTCGGCTTGCTAGACTGGGGAGTATTACAGAGCCTCTATTTCCCATACAGCTGCTTACAGACAGTTTAAGCCTCTGAGTAGCTCTCCCTATTTGAGTGTTCTCCACAGGCTCCTCCCCTACGTCAAAGCCACAGGAGGCTGGGCAGGAAGCCGCAGCTGAGCTGCTCCAATAGACATCATTAGAGCAGAGCAGCAGCTGTGCCAAGGATCCAGACCCGAGTTACAGTCAGAAAGAGGTACTGGGCATCTTTCAGGGTTACTGTTATGTGCTTCAAAGAGCAAGGGATAATCTGCCCATTCTAACATTAGGTCATCTCCCAGCCTCTAGGGGATTGTGGCTTAACCACTGAAGTTAATTATCCTTCCTTACAGCTTGACAGTCTTTTCAAAGTTATAGATGTTATTACTGAAAACTCCAGATAGTCTCCATCTTTATACAGAGGTCTGATGTCTTAACTTTGCTTACTCTTGGCAATAACAGTATCCTGTGACAGACTAATGTGCCTGTTGTAAAACAGATGTTTTAGCACAGCAATGATATTGCCATATATCTGTACCTCCTAATGGACCATTATTTTAGTAGAGGGACTAGGCTGCACTAACAAAGCAATAGTTGTGTTCCTGAGAAGTGACGTGTTAAAGGCTGCTGAGAAAGTCCAGAGAAGGGCAGCAGAGACCCCTGGGAGTATAACATAACAGATGCCAGAACTACAGCACACCCCAAGTGTTGATCACCAGCCACTGGCCACTGAGTAAATCCATTTTTGAGAGCAGGGTGGAACAAGTTCTAGGACATAACTTGAAAACAGGGAGACTTGTGTTACAATTTATTGCAGTTGCTCAAGGTTGGTAGCCTAGGCAAAGCTGTCTTCAGATTATCTATGACTGCAATGAAAGCAACTGGCTGTGCAGGATGGATCTTTTGGAATAGAGCAACTTGTTATACTGTATTGATAGGGATGGATGGTTTCTTAATTATTAAAGGGAAAAAATTATCCCTATTCCTTTTGCTTGTATTTTACTGCTTGTGTTTGGTTGGGTACCCACTCCCTCCTCCCCCTTGACGTGTTATTGTAATTTGAATAGAATACCAGAAAATTGCTTTTAATTTCTTTTTTAAACTCCTCTCTCTAAATGGTTGCCTCTTTGGTCTGCTGATAACAGAATGGGAGAACAGTTGTCTTCTTTTCTGTCTGCTATCATGGTCACCCTTTCTTTTCTTTTGAAAGGAAACAATTTTTCATTCACAACCAGATGCAGAGATTCCAGAACTCTAAAGGATAATCAAGCTGAACAAAAATCAGGAAAACTTTTAAACTCAACCTGTTTATTCCAAATTCTGTATCTTTTCCTGAACACACTCCACTTCTTAAACATCCTGTGGAGGTAGAATGGCCAGTGCAATTCCAGAACAACCTAGATCTCATCTGGATCTGATCCCATCACTGATTCCTTTAAGAGCATGGAAATGCATCTTTACTGCTGACTGCCTTATACAATGGGATTCCTAGCATTTTATACATTGTCCTGGCACTCTGAGTTCTCTGTACAGATGTCTAGATTCCTTCTGGGGTTACAGATATGACTTACAGCCCATTAAATGGTTTAATAAGTTTCTAATAAGGTGGAGTTTTGTCACCCAGGGTTTATTCCTTCACCTCACAGCTGGAGCAGCAAAGGCTGTGGTGGGAGGGAAGGAAAGAGCTGAACTCTGCCATCTTTCCAGAGAGAGGCAGGAAAGCCAAAGCTCAGGGAGCAGAATGATCTTGACACAGTATTTTTTGAAGCTGCAGTGAGCAGGGTGGCTGAAGGCACCTACTCACCATGGAAGAGAAATAGTGACCCGGGAAGCAACTGTTATTTATAACCTAACAGCAAAAGGAAGGCTTCAGAAACTCTCCCTTGTAGTCTCTCCAAGATTTCTTATGGATAAAGGACTTTTCAAAAGTCCTCAACTGGCTGCTCAAAAGCAGAACTCGCGCTGAAAAGAAATATGGTCTCTTGCCAATCCTGTGCTAATTAAGCCTGTTTATGTTCTGCTTGAATGGATGACAGCATGTCCTCCTGGGAGTCCAGCAAACCTGGGAAGCAACTGCAAGTACCTGAATTTTGTTTTGACCTCACTGTGCTACTCTTGCTTGGGGTAAAAGCCTGGTAACATTGATATAAACGTCACCTGAAGGATGAACACTCCTGTACCCCTGTTGAAATTTGGCAGAAGTAGGGTGCTTTTTCCAAGGTGGGAATGCACCACTGCTGTTTCAGTAAGGTTCCTTGACAACCCAGACCAGGCCTTGGAGATTCAAAAATATTTGACAGAATGTTTCTGGCCCTTTGGGGAATCTTATGCTATAGCCATCAAAATGCAGTGAGGCACCCTGGGAAAATCACTGGGAAAGCTCTTGACAGCCTTCCTTCCTGTGATTCCTAGTCCAAATACATTCCCTCAGGAGGCTGGAACTCTGTGAATAGACATCTGACTTACAGCTTCAAAGCACATCTCTTTATCCATCTTCTTATTTCTTTTTAAGAACAGTACAAAGTGGAAAGAAAGCAAGCCTATTTTTGTGCTACTGCCATATCAATGCAAATACTTCAGTTGGTTTTTCAGAGTTCCAAAAGCTGATCCACTACTTGAATAGCTCTGCAAAGATCAGTGTGAAGGTGGAGACTTTGAAAGGAGGCTTCCAGAATTTTTTTTTGCCAAGGCTTCCAAAATATAAGACACGTTTCTCTGTTTGAACGTCTCAGCCAGATCACATGAATAACCATTTCATTAACCCTTAATCACTGATAGGAAATCTGTTTAGCTTTTTCCTGTTTTTCAAATGAGGGTTCAAATTAAGCAGGAAAGGTCTTTGGGTTGAAAGATCATTCCTTCTCCCTTCCCCACAGAGCCCAAATGCTGCAAAACATGTGGGTTTTCAGACAAATCGCCAGGCTTTTATGCAGGAGGGGTTAATGTGGAACACATGCATGCCAAATTATGTTACATAGTCTGGCAAAATCCTGGGTTTCTGTTACAGCCTGGCCTAAATTTCAACACCAGTATTAATTTTGGCTTAACAGGTTTTGATCTCACATCTTTTTCAATAAGACAGTCTGCAATGACATAATAGAGGATGAAACAGAATCTTAAACTGGAAAGTCAAAAAGATTTCCCTATGCTGCCAAATCAAACCCTCAGAAGTCCAGCTACTGGCTCATGAGACAATTTCACTCAACTGCCCCCAGCCAAAGTCTTCCCATTGCCTATGACATGTGGCCTAACTCCCGAACGAAGTTTCTCCTGTAAGTGATTTTCAACGAGGAAAGCAAAAGGAGGATAGGAGTAGGAGACATTATTGTTCTCAAAGTCCACCACCTGCAGAGGCTCCTGCAGTTCACGCAGAAGGTAAGAACTTGGCATCACAAAGCTGCTGAGAGTAGAGCTCTGAGCAGCCTCAGGAGTGGCCAAGCCTACAGTGGCACTCACCACTGGGTTAGTCCAGCTCCAGGCACTGGGTAGGCTCCTCCTTGCCATGGGCAGTAGTGCACAGCTGATGACCCAGCAGAGTGCTTGAGCTGGGGCAGCTTTCAGCACGTCCCCCTTCTCTCTGCAACCTTTATGTTCCAGGGGAAACCTTGTCCAGTGGCTTTGCAGTCTTGCCAAGTTTTTCCCAAGCCTCCTCTGCAAACTGACTGAGATATAATGGAAAATGAACAAGTTGCAGTGCATTTGGGTGTGTTGCCCCTGCACAGTCACACCACCCTTACCACTATGGTATCTCAGCTGCAGTCCTAATTCTTTTAAAATTCTCGCTCATAAACCCAGATCTTAGGATGCACATATTAAAAAGCAAACAAACAAAAACAAACAAACAAAACCCCCAAGCCCCCTAGAAGAGAACAAAATAAATCCCAAGTCAGAATGTCAGAATAGCCTGTGATTTCAGAGTTTAATGATCCCATTTTAAGGTGATACAAAATCTGCTTCAAACAACATACCCCAACAATTCCCCAGAGTTTAACATACAGGTTCAAATTAACAGCTAGTTAATACTTGTCTCAGGCTAGCAAAGACAGAAATGAATTAGTGGATACATGATAAATAAGCTTTCAAAAACATTTAAAAAGCAGAGGTGAGCATGCTCCAAGTACCAAGACACACGCCAAGTATGGAGTGGTCCCACAGATTTTACTGGTGTAATAGTCCATAGAGTCAATACAATTGTTTTAAACTAGTGAGAGTACTTATTGCAACTCATGTTTTTTGTGAAAAAGTATCCCAGGATGAAAATGATTGTTAGCATTCATCTTGTGCCCACCCAACAATAATTTCAGCCTCTGTTATTGCAAAACCAGAAGTCTGGGAGCTGAAACAGAATGAAGACGAGAGATGAAATGTGCATTAAAGGCCCTTCAAGTCCATTTTATTTCTGTGACTCGCAGATGTATGATTACTGCTTGGTTTCTCTGCCCAGGAGGCAGACACTTTATGTATGACTACTTTGTGTATGGAAAATTCAGAATGGTATCTTATACCCCTGGATTTAAATTCAGTAAAAATATCCCTGTAATATACACTAGCCGGTAACAAACACAAAGCCAGATTCTTTCCATGGGCTCTGAGAAATGAAAAGTCTAATACATATTACATTATTTATTAGGATGGCATTATATCATTTTTTGTTCCTCCCATGTAAATATTATAACAGAGAGTTTTACAAAGCTGCCTTATAACACTTTTTTTTTTTCCAAAGGAAAAGCAATTCCTGTCTTGGGAATTGAAAAAACAAACAAAAAATTTTATAGACAAAACCCAGACACTGCAGCATGAAGCAATATCCTGGATAAATGGAGCTTCCATCAGCAAAAGAGGAAATTCCTACTGCATTAAAAAACCCCAAAACAACTAAACAATATTAGCCACAGATGAATGTTGCACCCATTTTGCCAAACAGCTGAAGGTCAGAAGTCCAGCCCAGCAGCAGCACTTAACTCTAATGGATACTATTTGTCTCACGCAAGGGTGGCGTCATTCCACTGAAGAACAAAACCCATGCTGGGAAAGTCAGCCCATGCAGTGGAGTCTGCCTAAACCACTTCCATTTAAATGCACATTGTACTCAGTGATGCACAGAGCTGGCATCCAGGATTGCCCCTAGAAGGCAGCTCAAGCAGTGGGATCATCTCTGAGGCAGCTAAAATCGTTCCTCAACTCAATAGGAATAAAGTTTCCTTTCAGGTTTATCTTCTTAGAGGGGCTCCTGAGCTACCCATACCCCATGTAAACATGTAAAATCAAACACTGACCCTTTTCTCTCCAGCAGCCTGAAATACGTGTATTATACTCCAAACTTTAAACATTTCTCTTCCTCTACCTTTTTGAACATCAGGAAGCCACAAGGGGTCAGTTAGCTGTGTCTGAAGTGAAGCGTGCTCCTAAGTGTTTGTAACCATATGTTCATGCCTCCCACTACCACTCTTAAAAAGACTTTCTATTCTGGCATGCAAAAGGAAAAAATAAATATTATTTTCATTATGTTTAAAGATATTGCATTGTGGGAACTTATGATCCAAGGAACTAGACACAGAGGTGTTTTAGTTGTAAGTACACTGAACAGCCATATCAGGGCAAGTAAAAACTTCTGTCTGGCTTCCAGCAGTGCATTGGGATGAGGCCCTAAAAAATGGCCTTTACAACCAAGTTTTCTTGTAAGAGAGACTTTTTTATCTCAATATCTTTTTAAATCTATTTAATTTTCCCCTCAGTAAATCCTCAGCCATGCTCTAGGATTACATTCCTACCCACAGAAAATATATCCAAACAGCTGTGTCCTAAATTTTCCATATATTCTTGTGATTTCACTTCCTGAGCATGCCCATCACTATCATCACTTAGGAAAACCCAAATGTATTTTAGACAAATATTTACCAATATTTTGTTCACAGTTTTTCAATAAGAAGTTGTCCAACTAATTGTATTCTTCCTTCACAGCCTTGTACACAGCTACAAAGAAAACCACAACTGAAACAAGTAGCAGCTTCTTACCTGGGTCCTCCAACATAGGAAGGATGTGAATGTGCTGGAATGAGCCCCAAGGAGGATCACAAAGATAATCCACAGGCTGGAGCACTGCTGCTGTGAAGACAGGATGAGTGAGTGGGGGTCATTCAGCCTGGAGAAGAAAAGGGTCCACAGAGACTTTATAAAGAAACCCTACAAAAACACTGGAGAGGGACTTCTTAAAAGGGCACGTAGTGAGAGGGGTGATGCCTTTAAATTGAAAGAAGGAAGGTTTAGATTACATATTAGGAAGAAATTCTATACTGTGAGGGTGGTGAGTCACAGGAACAGGTTGCCCAGAGAAGCTGTGGATGTCCCATCCCTGCGAGTGTTCAAGGCCAGGTTGGACGGAGCTCTGAGCAACCTGATCCAGTTAAAGGTGTCCCTGCCCAGGGCAAGGGGTTGGAACTAGATGATCTTTAAGGTCCCTTCCAACCAAGCCTTTCTATGATTCTATGATATTTCATTGTAAGGGAGGAAGAAATAGAGGTCTCTTCTCCTCTCTTGTATATGCAAGCAAGCATTAACTTAGAGATCCAGTAGTAAACACAGGAACATGAGCCACCTGAGCACATCTTTGAGAAGGAATCATGGTCCTAGATGCTAAAATATCAGTTCTGAAGGAAATAAGATGAAGTTCTGGTAGCATTGTGTCCTAGCAACAGAATTTTGCACAGTGAACGAAATGCAGTGGATGGGAGCATTTGCAAAGGAGGTCCAAGAGTTTCATTACTGCAAGATATAAAATGATTTCAAAATAGCTCAGATTCAACTGTTCACTAATAAGTTGAAGTAGTTATATATTCACATGACTTTCAGAATTGCAGTATCCAGCCATTCTTAATTACCTAGAGTTCACTGCTTTTCTAATTTATGTTAGCATAGATAGTCTTTCTGCAAGTCTTTGGTTATAACTTGCACATTTATTTTTGACTGGAGTGAAACTGTGAAATGTCTAAGTACTCAGAAATCCATACATTTCTAAAGTCCCTCGAGTTTGCTGTATTACTGTAATTCCTGGATGTCAAAGAGCATGTTTATTATTTTAATTTACAGCTCAGCTTTTTCTTCAGAAAAAAAATAAAAGTCCATTTCTTACTGTATTTTGAAAGCCAGACAAAAAAAAAAAAAAAGTTAAGCTAGAATCCTCTAAACCAGAGAACCAAGAAACCACAGGAATAAGAAGTTTGTTGCACCACTGCACACAATTCATCTTTGAAAATTGTAGGACTATGAAGAAAGAAAAGTTCATTTTATAAAAAGAATAATGTATGGAAAATCCAACAAAGTATATCAAAGTAATGTGAATGAATAAAAAATTGAAGGTGAGGAAGGGGGGTGTGACTCATCTGTATACTATGAGACAAAGCTTAAAGCATGCAATCTTCTTGGGTCAGCAGCAAAGAAAGATGCTGACGCCTCAGGCACCCCAGGCCAGAAGCTGTCTGACCTTCTCACCAGTTACTCTCTGCAAGCAGTGTGCAGCCAAGGGAATCCCACCCAGCATGAGGGACTAACCAGCGCTGAGGTCAGAGCACTTTGTGCCACAGGACCACACACGCCTCTCCGGGAAAATACCTCAGATACACATTGCTGCCTGTATTCACTTTATAAATAGAATACTCCATGTGGATAAAACCTTTCTCAAGGTCAATAGGAGAGCACAGACCCCAGCATGTATGTATAGCTATATGTGTTGAAAAAGAATTTTCATGTTTATCTTTTTCTTTCAGGTGGACTGTTTGGGGGGTTTTGGTACAATTTTAGGTATTAGAGTAACAAAACTACTTTTATCACAAGGTCTTCATCTCACAACAGCAGAAAAAGCAAGTGTGCAGATTTTTTTGGAGCTGTTCCACTGATGTAAAATGTTCTCAGTTCCTAAAAAAATAACTAGTAATATCTTAGAGTTGTTGAAAATTAATTAACTATTTAATTTAGTTAATTAACTGAATGAATCAATGACTACATAGAGTATGTCATAAGAAAAATTCTGAAAAAAACTCTGAGACTAAACCATTTTTGCTTAGTCATGTGGATTTAATGGTGCAGACCTATAAAAATCTTACATCTAATTTTACTTGCAGAGCCACGGAAGCAGTGGGGAACTTGCAAATATGACTGATAAGTGGCTAGATAGTAGGCTAATAGATATGCATAGTTCATCAAAGGTCTAACAAGGGCTACATGATGTAAGTCTGCTGCTGTAAGAGGAAAATAATCAGAGATGGCATTTAAAGTTGCGTTGTTTCTAAAGGATGCCTAATGCTGCCAGCTGCAGGAGCCTGAGTTCATGCTCAGTGGATAAGTTAATTAACCAATTTAATATATCATGATGGATGAATTAGGGAAGATAATCATTGAGAGGAGGCTGAGGAGAAAATGTCTGAGGACCTGTCACATTGGTTATAAAGAAAAGCTGCAGTGCTAGATTTGGGATGCCTGGGCTCTGCCTGGTGAGGCCCCCAGTGGGCTGCTTGGTCCTGGGCACACAGCTTGGCATCTCTGACCTAACACATTACCTGGGTTAGAAATGCCCTGCTGGGCCCTGAGCCTGAGCAAGGCAGTGGGCTGATCCCAGAAATGAGGAAAACAGACTGGAAATAGGCAGCAGTGGTGAGTGGTTGTCATTGCAGGAAGGAGATGCCTCAGCCAGGTGAGGCCCATGGAAACGTGCAGATTCCATGAAGTAGCAAGAAGTATCCCATGAAACACAGTGCACAGACACTGCCAGGCATAGTAAATAACCTGTGTGTGTAACAACCATGCAGAACATCCTCCAAGAACTCCTACCTCCAGTACACCTTCCATAATTTTAGCTGTTGGAGAAAGATGCCAGCAGCAGCCAAAATATTGTACAAGGGGAAAAAAATGTACAAAAACTAGATATAAGGCGGCAGAACAGCAGCCATAAACTCTCTTCCAGAAATCCATGGTTTCTCAGCCCCAACAACCATCATCTGATCCAGTTCAAACCAGATGAAAACTGAGATGCTGACCTGGCTGTAGAAAGAAATTTCCTGACCTAGAAAGAAATCAGAAGAGGTGACTGACTTGCATTCACTTGGAAACAACAGATTGAAAGCCAACCGAAAGAAGACAATAAGTAATGCTGTGAATATTACTTTCAATACAGAAAATAATAAAGAAGTAGACAATAAAACATTCACACATCTAATTTCTGAAGAAAGGAAAGTAAGAGGCTTCCAAGGGAGGGTGGCAAAGGTTAGAATGTTTTGAGGAGTAAGAAATTAGCCCATCTATAAACATGACCTATTGCAAAGACCGGGTATTGCAGATGTCATTTTTTTTGAACCACAGTCAGTGTTAAGCAGCATGTGTAAAGAAACTGCAGACATAAATATTCACACAGCCACGGTGCCTGAATTTCTTTCTTATCAGGGGATAACCCTGCCTTGAACTGCACACATTTAGCAGAGGCATATAACAACTGAACAGCACTGCAGATCAATCATGGATACAGACATATCTTTCTTCCACGGTTCTGCAGTTTCAGAAAAAAATTCGTCTCCTGCAGTTGCTTAATGATATGGCTCCCTAAACTGTTAAATCTCTGAGACAGAGTAAGCTGTAGGCTTAAACACGCTCCAGAAAAATAATTAACAGGTTTTTAAAGATTACTTCGTTTTCACTTTCCCAGCTTTTGCAGTAGATTTTCTGAAGATTTCTAGATTTCTGGTCAAAAAGGATAAAATCCTTTGCCAGCTGGAAGAGATATTTAGTCTTAAAATATTTAATAATATTAAGCTTACATTGGAAAAGCAGATATTATTTCCAAAAAGAAGGCAGCAATCTCTAATTTCATTCATACAAGAACTCCAAATAGATTATAAAAAGAAACTGAATACCTTCTAGAAGAAGCCAGGCATGTTCTCTCCTGGAATAGATTAAATCTGTTTTTATTAAAATCAGTGGAATGTGCAATTTGTTTCTCACTTTTAAGTTTTAACATCCTGGCAATGGAGTGGAGCAACAGACTGAAGAGTCATGAAAACAAATGACTACTAGTGATGGTGGGAGAATTAAAGCAATATCAAAATCTTGACATGCAAGAGATATTTAATACTCAAAAAGCTGAAACCATGTAAGCAGTATTTACACAGAAACAGAGAATAAATACTGCAAGATCATGGCCATAGTCCACGTCTTCTATGTTAAATCTTCACCACTAAGCAGTTGAACCCCTTCATGGTGTCAGTTTTTAATGATACTGATATTCCCCTGCAACAGACAAGACAAAGAAAAAAGGATGTGGGAGTTTTTCCGTGCCATTTTTATCCATCTAAAATTCTCATTTAAAACCAGGAGATGTGTAAGGAAAGCTAGGTCACTGTGTCATGTCTACCATCTCACGAGGAAAAGCCTCTCCAAAATGCAAACACGAAATGAAGCAAGCCCCTTCCAAACTGTTGGTCTGTCCATATCTGCAATTTGATTTGTGCAAAGCAAGTCTGTCAGAGACCAGCAGGGATACAACAGCCAAGAAAATTAATGACCAGGTACAAAACTTAGGCTGTGTGCAAACCCAGTAGTACTACTTGCAGAGAGCTGAGATCTCTCCCTGCACTGTTCAGCCCTCCCACGAACGAACACAAAGACTCTGCTCCAAGCACAGCAGAAGTCTGGTCCTTCCTCACAAAGGTTCCCTCAGCTTTTGTTCTCCTTATTAAAAAACTGGAACAAAATTGTGGAATACTTATTTAGTTCTTCTACTGCATATTACAAAAACAAGGAGCTTCTCTCCATGAGCCTACTCAGTGGCACCTTTCTACCCCTCCATAGAGCTTCTGAAACAGAAGCCAGTTATTATAACCCACCTGTCTCATCAAAAGCAAAATAACATCACGAGACTATTTTTTTAAAATGTGAATATACATGAATACAAAAGCGCTCCAACCACTGGGATGCAGTTGCTACTCTTAATACCCGTATTTAACAGTACATAAAAAGGATGGATGGAAATTAGTCAATAAGATCAAAACCGTCTTAAAATAGAAGCAGAAGGAATTGAAGCAGAAGGAATGTTTTCACCTGCTGTCAAATAGCACCTGTATGAACCTATTGTACAACCACATCACCAGGTAGTGGTTATATCCCCTTCCATACACTCCACCTTAGCTGAATCAGTACACCTGAATCTTTATGCATCTATATGGCTAAAATATCAAACTCAAAATCAATATAAACCTAGCAATTATATTATCCTGAGGCTTATGAATCAAGAACTAAAAAAGTAAATGTAATCTTAGAGGATTTAAGATAAACATTCCTTCTGGAAAGAAAGCTGATTTTACTTCTTTGCATGAATGTTATTAAAATCATTGACAAGAGATTACAACCAAAAAAAAAAATCAATAAAAATAAGGAAACATTGCCATAGTTCAATTATTTCTAACTTTAATTTAAATTAAGAATCAAACAAAGTTACTTCCAAATTTAAAATCAAATCAAGGGTCTTAACCTCAGCAAAGAATCAAGAGTCAATTATAGAAAGTATTAAATCAACAACATTTCTTCAAGAAATTATGTTTGCAAATTCTAGAGAGTAACAATTTGCTGAATCTCCAGCTGAAGCCAGAGTAATTTAAAGTGCATTCACACAGCAGTAAGGCAGAGTTAGCCAATCTACAATCTCAGGCTACTTGAGCTTCCTTCTGGGAAAGCTGCTTTTTGGTAAATGCAGGTTTACACTGTGTTTCTAAGGCTCCTAGAAGTTCCAATATAGAGCCTAAAAGTTAAGGTATCTGAGGCCATGTTTTCAGAATTCTTTCCATTTGCAAAACTTTTCTTTTTTGTTATTTTACCAATATGTGCTTTACAGGAGGTCAAAAGCTCTCCAGCGTACTGATGGCTTAATGTTAAAGCTGGGATATCTCTCATCCTAATAAAATACAAGCACTAAAAATTATGTTAATTATCTTAAGCTAAAAATTATGCTTAAGATTATCAGGGATTCATAAATGCATCAGTTCAGAGCTTCCTGGCCTCTCATGTAAGCACTGGGGCAGCATCAGGGACCAAGGCACCCACGGTGGTGGCACAGAGCTGGAAGGCCCCAAGACTAGCCACAAGCTGTGGTTTCCTGTCAGTATTTCTTCTTTTCAAGATTGCCCACATGAGGATTTTAGGAAGAGTTGTTTGGGATTTTTGCCGCAAACTTCCCTTTCTTCTTGAATTTTGTTTGTTGAGCCTCTCAATGCTTCCCACTAAGGTCTTTAGGCAAACAAGTCAGCACACAGGCATGCACCATGATTAAGTTCTGTTCATCAGCTCAATTAGGGCAAGAAATTTATCT
>NW_008237681.1:2424563-2447856 GCF_000691975.1 Corvus brachyrhynchos
GAAAGAAATTTATCTGAGAATTTTTAAAATGCATGTAATGTCAAAATTACAAAGCCTGAAAGCTTAGAGCTTTTAAAATTTTCTAAATTACCTTTGGATGTAATTCAGGATTGGCATAATTACATTAATAAGTATTTTAAAGTTACATTCTCCCACTAAAACATGGATAGCACTTTTTTAAAAGACATCTTTATCAATAACCAATGAAAAAGTGTCTAGCCCATGAAAAAACAGTAAAAGTAAACATGAAAACCTGTGACAGCTTAGCAGGAACATTGCCAATTTAGAACACACGTTTTCATTTCAAATAGAACTGTAGGTCAAAAAAAACCCGACACTCTGATGTTTCATTTTGGCAGTTCTGTTCAAAATATTGCAAACTAAACCTCAGTAAGACTATGAACTCTTTTCTTTAGATTCTTTCCATTTCTCTAAGGAGTATCAGGGGAATATTGCATTTGCTGTTGAATGACACAGGAAAGCACTGCCTGTTGGCAGATGGTTGTCTCAGAACAAAAACAAGTCAGTGATTTTAGGCAAACTGCAGTAATGAATTTATGGACATGAGGATAACAGCAACAATATACCATCATGAAAGTGAGTTACATGCTCAGGTTTATTGTTCTTCATCTTGTCAGAGTAATTTAAAAGTAAATCAATAATGATAAGTGATCCCCAGCTGGCAATTAACAATGCATCGTATATGTCTTTTAGGCACTGTAATAAAGATGATTCAGGGAACGGATTTTGAGAGCAAGGGAGGAGTAGCTCAGATATCATTTACAGATTGATATCCACTTGGGAAGGGATTTTTTAAATAATACGACTACACTGAAAACATGGAAAACTGCAGGTAAGGGAAATGTACACTACCTAGAAGGCTGAGAAATCTTTGTGGAAGGAATTGTCACAGAACCTCTTCCTTTCAAATGAAGAAAGTGCTGTCTCTTGTTAAAGGCTCAAGTAGATCATATTTGTAAATGCAGAGCAGAAGGAAATGTATGCAGGCTTATGACCTCCCAGGCAAGGTCAGGCTGTTTTAGGGCCTGATCCTGCTTGTCCTCCCAAGCCCCCACTGTTGCCAGGGAAGTCAGATGGGGGAGTGAGTCACAGAGGGACAACCTCTGGTCTTGGGGCTGACTAGAAGCAAGAAGCTCTGAGACACAGCAATGTGGGACAAGCTGGAGGCACTGACCCAGCAGCCCTCAGGCACAGCAAAGCAAAAGAGCTGCCTGTGACTTAGCACCATCACCCATAACTAATAGTTGTAAGGCACATTGGGGCTTGGCCAGGCCTTTAAGCTTGACCACGATGAGTAGTTTAAATACAGCCAATTTTCTTCAGGGCTTTGGATTCCCTCCAGAGCTCAGTTAGTTATTTCCTGACATTTGGTATTCAAGACATTTATTTCATGTGACAAATAACAATTTATCTATTTTTAAAGTTAAAATCCTGTAATTGATCTAAGCCTTCTTTTAAGTAACAGTTCACCAATAAGAAGATTTTTGATCCAGTTTCAGCTCCAGCCCAGCTTCACCCCATCTTTCTCTTCCGCCTGATCAGGATTCATCCCACTCTCACAGACCCTCCACAAGTACTGCAGGCACCAAAGCATGGGCCTTGGGAAGAGGTCCTCTCCTTCCTCCTAGCTCTCACTGCTCCCTATTGCAGGAGGGGAAAGAAAGAAAAAAAAACAAACAACAAAAACCCCCACAACTAAGATTAACTGTGCCAAAAAAAGAGGACAAAAATAAACCCTGCATTTCTGGCCTTTGGCTATGGCTTCAGTTGCTCCAGGGTCCATGACCAAACTAATGTTGGGCAGGGGCAGAACTTTAGCATGAAGAAGTCCATAAAATTACACTGCAAATTATTTAGGGGAAGCTGTCAGGTGTGGATGCAGGGTAGGTCTTTGTACAGATTGAACAAATGTTGCAGAATCCTTCAGAAACTGGTACAGGAAGAAAAAAGAATGAGGTTTATACTCAAATGCAGCAAGACATCCTTGTTTCATCCATAAAATGAGTAAATCTGAATCTGAGTTAGAGATGAAATAATATTACATGTTTATATTTACCACAATTGAATAAAGCCTTTAATATTACCCATTCCAAGGCTGCAATGGACACTGCTGAGGGCCTTTGAGAAAATCATATTATGCCATGGAGAACAGCACAATGATCATATTCTCAAGTTAATAGAATACAACCACTGCCTATGCATAATACCATAAATTAACTTTTATGTTTATGTATCCAATAGGCTTATTCTTAACAGCCTGACATTTCCAATCCAGCTGATGTAAACTAGTATGTCATTCTCTCCTGCATGTGGTCAGCTAACAGAGTTCTTTTCCTGCATCATTCTAACATTATAGTATTTTAGATTTACAGAAAGGGAGGGACAGAGGGTAGAAGAAAAGGGCAGTGACTCCACTCAAAACGAATCTCAGCTAACATATTCCCAGCACTACTAAACTGAATTAAATTGGTTTGCCTAAAACAAGAAGACATCGGTGACATTTTAGGCCAGGGAATTAGATTTCAAAGTAGCCATGAGAGCATTTATTAAATTCATGAAATGTTAATCTCCTAATAGTAATATATAACCTAATTTCATTTGTATGAATTAGCCATGAATCACAATGGTAATAGAACCACTAAATCAGACAGAGGCTATGATCTGTAGTGCTGGCTAATTTCTTCATTATTTTTCTTGCTCTGAAAAAGTAGCTTAAACATACAAATGAGACAACAGTCAACTACTTTAAAATCTTCACCATGCGCTGTTGGTAAAGGATAGACTCAAATAAGTCTTGTTTTAGGTTCCATAGCCATACAATAGTAACCTATGCTGGTAATTTTAGAATCAAACTTCAAGGAAGCAGTAGAAACCAGAGCTGGGAGTTGGACTTAGATGATCCTTGTGAGTCCCTTCCAACTCAGGAGATTCTATAGTTCTATAGAATCTATAGGTCTATGATTCTATGACTAAACCTCAGACACTGAAAGACTTCCTTTGAAACAGAAATTTCACCAATCTGAAAGGAAAGTAATCTTAAGTACTTCAAGACTGTTACGAATGTTTACTCAAGTACCTCATTAAGCAAACTCACGTCACAACTTTATCTTTGTGATGCCTTCATAGAAAAGGTTACAAGATGTTGTAGAAAGGAAACACGTAACGCACAAGTCTAATAGAAGTCAGTGTTGGTAAATGTACCTTAAACAAGATATAGTACAGTAAGAGAATAAGACCTTGACTGTTCTGCCAAAATTAATGGGCACAGTGTAGCTAACATCCTGCGGATCCCTTTGTAAATATGCCTATTATGTTGTTTCACAGCAGCCTGCAAGAACAAGACTTAGGCACCAAGGCTTCAAACTAACTGAAACCAGAACAGAAACTGTTGCTTAACATAATGGGCTGACAAAGTCAGCAATAACAGGTACACCAAATTGTCCCTCCTCAGGACAGGAAGAAAAACTCTGCCCCTAGTTCACATATAACCCACATGGAGAGATTGAACCTGGGAGCATCCCTTGAGCTGAGGGGACCACACTGCTCCGGTGGCAGGGGAAGACTGAACAATGGTGGCCCAAACAGGCTCACTGTCAAATGGTGTTTTGTGAACATGGCCAGAATGAAGAGTGCGAGGGAGTGAAAGTATCATTCTCCAAGCCAGACACAAGCTCTCCGTGCAGGCTAGTTATCAAGTTATACATGTTGCTTTTCTGGGTTAAATAAAGACAGACAATTCATTCACCTAAGTAAAGCTCAGTAATTGTTGTTTTCTGGCAGGATGGATGACACGTCATGATTCCAAGTCCACTGTTGTCTGTAAATACTATCAACACCTTCCTAATTTTAACCTTATAAAAATAGATAATTGGCTTGCAGCATACACAGTGACATCGCTCTCCAATCAATAGATAAAAAGGGATAAGTTTATATACAATTCATTAGATCATAGCCTTAAACCAATCCAAGTTCAACTAGCAAACATGTGTACAATGTCCAATGAAGTAAAAGTGCATGATGACAGGAGCAGCATTTTCCTGCCAGGAACTGTACAGAGTCCTAGTCCATCTAATAATTAATTGTTTCCTTCATACCACTTCCCACGTGCTTCTAAAGGAAATACTATAAATTTAATATTAGTGGCCTTGGTCAGTTCTTGAACTTTAAGATGTTGATATTTCTTTACTTTTTCTGTTGCTCTGTCTTCCAAATACATTGATTTACTCTCATATCTAACCGTGATATCTACTACAAAGGCCTGATTTTCCTTAACAAATATATCTGAGTTATGTAGTTCATTGTATTCATTTTTTTGCTTCCTAGAATACTACCTTTTTTTTTTTTTTTGCTTCATTCACCTAGATGTCACATGGTTGGTTATGTCTCTTAATCTTTGCAGCTTGCACCACAGGGCAGTATGCAATAATATGTGCACAGCTCTCATTCTCCACCTGGCCGTGTCTGCATGATTTAGTTTGAGTCTGTTGCCTATCCTTAATCAGAAATTCTCTGTCTGGTTAGGCATTAACTCTCAGCTGTTCCTCTGTCATGAGGTTCCTATGGGGAATTCCTCTAATGTTCAATCCAGCTGTTACTGATATTATCCTTCTCGAAGCTGAAAATTTCACAGCCTTGGGATACAAGCTAGGTCCAAATTACAAATTCTTGGTTTTGCCAGTTACAGTGTTTCAGAAAAATCACCTTTGCAGTGGGTATCTCCCATTTCAAGTCTGGCTCCTCACCACATAACTCCTCTGACATAACCATAACTTCTTTTGGATTTCAAATGGATGGAATTTGAAAATATTTAAAAGATGAGATCTTTATCATCTCCTGCTGCAATTCACAATCTTTCAAACACTTTCTCAATGACATCCTGCTCAACAACTGCTCTTAATGTCTCATCCAAAGACAGCACAAATCTGTGCGATCTTCAAGCTGGCCACACTAGCAATCAGTCCTGAGATCAGTCCAGTAATACCTAAACCCCCACATCTCAGGCTGTGCTATGACTTGGCAGATACTTTCCAATAGATGTAACCTTTCCTTGACAACAGCTCAAATTGCAAGTCCAGGGTTACCAGGAACATGGTTTATGATTTATCTGGCAGACCACACTGATATAATCACAGAATTCTATGTCCTTTAAGGATGTCAGCTTTATAAAACCACTCAAATGGAGCCTTTCCAATCTGTTCCAATCTTATCTTTTCCAGTAGTTCTGGGTTTGATATTCCGGTCTACGGGTCAATATGTAGTCTGGATACTTTTCAGGGCTTCCAGGTTCAATCATATTGAGGGGGTGCTGTTAACTGCCCATGAAGGACAGTAATATGAGCCTTTAGTGGTCTTGATGTAAATTCTATCTCCTTTTATGTCTTGAGGCCTGTTAGCTCACAGAAGACCTCCACAATCTCAGGGTTTTTTCTTCATTCCCACACAGGATCCACTCAATAGAACCAAGTTGTGTGCAAAGATCACAGTTGTTTATTTTGCAAGCAATATCGAAACCCACATCCTTCCTCATCCAAATTATACAGTTACAGGGTCCAGAGATAAGTTAAACAAAATTGGAGATATCTGATCACCTTGTTTTGTACCAATCCAAATCCCAACAGCATCCAGCTGTTCATTCTTCAGGTCAATGTAAAACTGATGTTGCCATATAGCTTCATACAATGTTATGATTGTCACACCCTTCTGTTCAAGAGCTGTAATGATGCAAGAATGGCTTTCAGTTTCAAAGGGTTTTGCTAAGTCAACAAAAACTACTCCCAGGGGCCAATATTCCTTCATGTTTCTAACTAAAGGTTGTGATAGTTTCAAGTTTTCCACAGGTTGTGATGATCTCATAAATCCCCTCGCCTTGGATTACTGGAGAGCACAAGAACCTACCCAGAAGATTCAGTGATCAGCTTTGTGTTTATAAAACAGTACTTTTTACTTTATTAATACACTGATGCTCAAACTTCCTTCAGGAGGTTGGACATTTGGCATATTTTCAAATCAGATATTACATCTACCCTACATCAATTTTTTTCTGGTTGTAGCCAATAGAGCATTCAGAAATATCCTTAGCTTTAAGCACAGGTGTAAAGTGCAATTGCTAAATCAGGAGCCCTGACTTTACATGAATTTCCACATGAGCCCTCTGCAAATGTTAGTAAGCACAGGCTATTTTTGAAAGGCATACTGTGGAGGGCTGCACAAGAGCCCTCTGCACTCCCTTGGAGGAGAGAGCCCTGAGCCCAAAAAGACTCTCCCCAGAGGTAAGCAACCTCGGGTCATGGCGAGAAAGTGAACCACCCCCAGCATGCCTTGTTTCTATATGGTAATAGCCTGTACCCCGTTGGCTAGTTGGTTTCTACCCCACGCCCTGCCTTTCCCATAAAAGGCCCCTGTTCCTGCCCCTCGGGAAGGGAGTCTTTGCTCCCTGGCCTTCCCTTCGCAGGGGCTGCTGGACAATAAAAGCTGCCTCTGTGGAATTGCCAAACGAGGCTCCTGTCTCTATTCCCGAGTTCACCTTGTGTGATTTCACAAAGAGCTGCATCACAAGAGCTGCAGTCACTTGTAGCAGAGAAGTTGCCACACTTGCTGAACCCCCCTGCTGCCCAGGGAGGCCTGCGGCCACTGCCCCTGGAAGAGTTGGTCTTTGCAGGACGCTCTCTCGAGGAAGGTCGCGGCACACCGGTGCTGACCAGCATCGGATCCCCTGTGATAGCATATTAAGGAAGTTACAGTTAAGGACAAAGAAGAAAGCTTTTTAAAATTATTTCTATCTAATATACCACCTTTTTTGGAACAGAAATTTAAAATGTTTGTATTTTAACAGCTTTTAAGAACAGTCTTCATTCTTGAAGCTATTGACAAAAACGTTGGTTACTGCATCCATCTAATGTGTCTTTTAGATAATACAGTTCTTAAGGCAGTGTTTCAAAAAAATTGCTTGCTCTGTTGAGTTATCAGATTCAATTAGCCCCTTCAGAAAAGCAATCGATACCCCACCTGATTTAAGAAAGTTGCTATGCAACGCTTTTATATAATGGCAGCAATCCTTTTAGCTTTGGGAATCCAGCACAGTCTCCATTGGTGCCATGCTCAAGCACTTGAATTATATGTCCCTGAGTAAAGACGAGGAGGGAGGGAGAGAGGGAAAAGAGGAAGGGAAAAGAGGAAGGGGAAGCTGTACCAGACAGAACTGCTTCTGAATAGCCCCCTAAAAATCCATTGGACATTTTTGATGGATGCAGCAGTTCTTGCCTCACTCACTTCTAAGGGTACATCTGTAGGCAGCAGGCATCCACTCTCTACCAATAATCAGGGACCGTAGGTTCAGTGAGGAACTGTGTTACCTCTTGGCACATTATCTGAGCACCAAAAAATCAGGCTGAATAAGCCCCTGATTATGGGCATAAAAAGGCAGAAGGACCAAAAATTATTAGATATTAAAGATTTTGGCCCCAGTCCTGAAGCAGGATATTAATCATTACTTGTTAATGTGGTGTCCCCATACTAAACAGCACATGTTTGACTAGTTAATTTTGGAACTACCAAGATGATTTGAGAGCTAAAAAGAACATACATAAAACCTGCAATAAAATAATGGTACTGTTGCTGATTATGTGTACGAGCCATGAGTGAGAGAGCATTGATAGACACAATTGAGAGGTTTGTTATTCAAAGATGTGCTATTGTAATAAAATTCTGTAACTTCAGTAGACAGAATGCCATAGTTCTGCAACATTGCACAAATGCTAATCATCTAAATGGACAAACAGTAATATTAAAGCAATCTGTGTACTAAAGGCAAAATATTGTCTGAATTAATCTGTATGAAGAAAAGGTGACTGCATTTGAGTAGGCTAATGCTGATTTGCTGGAAGTTTTTTACAAAAGTTATATAGCAAATGCAACCTTGAAATCATTAAAATGCAAAATAATGTTAGCATTGTGTACTCCATGGCTTTGAAGGAATTTTGATAAACAGGAAATATGCCCTTTACTCAACTGTAATTATGGAGATCATTTGCATAAAGACAGAAATATAGCCAATAATTCCAAATAGCATTACAAGTAAAACTGGAAATCAAAAATAAGAGACTGATACAGTTCAGTTTTTCCCAAACATTTTCAGGATTCTTCCTTCATTCAGAAATTCGCTTTAGAATCCACACAAGATTAAACCACAATATTTAGTGGGTTTTGGGTTAAAACCCAAATTGTGATATTCAGTAATACTACAGAGATAATGATGTTAAAACCAACTGATAAGTGTGAAAGATTCATCATCACTAGGCTGTATATTACAATACTTGTACAGAGAATGTACTACAGGCTGGTTGAGCCTGTCTACTACAGACAGGTTGAGCACAGTCCCTGACTGAAAAACTCGACCTGTCTGTTACAGTGCCAGAGCTTGGAAGGGGAGAGTGTCAGATAGAAATCAAGAGGTAGTAACTTCTTAAGCCATGCAAGCTCAGTCACAAGAGCACACTGCATTGTGCTCTGAAGTCTAAAACATTTAAGCATTTAAAGTACTGTGTTGATTGATGACCGCTGTTCCAAAATTATTATTAAAAAGGAGAGACAGATGTAACACTGGGCAAAGAAACTTACAAAGGAACAAGGTGGAGAGAGGGAAGCACATCTTACAGAAAAGAACTATGAGAATAATCAGAGGAGCAGCTGCTTTTGACTATAGTGGTGTCAGGGCAGAGCATGCCTATTAGGGACCTTCAAGAAAAAAGGATACCACACCATGAGAAAGCTTTGGGAGTAAGGGAACTCTTCAAGGAAACATGCTAGTATTGCTGCCTAGTAACAAGTAAGTGCTCATTTTTATGCAAAATTCTTAAAAAGAAAGACAATCCATATACATAATTATTTGCTTGCATTTTCTAGAGAGAGCTCACCAGAACGGGGCACTGCAGATAAGTTGTTCTTCAGTATTCCACCCACCAGTTTATACAATAATGTCCCTTCAGGACATACATCTCTACCCCCTCTGAGAATGGCCAGCTATGGCCCACGAGTATCAATACACACCACATTGCATCTGTTCTCATTTCAGACTGTAGTTAAACACTACATATTTGTTAAAAAGGCAAATATCTCAGTGATAAGCATAGGTGAATAATAATGCCCATGCTGAGTGTTGGAGATACTGAAGTGTGAAAGGCAAATGGCAACATATGAATAGAGTATAAAGTAGAAGCTGACAGATTACATCACTTGTTTTAATGTACTAAGGCATGTCTTGGAGGGGTATGTAGTATGGGAACCTTGAGTCAAAGCTTATAAAGCTTTATCTGTTAGGGCTTGAAATAGTGATAATTTGTTTTAGTTTCTTTCTACAGAACAACATAACTATTTTAAAACCAGGAACAAACATAAGAAAAAAACCACTACTTATTCATGTCTAAGTATATTTGACAACATATCAAGATTCTCCAGTCTTCTTTCCTTATTGTCAGCTTTAAACACCAGACCTGCCATCGATCTGCTATAGGAAACTACAGGTTGTCTTCAATTAAAATTACATACTACCCTTCCTTCTGTTTTCTCAAAGTTGTTTTTAAAATAACTCCAAATAGCCCTGATGCTTCCAAAATTCCTTGGAGTTATATATTTCTCACAAAGTTCTTTTGTCCTTCAATAATGCCTCTAGCATAACCATTTATCTTCTAATACCATAGTCCACCACCATTTCTTCAATAACTAGTCCATCTTTGCACCCGGGGACCACCAATGCGTATAATTCCACATTTACTTATCTCTATCAACAGTCAGCTTTCCTCAAGTAAAATTTCTTTAAAAAAAACATTAGTCTCTTTTCTGATCAGGAGATCCTTGCCAGTGTGGAGAATGTTTAAATTCCTCATGTGTTTTAAATGACCATAGTATTCTTTGCATGGACTTGCCAGTTGTAGCCATTGTGTCGGGATGTTAAATGTGCTCATCCCAAAAACTTCCATGCTGTCAAACCTTCCAGGACACTAACTGTAGAGTGCTGTAAATGAACCAATATGAAGAAGAAATAAAATATTAAAAATGTATTTAGAAATAATTTGACAGGTCTTATCCAGAGGCATAAACTCCCATTGAAATTGATTCTAATAGATCCCTCAATGACTGCATCACAAACACATATTTCTACATTGCACAGGTGAGTGCTTCCAACTGTCAAAAATATTTTTACTTCATCAGAGTAACCTGTCCTGCCAAATTCTTAGGAAATCTGTTCAACAATAGATTTTCATTGGGTTTATCTCTGTATTCAATAATATTATAAGCAGAGGAAATCTGCAATCATGATGTACAAGCTCTAGACTTTGTTCATGTTGTAAGCACTGTCTTAGATAAAAAGACCATTGGGGGAATTCTGTTTGTCCAAAATCTGGTGGTTGTAATAACATTTTTGGTAATCCCAACACTAAGTCGTTACACACAAAACATGGAAGCAAATTAAAAAGTTTTGTTTCACCCATCTCAAAGGTTTAAACAGTTTCATGTCTAAGAGGAACAGAATCTACAAGGGTAAGGGGAAAGGCACCACTTCCTCACATCACTTTCTCCACAGGTACACACTGAGACATGTCCTTGGAGAAGTTGAAATAAGCCAAAATCCAATAATCCTCAAGAACTGAATTTGACACATTCCATTTCTGCCATCTGATCACCAAATCTACTACATACCCATTTAGAGTCCTTTAGTAAAATAATTAAACTGGTAGTGAAGGAGCAGCAGCAGAAATATTTCCTCTGTTCTTAAAGCAGAAGACACTGTGCTTCAAAATAGCTGAACCTTAGTTAAGATACCAAGGGTGGAGAATTAGGCAGTATCTTGCTTATCTCAAAGACTACAAATATCTTGAACAGCAGTTCATTACATTCTTTCTCTGTCTTTCATTTAACAGCTGCAGTTCAATACATTGCCTATGTTTTTTACTCAAAAAAACCCCAACCCCTGAACTGTATTTTAGTTTGGCAGAAGATGTTTTCAAATACTACCCATTCAAATGTAGATAAAATTATATGAAACTAAAGCAGTTGAATTACTACATATCTAATGCATGCTTATCAGTTCACATAACACTAATATGGAGTAGATCATGAAAAAGTAAAACTGTTGCATATGGAAAAGATACTTGTCTTTTTATATAAGAAGAGAGCAATGCTTACTTTTCCAGTTTATATTCTGTGATAATTACCCAGGTCTTCCAGGCATGCAAACAACTAACAACATAAATCAGCTGTGGCAACAAATCAGCTGTGATTATTCTAGTTAGAAGTATGACTGTATGGAGTGAATTTGGGTAGTGAAAATGATCAGGCTTTTTCCAAAAGCCATATGCACTTGTGTACAAACTCTCCCCAGACCCTTGAGAGAGTGTAAAATGAAGGTCTTGGTCCCTCATCTTTAAATATACAGCACTTTTCAAAAGATTACTGGTTTTCACCTTCACTTGCTGGTCCATTGTACAATAGGGTGGGAGAACATAGTTACAAAATGTAAACCTCACTACATCTTCCAGAGGCAGGGACATGTTGCACTGCATCCCGGTGGAGGGAGGAGCACTGTGTGGATCTGGCCTCACTCAGAGCCTCTTCTGTCTCCAAGGAAGAGTTATGTGCATGATTGCAGAAAAAGAGGAATGCAGAAATAAGCAAGCAACTTCACCAATCCATATCAAAACTTTAAGTTCAGATAAAAGATAGGTGCAAAACTGATTTCCTTTGTTGCCTTAGTGATGGAACCCACAGTGTGTTTATACAGCCTCACCAAACAAAGTTTTGCAGCCTTTTCTAGGGATTCCTTTCATTATAAAAGAGATAACAGCATAAAAGATCAATCAATTTCAAAACTGCTCGGCCACCACCAATACAGGCTTTCTAGAGGTGACATAAAGATAAATGTTTTTCACATGTGCAGGCACATAAAACAACATTTTGAAAGAATTATGATGCTCACAGCAGATTAATTTCCAGTGGGCATTTCTAAAGAAAATAACTGACTTAGGAGACTTAAAGTGAGTTCTTATGTATCATTAATAAGACTTCATCCATTTCCTGACAGTTAAAGGTCGTAGGGGTTAATAAATCAATCAGTTTGATTTTAGGAAGAATCTTTGCCATCTCATCAAGTAATATTAAAGATAGCTATGATACTTGAACTGAAATGCAGGCATCTTTTTATCATACAGTTCTTCAGACTTCTTTGCAATTCATGGGACCTTGAATAATGATAGCTCATAATGTTAAAGAACACCTAACTTCAAGAAAAAATTCTAAGCATCAGAAAGTGTAGAAACATCACACAAGATATTTATATCAAGATCAGTGAAATCTGTAAGTCATAGCTACAAATCTTTGAGGGAGAATTTAAAATCATACAAGGAAAATTGAGATCAGAAAATAATGAATACAAGAAAAATTGTCTGGGTTATTTCAGTAACCTCTTGTTTTTTCAAACAGTCTGAGATATTCCACACATGTCTTGGAAGCAAGGCAATACTTTCTTCATTTCTGAATTGCAAAACATACAAGTCAAGTCACACTAACAGTATGTATCAAATAAACTGAATATTCTTGCCATGGAGACTTGGAAAGTCTCTAACAAACTTTCTCTTTTGCTGAGAATGAGAAGTAGAGTAGCATATAAAATATAATTTTTCAGTATATGCTCTACAATCATTCCCAAAGGTAACCCCTGACCTCAACAAGAGTTTTCACAGGAACTTTTCACTGTAATCCAATGCAACAATAATTTCATTTTGGGAACCAACATGCAGTCAGTGCTAAAATTCCTACTTCATATGCTCATGAGTTCAGCTTTTATTTTTATTTTGAGTAAGAATGCTGCAGAAATGGTATCATGGACAATTTTTTTCTTGCTATGTGTTCACTGGAAAACTCCCTTTTTACATTATGAAAGTTTGTTAGGAAACAAGCAGTGCTACTTGCAGGCACTGACAAAACATTTACTCAGTATTTCCTGTTAAAAACCTCTCTCTTCCATTGCTTATGACTTCCACCCCTCAGGATAAAGTCCTCCACTATCTTCCTCAACATGAGTGTTTCCCAGAAATTTTGGACCAGACTTAAAACTTCTTGGAGGAAGATACTACTGTTTTTCATTTTTAAAAATAATTAAAATAATAATAATAAAGCACTTTTCCACTTGTTTGAAGCACAAAGTGAGTCAGATCTCCATAGGAAGCTCAGCAATATTAGAAAAGACTGCCCATGGTCTTTTCTGCTCATTAATATAAGCGATCATTTAAGTGGTTCTAACTTCCTTTGGTTAGCTAGAATGATCCCTAAAGCTGATACAATCTTCATGCTGAAGGAACTCCTAAGTGTCATGCTCCCCTTCCAGCATCTGCTTCAGAAATCCCTGTGAGAGCTCTGGAAAAAACAGAATACTAAGTGTCTGTAAAGTAGGCAGCTTTTGAGAAGACAGAATTTGCAAATTCTTACAGACAGGGGAGAAGTTCCAATTTTGGCTGCAATTTCATTCTTTTGGAGCACTGAAAATACTTCACATCTAACTTAATTTGACCCTCATAGGCTGACCAGTGTCACAATACAGTAAATTACCCTAAATTAGCAAGGAAACTGTAGGTTGGGAGCCAAGTCATTCCCTTCACTTCCCTGTGCTTCAGGACTTCTCCATGAAAAGCTAGGAAAGTTCAGCATCAAATGTATGCTCATAACCTTGTTATCAGTACTAAATTTTTTGCTTATTACAATAATGCCTTTTACCCTGAATTTCTTGATTACTACAGAAAACCCAGATGAAAGTGGGAAACAAGAGGTACTATTACTCAGATTTTCAGGGGCACCAGGGACCTGGGCTGCATGAGTTAGGAGACCTCTCCCACCAGACTGCAAGCATTTCTTTCAGGGCTACTGTCAATAAGGGGCAGTTTTGAAGATATCTTCCCTGCCAAGCAGAAACCTTCTGAAAGGGAGTTGAAAAGTAAAATATGACTCTGTATTATCACCAGATTATCATGGCTAGCTTTACCTTTGATTTTTTTTAAAATAATGTTACTAAGGTACATTATTAAAGTGGAAAAGTCAGATATCCAAAACCCAAGGAAATGCCAAAAGTGAAGTTTGCCTTATAAAATGAGGGTTATAGTACCTCAGTATGTCTCAAGGTGGCTGTAAGAATAATGTTTATGAAACACACAGATAAAAAAGTGACAAATGCTTCAGAAAAGGTCAGAGGAAATTAATACTTCTTTCTTCAGAGCTGGGTTTGAATAGGATGTTACCCAACATGGCAATAAAGACCAGCACTGCATACTGAACACTGAGGCAGTAAAACAACATTGAGTAGCTGCCCATTAAAGGCAGGATATATCCCACCTAAATTTAGCA
This sequence comes from Corvus brachyrhynchos, assembly GCF_000691975.1. Classification (NCBI taxonomy): domain Eukaryota; kingdom Metazoa; phylum Chordata; class Aves; order Passeriformes; family Corvidae; genus Corvus; species Corvus brachyrhynchos. The sequence goes on from NW_008237681.1 coordinate 2,438,973, forward strand.
GTACAAAAAGTCCACTCTAATGTAGTCACATAGACTCTGCTCTGGCTGAAGAGATGCAGACTTCTCCAGCAGCAACTCATATGATCCCAAGATAATCTTCTGAGATGAGGAGGAAGAATAACCATCCAGAGCTCCTTCTATTTCCCCTTTGACTCAAGACAAGAATTAGACATCAGGTTTAAGCTATGTACCTAACTGGTAAGCAGCTAAACTGAGATGAAATTAATCTGTCCTAAATAAATACCATATATCTCAGTTATTAAAGGATTAAAATAACAAAACAAACCAGCCTAGTATATAACCTTGTTATTGCAGGTTATTTTATGATGTGTGTGCAAAGGACACTTCTAATACATAGTTTAATTCTGAAAGTCTTCCAATTTTTAAAGACCAATTTTGCAGACCCTAGTGTGGGTCTTCTTATACAGTGTGTAAGTACATTTCCATGCTAATTAATTAGAACTATAAAAACTACATGAATCTTCTCTTTCCTACTGTTTGTGTTTCCCCAGTTCTGATTTTGTCATATGTTCTGTCTGACAGAAGAGAGTCTCACTACATACGTATCTCAGTTTCTTTCCACCATCTTCCATGCTACACTAAGAGGTTTTCATCTTCTAGTCACCAAATTCCATCATGCTAAGAACTGCAAGAGGAAAACCCAGTACCTGATAGATCCCCACCATAGGCTCTGCTACATGGAAGTGGTATTTATTCCTACTTTTGCTCCAAGAATGTTCATTTGATTATTCCAAACTAGGACAGACACCATAAGATGGGATGAGATTATTTCCTCATAATAGAGACTCAAGTTCATTAAAAGCTCTGCTCTAAGAAAAGCAGAATTACTCTAACTTTCCAAATGTTCATGTTTTCCTTAAGAAAGGAGATGTTAGTTTCCTACAATAAAACATGTTTCTCAGGCAAATAAGATGACTCATCCACCCTCAGATATTTCAGTTTGCCAAGGAAAATTTTTAAAAATTCATTCCATATTGAAACAAAATCAAAGTATATTTTGAGTCAGCAGTTTGGCCAGGAAAAATGGTACTCCAGGTAGGATTATGCTATGCAATGTCTGCCCCTAACTACAAAGAAATAATTGAGGCAAACCTCTGGAAAAGTAGACATCTCTATTACCCTTCTCAGAAAGTATGATTGCTTTGTAATACAGTGAAATCAATCATTTTCAGGAGCATCTGAATCACCCTGACGTGGCATAAGTCATACTGCTCCAGGGAGCAGACTCATACACAGCTGCTGGCATTTCACACACTACCACTGCTTTATAAGGCTGCCTACCCACTCAGAGGCAAACAGGGATACTCAGGAGGAAAGGAGCTTGTCTGAAGCACAGATCTGACATGTTACTCAAAAAAGGAGGGAGTGCTTAACCCCCTGCCATCACCCTTCTCCTGGAACTTGGAATGTGACTGCAAAGTTAGTCACTAGCTATCCAAGGAACAAGTAGATGCTTAAAAGGCTGAGATTACAACACTGAGATGCTTCAGTTCCTGCATAATCAAAATTTTTTGTTTGGAGCTCCTCTAACTGGAAACTGCCAAACTTGTGAAGACAACATCTACCTCAACTGAAATGAGCATTAAAATGCAGTCAGACCCCCACTGTCTGAAAACCAGATCCTTAATCTCTAACTCCAGTGATTCAGAAGACTTTCCAATTCCTATTGGAAGTAAAACCAAATAGCACAGCATGAAGTTGATAAAGCTTAAGTGATCTACAAGTCTGATATTTCACAGCTTTCCAAAAATAGGAACACATTGAGAGAGGCAGTGCATTTTCCAATCACTGCTCATGAACCAAAAATTTTCAATCACTGGTTATTTAAGTTTCACACAGACATGCACTGTATTTCTAGGATATTCTCCAGAGATTAACTAACCTTTCCCTGAAAGCAAAGCTAATGCACATGCACAGCAAAATTTATCCATCAAATAGCAACCAATGGATTTAAATCCATGTTAATAGGACCACTGTCAAATATACTTCAGACCTGTCTGCTGAACTTTCTGATGTGTGTAATAGTGCTGTTCAAGGCTAATTGTTCATCTTTACATCCTGCATGAAAGCAGAAACACAAGGAACAGCCAGTTCCTCTTGCGACACCTTTCAAAATTTAGAGACTTACTTCTGTTCAAGTCAAAATCAAAACTCTGAAAGAATTTTTTAAAGGACCTGCACAAGTCTGCTTTCAGATTAAACCTCAACATGCATAGCAGACTTGTCTAGACTTGGATGAAGAGCTTTTGTAAGCACACTGAAGGTGAGGGTCATAGTCTGAGGTTTTGAAGATCCAGTCAAGTTTCTGCACTGTCTGATTCAAAGCAGGGTTTTGGAAAAGCAACAGATTAATTGCAGTTCAGAGCTGGGAGATAAACTACATCTCCAAATCTTAGCGCAGTGTCACAAGTACCACAGCTTCTAGAAAAATGAAAAATAAATAATTTTTTTTCCTCCACCATTTACCTCTACCCAAAAAATATATCCAAAGTTATTAGAACTTATGAAAATATCCAGCTTTTATAAAAAAACCTGTTCTTCACCCAGATCCTCCAAAACCTTCAACTAGCTCTATAAAAAAATCCTATAAAATGTATCAGCACAAAATCAAGTGAGTTAATCAAGATGATCAAGGAAAGTAAGAGTGTGCCAGTGGAGAAGATGAACAGAAATTTTCATTTTCTTTAGAGATATGCCAGAAAGCTGCTCATTTCAACTTAATAGAAGCCAGAAGAATGAGGGAAAACAACCAGCAAAGTGACCAAAAGACTCATAGCTCAAAATTTTGAAAATTCCAGCAAGGCTGGACATGTAGCAGGATCCACAAGCATCCAGTCATCTTGGGATCACGAGGAATCTTTCATCAGGTATATTTTTTCATGTTTATTTGTGAACCAGAGGGAATATCTCCAAAGTTTTGAGCAAAGCACGGTAAGGCATTGCTAGGCAAGAGAAGACAGAGTGGGATGGAAGTAATGCAACAAGGTCAAAGCAGCATCTATCGAGCCAGAGAGAACTAAAGCCAGCTGCAGATTATACCTGTTTATATGTTAGGAATCAGAAAGGACAAGCAGACAGATTTTATGCAGCTCTTTGACCAATGCTTAGCCCCAAAAGGTACCAAAGTAGTAACCCAACAATACATTCATTTGGCTTACATAAAACCTAACCAGAAATAAACAAATACTCTTTTATTCACATGGGATATGCTCTAGGGCAGACACTGTCTTACTTTTAATCCAAAGAAAAATTCTTTTTCTTGAGAACATTATAAAATACGGACTTGATCAGAAACTGGAATTTCTCCTGCATTAGGAAACTCTGACCCATGATCCTTTGTTTCCATCTCAGGGCAGATGTTGCAGTGCTTGCAACTTTTATGGAAGGTGAAGTTGTCCCCTCCCTCCCTTCAAACCTCAAGGTATCAAAACATGTTGGAGTTCAAGCCTAAAATGCTTCCATTTTATGTAAGGCCTCTAGGGAGATGGAGCTAATGAGGGATCTCTCACAGCCTGAACATTTCCACCAGACTGCTTCCTGTGATTGCTGCAGTCACAATACCCCATGATACACAGAACACCTAAACACAGGACAAAGCACAGCCTTATTTTGCATAGAGGCCAGAACACTTCAAAGAGGATGGATGTGCCTTTTCACAGTGTACTACAGCATTTCAGGCAGACAGACTCACAAATGGATTCAAATTATTTTCTCAGTGAAAAAATCAGTGTTTCAGCCTACCAACATTTTCCTATTGATTATTTCAGTTTTGTATGAACCAGATGCCAGGCACTCAAAGTTACAACCTTTCCCCAATATTAGTGTATACTTTCTGCTTTTAATTGACCTAGTGTTTCCAGTTAGTGCATAACACACCAAGTGCAGTATCACAAATCACAATATGGAAATGCTGACATATTTGAATGCAGTGAGAACTTTACCAGGATTTTATGCACAGTTTGAAAAATCAAATAAAATCCCGTTAAAAAAATAAGAAGGGAATAGGCTTTATTGGAGATAGGGGTAACGATTCATCTGATTCTGTGTCACTTTTATAATCCTAGCTTTTGAGCTTCTGGGGCCTTATATTGATTTTCTCTGTTCTTTCTCTCCTTTTTTCTTTTTAAGTTATGGAAAGTGAATGCATTTAATATAAAACAGATTTTGCTTTATTTTTTCAGGTAAGCCTGTTAAAAGTAGAAAATACTTCATCTACTGCGCACAGAAAAAGCGTAATATTAAGCATTTGACATTAAATCTTGGTAGATAAATATCGTCTCTATTTAATTATCTGTTAAAAACTGATAGAAGGGTAGCATCAGCTTTTGAAATCCCCAGCAGCAAAACTCCCACTGATATCAGTGGGTCTGGGATCTCACTCAGAATTTTACCTTTTTTTTCCCTTTTTGAACAAGCAGCATCTCTTTGTGCAATAATTGACAGCCATTAGTGTCAGTTTGGCAGATACAAAGCTGCATGGTTCTGTGGGAAATTTATGCCTCCTAACATGCCGTGCTAAATTTAAACCTGTTGCATAATATGCAGATTAATTGTCATGCATGTAATGCAGCTAAGAATATCTGAAGTTCAAGGGAAGCTAATACACATGCAGACTAAAAAGGAGGGTTTAAATGCATTTTGGGCTTTACCACATGGAATAAAAAGCACTGACGACTCCCTTTAGCAAAGCTATACCTTCTCGCAATCACTTCAGTGAACATACATTTCATTCACTTGACCCATGTGAATGGTACAAAGCACCACCTGCATTAAAAATAGGAAAACAAGAAAAGACAGACTTGCTTTTTGATTCCATTAAGCTGCCACTTCAGTCCTAGTCTTGGGGGCAGCCTGCTCCTAAAGCAGTTCTGAGAAACTCTGAAACCTGATTTTTTCTCCAAAATTAGAAACTAGAAGACTTATTTCTACAATACCCCTTGTATTCCATCTTTTTTCCTGCATATTATGCATAAGAAACAGACTTCTTTTTCTGTTTGATCTCTAAGACTGAAAAACCTTTCTTGTAATTCACATTTTTACTTCTGGTCTGGGCCTGAATGCAAAAAAATGCAGCACAGGTAGATATTGCATATATCTACATCTTTTCAGAAAGTTAAATAGCAGCTTAATCCAATATGAATATTGTAGAAAAATTTTATTATCAATCATTACAAAGAACACAGACAAAATAAGAAGGTTGGATGAAGTTCCATCTCTTTGGTCTTCATTTCTAGTGCACATTCCAAAGTGAAAACTTCTAGAAACCTTGACAGATTAGAAAGGAGAATGGCTAAAGAACCATTGCCAGTATCTGGGCTTTTTATTGGTTTGAGGGTTGGGGATTTTTATCACCTAACTGTTATCACCAAACATTTTCTGGAGTAATTCCCCGAGAATAACATAATTCCTAACCTATAGCCCAATTCTCAAGTGAATTTTCACGTTCCTACTTCATGTTGAACTTGAGCCATCAAAATGCCTTTAATATTAGCAGCCCAGACATGTTCTTAATTCACACAAAAATATTCCAGGCCCCCCATCCAAACATTATGCTTCACACAAACCACTTCCCACTGAACACATACTTAAAAATTTAGCCTCCTGATTTTCAGCTTCACACAAATACAGGTTTCCTTTTGCTCTGTCAGGCCAGGATATCCACAAGCCTTCTGCACATGATATTTACTCTCACTTTTTATCAGGTATCCCAGCCCTACTGGAAACAGCACACTGGAAGATAACCCTAGTCTGCACTAATGCAAAAGAGCCCCCAGTGACAATGTCAAATAATTTATTGGTATCAAAAGTGTGACATGGTTGGAAAAGGTAGGAGATATGATAAAATTCTTTCCGTGTTCTGAACCATTCCCCATGTTTCAGTGCAGTGTGATGTTGATGCGAGGCTATTAAGCCCTCTGATCTTGAGAGGATATCAGTTTGGGATTAGTACCCTATTACTTGACTTTTTGGTACAACCTGAGTCTGCTTGGATTAAACATAACACAATCACCAAGTAAAACACTCAAGAATGCTTTTTTTAAAGGAAAACCAAACTATAAAAACTTTCAAACAACACCCCCCCCCCCCCCCCCCCCCCCAAGATTAAATATGAGTATTTTGAAAAACACGAAAAAGCACATGGAAAAAAGTGGTGATTGTTACTCATTGTTGCTATTGTTAATTGCTTCAAACCAGAGATAAGGTTGACAGGAAAATCTGAAAGAACTAAGTCCATGGCATCATAGGTGGTGATTGGATCAAGATAAAAAATAACCAGAGAAGATGAAGAATAAGAGATAATTTGAAATATTGTGAACAGTTCCAAGCAAGAACTAAGTGCTGAGGGAGAATTCACCTGTAATTATGGTGTTTGTTAAGCATTTTATGAAGGTTTCCAGGCTTTACATCTAGCATACCACTTATTATATCCTTGCCATGATTAGTTTATATTACTGAACAAGAAGTTCAGACCAAGAGCAATTTCTGCAAGCACACACCAACATGGTCTAGGCACGGACAGAGCTGGATCCCAAGGAATGAACATCTGTCAGCTGTTTGGGACACAGCTTTGCAGGGGAAGGAGACAACCAAGTTGTATCAGCCCCTTGCTTAACTAATCAGCTGCCAACTGCAACTATGGCCAAGCTCAAAAATAGCTCCACTAGGAAACCTGGTGAAATGGTGACTTTGTCTGTGTAGATAAGCCCTGAAAGAGACCACACAGCTGAAGTCCAGGTGTAGAATACCCACTAAGGCACCAACAGGGAGTGGCTTAAGCTTTACATGACATCCCCAGGAAGGCTGCAGAGGTAATTAATATACTTCCTATGTTTTTCATAAGAATAAGGATCGCAGAAGCCTCCTGAACAGAAACATAATCCACTCTTTGCCTTTTGGAACGTATTCCAGTTCTTATTCTCAAGACCTGGATTCAGCATTCCACTTATTCTCCGCTAATATTGTACTTCACTAACTCCTTTTACTTTGCCCAAGATGTTTAACTTTTGGTGCTCTTCTGGGTGTCTGACTCACCTTTTAAAAGGGTCAGTCAAGAAAACTTCTCTTTCAACAAGTCCCTTGTTAAAGCACACCCTCTGGAAGATGATGAAAACTCTTCTGAATCACATAAAACAAGTGTTTATGAAAACAGACATGCAGCAAAATAGTGGAAGCATGACAAACACAAGTTTTTCTTCAGTACCTGCTGTTGCATTTTCTCTAAGTAGCAGCCCAGCTATCACAAAGCACAGAAGCATTTTAAGAGAAAAATGTATCAAAGACAAAAATCCATCATAAACAAAAAGCAGTTCAAAGGAATTTAATTTTTTTTTCATATACTACTGTTAGGATGCCTATTTAATCATTACTTTATTCAGTTCTCCACATTTTGGTCTAAATCTCCTTCACTTTCTTTATTTCCCTGGCCTCTTGAATCAGAACAGACAAGTTAATGCTGTTTACTTCATCAAATAAGTATTCCTGACTTGTATAGCTGGCAAATAATTTATTTAACTGCTTACTAATAAGCAAAGAGAAGAGAATCTATCACTAAAATAATCTTGGAACCCTCCATCTGTTATAGATAGTGTGTTTCTGTTCAAACAAATGCTGGGAATGAACAATTTATTTTTCTGTTTACTTGCTAACCCAAACCCTGCATATTTCATGATGATGGAAAAGCCTACTGATGAGTGACTAACCCCAGAGACTCAACAGAACATATATTTACAAGCTGTCTATAACTTTAGAGCCAAAGCACCAGCAAAAAACCAAAGGACCAAATATCCTAAGGTGCTCTTGGCAAGGAGCAGCCAGTATTTTAGATTTCATTCTAACCCATCAGGGTAGAATACAGAAAAGTTGAGGGTCCCAATAGCATTTTATTTGAGTTGGAGAATCAATCACTTTGAAAAGAGTCAATAGCACAGTTAGGGTCAACATTACCACATTTTCTGAATGGCTCCATTATCAGTCCATTTGTTTAGATTTTGGGAAAAGGAATACATGTTCAGCACCTAGCACAGTGGTCCTGACCTTCTGGGTCCTTTGGCATTACCCTGAGCTAAGTTACACTTTTAACAAAGTGCAGAAACTGACACTAAGTACTAATACTTTCCTTAGAGGGGGTCTACCTGAAGAGACTAACAGGTAGGGCTAAGACCAGCTCTTCTCATATTTTATCAGGATACATGGAAATTGCAAACAACATAAAACTATTGCATTATTGCAATTGAGCTGATTTACCTGTACAGTGAAGTCAGTCCTCTCTTAGCAAGAGCTTGCTCATCTCACTGATTAGATCTGCCATTTTTATAAACAGCAACAGAACCCATCAACCATCTGGTGATCTCCAGCCAAAGGCTAGGAAGTAAGCTGGGGTCTGCCACCAATGCAGGATGTACATACAGCATATCAGGGAGAGCAGGGGAGGGGCACAGAGACACACAGATAACTCATACCACCCAGGGTGAGCTCAGGTGCTGGATCTGAGCTTAAATAGGCTTCTGGGCAGTGGGCAGAGAAGTGGGTGGAGGTCCCAGCTGAAGGCCCTTAGGGCAATCACAGGTGCCCACAGGGTCCTGGCACACACGTAAGCATATGCATAGATGTGTAAGGGGTTGGTTAGTGTTTAGAGTCAATAAAAGGACATCATTGTGTCCTGGATGTATTGCTTCTTGCATTAGCTTAGAGGAGACTGGTTTGGGTGATGTGCTCCATAAATCACGGGGAATAAACCCACTTTGCTCTCTCAGCTGATTGAATTGTTTTTTTCTCTGAGAAATGCAAGTCACTGTGCAAGCACACCTACAGCAACAGGCAGGTTTCTTAGAGCACTGGAAGTCTTGAACAGACTGACAGTCTT
>NW_008237681.1:2447867-2467988 GCF_000691975.1 Corvus brachyrhynchos
GCAATAGTAGTTTTGCAATTTAGGGTAGGCAGGGTTTGAGCAAGAAAGTCAGGAATGGATCTGAAAGCCTTCTGAAGCTGACCTCTCTGACATTCATAGAGTTCACTGGTTGTTCAAAAAGCACCATCTTAGATAAGTGTGAGTCAGCCTGGGGATATTCATAGAATCATGGAATGATTTAGGTTGGAAAAGACCTCTAAGATCATCCAGTCCAACTGTTAACCCGGCACTGTCAAATCCACAACTAAACTGTGTCCCCAAGTGCCGCATCCACATATCTTTTAAATACCTCCAGGAATGGGACTCTACCACTTCCCTGAGCAGCCTGTTCCAATGCTTGACAACCCTTTCCATGAAAAAAAATTTTCTACTATCCAATCTAAACCTCCCCTTGAGCAACTTGAGGCCATTTCTTACTTGTTACCTGGGAGAAGAGACTGACCTCCACCTTGCTACAACCCCCTGTCACACAGTTGTGGAGAGCGATAAGGTCTCCTCCAAGCCTCCTTTTCTCCAGGCTAAACAACCCCAGTTCTCTCAGATGTTCCTCATAGGACTTGTGCTCCAGAGCCTTCACCAGCTCTATTGCCTTTCTCTGGACCCACTCCAGCACCTCAATGTCTTTCCTGTAGTGAGGGGCCCAAAACTGGACACAGGATTTGAGGTGTGCCCTCACCAGTGCCGAGTACAGGGGGACAATCACTGCCCTGGTCCTGCAGGCCACACCATTGCTGATACAGGCCAGGATGCCATTGGCCTTCTTGGGCACCTGGGCACACGCTGGCTCATGTTCAGCTGCTGTTGACCAGCACCCCCAGATCCATTCTCATCAGGCAGATTTCCAACCACTCTTCCCCAAGCCTGTAGCACTGCCCAGGGTTGTTGTGACTCAAGTGCAGGACCTGGCATTTGGCCTTGTACTATGGCCTCAGCCAAAAGGAGCTCCTACAGGCAGGGGTCAGTCCTCTCAGAGCCTCTCCTCTCAGCAGGACCAGGCAGCCCCCACTACACCAGCTCTGAGACAGCCCTGAGCCCCAAGCCCCAAGCCCCAGAGCCAGGAGGCACCTGCTCCTGGGGCCTGGCACCTGCACTAAAGAAACTGCAGAAGTACCTCCCTCTGCCAGAGAAATTCTGGAATTCAATCTCAAACACCTAGAGTATCTTCGGAACCAAATCCCTGAAACTTTTTAGGTATATTTTACCTGGTCCACTACAAAGAAGCATGAGGAAGAAGCAATGACTTCCTTTATGTTTGGATTTTTAAAAATCTTTCCTTCTCTTTCTTATTTCCTCGTAACAAGTACTATGCAATAAATGTTATCATTTGCCTATGAATGCCATTTAGGAATTTCTTTTGAAACAGCTCCCAGGAGAGTCTTCCTTTCTTTTAGTCTTGTAGGCCACTCCACCCAGAATGGAGGTGTCAAGAGATGGGAGCAGAAGAGGAAAGAACAAGAGCCAGAACAATGTCTGAGTCACATTCAATATCCAGTGAAGCAGAGGGATTCTTAAGCTGTCTCAATTAATTTGCAATTTTTAATGGGAAATAAGTTGCCCTAAAACACTTACGAAGAAGGTCCAAAACAAGAAGAGTGAGTCACAGCAAATATTGAGTTATCCCCAACATACTTCTATTTCCAAACAGTATGGTTCCTTCAGGGCTAGAGTCAACAGCAACAGGGACCTCTCCTGCCCTCTCTGCATCAGCAGAGACATCCATGCAATAAAACATATTTAAACAATTTCTTTTTCTTTAATCTCATGTTTCCTTCCTTTCAGCAAGCGTATGGGTATGCTGCTTAGGAAACACAGAATAATTTCACTGCTCTGCTTGTGCTTCTAATGGTGTGACATCACAGCTTTAAAGAGCTGCTGACCCCGTCAAAGTCTGTGCCCTTCAGTAAGTCAGTGCAAACTCGAGTTCGATTCACACAGAGGAACTCAGATTAACTTTATGAAAGAAAAACAAAGGCGGGATAAGACGCGTTTAGTCTTTCTTCCTTGCCCTGCTCTGTTCCTTTGTAAGCAGCGGCTCGGTGGCGGTTTGAAAAGGAAAGCAATGACTCTGAGTCTTCTGCTCTAGTGGGAGGTGTCCCTGCTCATTGCAGGGCACTGGACAAGATGACCTTTAAAGGTCCCTCCCAACCCAGGCCATTCCACGGCTCCCGGGGTGTCCCCGCGCTGCCGCGGCCGCCCGGGCTCCCGGATAACCGGGATTCTGCTGCCACCGTGTGGTCACCCCGGTCCGCCCGCCAGCTTCTCCGCTCGGGCGGCCCCGCCGCGGGATGCCGGGGAAAAGGCTGCCGCTTCTGCGGCGGAGAAAACAGGTCTTCCTGCAAAACTGGTCCTCACATGGACGTGCCCTCTGCCAAGCTTCACCCTAAGGCTGACCAGCCAAGGCCAAGTGAGTTTGACGCACATTTGGAGAGCAGGAGTGGCTGCTCTCAGTAGGTGGAGGCTCACCAGTTTTACCCAGTTTCAGAAGATGCTCTTCTGTGGTTTCTGATGTCCCTCACCGGTCCTCCAGTGTCACCCATTACAGATGGACAAAAAGTAGTGCTCAGGGCAGAAATAGTTAGTTTGCAAAGCACCAAAGGTCTATTGAACTTCCTCCCATAATATTGACAGTTGATGATGGTTTAAAATGTTTAATAGTCAAAACTGTTCTGACACAATCTCTTGGCCTCTAAGGGTCGCAGATACAAACAGCGCGCTAAATCCATTTCCTCATGAGCATTTACTAATGGTGGAAATGCCTCTGGAGCTTGTTACACTGAGTATGGCCAGAGGATCAAGCACACACTCTTTAACCAGGGCATTTTTAAGTTTTCCTCTGGAGACCTACTGGAGCTGAGTGGGAGAGCTTTTAAAGTTCTTCCCAGAAATCCTAAAGCACACCTCTTCCTAAAGCGATCCTATAGCATCCATCATGAGGTACAGACCGATTTGGTCCAGTGCAGGAATCTAACATTCCAGGACAGACCAGTGTGCTGGCAAATGAACCTGGCTATCAGCCAGCAAACCCTGGCTCAGTGTGTGAACTGCAATACTTCCTCTTTAATCTGTTTCTAAAGAAGACAGTGTTGTTCCAGACCAGGAACAAATCTTTCAGTACAGAAATGAGAATGTCCCAGTGATCTGGTGACCAGGTACAAGTTCTTTCTAGGAGCCCTGTAAAATTAGTGGATCTAAATATTAAATACAGCTAAGGTTTTCAGTAAGCGTGATTACTTCAGGCAAGGTGACCCTTGGGAGTGAGATCTTTTGTGTCAGTCTGTTTCCCGGCAGAAAGGCACTCACATTCCAAACACAACCATCACAACCAATCATTGCCAGTCAGAGGAGAAACAAAGACTAATTAATTGAATAAAGACCAAATTATTCGCTCCCATTATAAGCATGACATTGGCAAGAATCCCCAATGCATCCAGCAGTAACTTCACCTAGTCTGTTGGATATTGCAGCTGCCTCTAGGGGAGCATGTTCTATTATTTTCAAGGGCTTCAGCAATTGTTATTCTGAACACTCTTTTCCACACACATTTCAGCAACGTAAAACAGAACAAAGGTGTCCTCTACCTTCTTTCCACTTTACGTTGCTGAATTACAAAGAGAATGTCTCTGAAGCAGATGTGAATAGAGAAATTACTACTCCTGGACTTCGTTGCTCTGTTAGACTCCCCGTAAAATTTCTTAGCAGTCTCAGGAATCTGCTTTTCTTGGAACTTCTGGCTATCTTTTTTTTTAATTCTAAATTTATCTGAATCCTTCTCTCCCTGTTATTGAAGAAATTCAGCGAGAGCTAGTTCTATAAATTCCACCCCCACATAGTCTGCTAAGAAGGGCGTGTGCAATGAGTAATTTGCCTACATTAATGTGAAAAAATGAACTGACAAAAACTGATTTGCATCCATGACAAAGGTTATTATTCCCTTTTTTTCCGAAAAAGGGAAACAGAGGCAACTCCCTTATGTTCTGATACAAAGAGTGAAAATCAGTAACATCCCCCATCTAGCCCTTAAATTAAAGGTATGCTTAAGACTACTCTTTTCTAAACCAAAGGATGACTTACAGGATGTAGATCACACTCAGTTTTACCCACTTATGCACAGCTCTGGCCTTCACTTTCCATCCAAGAGAGGAGTCATTCTATCCATTGATGTTTCAACAGACAAAGCTGAGACAAGCCTATCAGTGGGGTGAGTTAACTGATGTAAGTATCTAAGTAATTTTTAATGTGTAAGAAATGGATGGCTAAGGGGCAAGGACCAGGCTGGCTGCAGAAACACCATTTGGTGTGTTGCTGCCAGCAGCATTTCTGTTTATCCATTCTGAGCTGGTTGCAGATCGGGTTTTGTTAGATCAGGATGAGCAAAGTACAATCTTGGTTTTACTGCGCTGGCCTCCTGCACACATCCAAGGGCTTCAGGATGTTCACCAAGTGTGGAGAATTTGGCTGGTCCCAATAGGAACAATTATGGAGGTGGTTGAACCTGCTGGTTCTGCTATCCAAATGATATCCAATTCTCTCAAGAGCCAAGAATATTGCCACATATGATTTAAGAAATTCCCTGAACATTCCTAAGTGATTAAAAAAAATTCACATTAAATAAGGATAAATGATATCAAGCTACATGTAAGCCTCCCTAGGCCAGATACCATTCTTGGAAAAAGAAGTCCTCAGGAAAAAAAAAGAAATTATAATACTCATATAAAAATAATTAAATTGCAGATAGAATTATTGTTTTCTGACCCTCTTTCAGAACTTATTGTATACAAATATTCTACATCAAGCCAAATGTCAGCAATCTATCTTCTTCTTTCTATCCTTCCTTCCTTCCTTCCTTCCTTCCTTCCTTCCTTCCTTCCTTCCCTCTTCCATCAAACTCAAAACACCATGAAAATTGACTCTTAAATGAATTCCTAGAATACATTTTATTTCTTGTTTCAGCCCAGAGACTGCTTGATGGCATTCTGAACTCCAGGAAACAGTCCATTAGGCATGGAACAACTGACCGCTGCTCAGACCAGTAACATTTAACACCAAAATCTTGACAGTGACAAAAAGAGGAAACTACAAAATTATATTAACTATCACATGGATGTCCAGCTATTCAGCATCTGATTTGCTTAATAGCACTCTAGGAGAACTACAAGACCCACATTAAAAAATATTTCTCTCTTTTTCAATTAGAGTTCCTCATTTGCATTTCTTCTGCTCCTCATGAGCATAGGTCTTTTCTCAATCCTTTTTATTGCTATTTTATTTCACTTCATTCCTATTATATTTTGTCAGAGACCTTGGGCTGCAATAGCTACCAGTTTGATATACCTGTATATTAGCTGTCATACTAAAATTATTGTGCCTCCTACACAGAGGTACTGGCTATAAGCAATTGATATTGGCATATTTCTCTACAGTTCAATAACTGCAGGTAGGAAATTGGCCTTCTACCAAGTTAAAATTAATCATCATTGTTACAAAATTTGGAGTGGTGTCTACTGCCTAAGTAGAAACTATTTCACATTTTGCTTAGGTTATAAAACTGCCTTCATCCTAGTTTTTTCATTACTGTTGCTAGTTTTAGAAAACAAACAGGAGTCCATATTAAAAAGTAAAAAGTAAAAAAATAAAAGGAACTAGAAGTATATTCCTAAAACTATAATAGATACAGAATTACTATTACAAATCTAAGATGGTTAAACTTAAAAGCCTATATGATATTGCTGGAAATATCCAGATGGAAGAAATATTTTCACTCTGGTCTTAGCTGGGATAAATGTTAATTCTAGCTTCAATTTCCTGTGTTGTGAAAGCTAGCTAGTGAGTATGGGCCAACATTGCTACAGAATCCAAATCTCGAGGGTAGTTACTCTCCCCACATCATGAGAGATAGCGAAGTTTGACTGTGTCCAGATGATCAGCAGAAGCCCTGTGAGACTTTCCCAAACTCACAGTGCTACTTAAAGATCAAATGGCATTTTGTTCCAGGTGAAATGTGATCTGCATAATTGAAAATGAAGGAAGTTAAGAATATTTATCAATTAAGCTGCACAGAGAGCCTCTGACAGAAAAAGGATGTACTCTACGTATTTCAAGTACCATGCAACCACGTTTGTCCATTTTTACTGCTACAGAAGAAGCTGGTGTATTTTCACAAGACATTGCTCAAAGACAATCAGGGAAATTCAGAGAGATTAGGATTTTTACATGCCCTTAAAAGCACTTATAATTTCCATTCTGCAGTATAGTCCACTGTATCTGCTGAATTTGAAATGCTGTGCTTCTCTTCGAAACATGCACTTCTATAAACCAAGGTTTATACATTCCAAAGAATGGAATTAATTCAACATTTGGGATGTTTATTGCTTTAAGATGATACTTACCTCCATGATTCAAACTGAAAAAATATAGCCCAAGTTGTTTTTTTCCTTTTTCAGAAAGCAAAAGCTAGTGGTTATGTATTATTTACATAAATTAGGAAAGGATGTAAAAGAGTGAAGATGGAAGAAGAAAGGGGGGAGAGAAAAAGTCATCAATTCATTATACATTCTTTTCATTCTCTGATACAGCAACATCTACTTTCTTCTTCAGAATAGGAGGAACATTTGCCAGTCTAAATCCTACAGTGTGGGGGGAAAAAAGAGTATTTAGAAACCTTTTCTCAGAAATTGTCCAAGGTAGCAATGCTCCACATAGTCCTCAAAAACTCAAATGCCTCCTCTCCCAATTATACTCTAATAGAAGACCGCATATAGCTGAAAATAAACATACATTTAATTTTTTTTCTGACATCAACAATCACTGTAAAGCTTTACTAAATAAAAAAGCATATGTTAAACAACAGATAGCAAAATTAATCCTTTTGCAAACTTATACCAGTTGTTTTCCACACTACCTGAAAAGCCCTTCACCTCTGAGATGCTGCCCTGCTTTGCTTTGCAAAAATCCACCTTCTAGAACGTTCCAACCACATTTTAAAATCAATAGAGCTTCTCATGTTTCTTATCACAGAGACTTTCCTCTTTATTTCAACAAACATACTCCACCATTCCCCTGTCCTTAAAGTCTGCTTTTGAAGTCATTAAAACACAAAAGGAAAGACAAATTAGGTCACAGAACTGGGAGCGAACCCCCTGGATGCTTTTGTACCAACTGTTTTCTCATGCCCCATCTGGTCACAAAACTCAAAAGGCTGGCCTCACAAAGATGCCACCCCAAACCCTCTGACAGCACCAAGGGACTTGGCACAGATCCCTAGCATGGATGGCTCTGGCTGTCAGGCATGGTGGGAAGGGTGATGGGACAAGGCTGGTCCTCAAACCCAAGGTTTTGCTGTACACATTTCCCACTCATGGCTTGAGAAATCATGAAATATGATACAGAGTATATTCAGAGTGTCCATGCTAGAGAAAGGCAAACGATCATCAGCTGGTAAGCAGGAAATCATGCTGACTTGCATCTAAAGATAATTTTTGTGTTAGTTAACTTTTTGTTCAAAAGGATGCCATAGATGCCTTGGAATAACTATAGCTTAGTGTATACCTATTGTTGATTTCTATTATCATATTTGAAAACTGTGAATCCCATTTTTACTGAAAATAAAAGGTTTTGCTCAGGGTTTCTTTCAAGATTTAACTGGATTTAATTTGAAATAATTTAGGAACTAGCAAGACATTATTCTATGAATTCTTTCATTAGCCAAAAATACGCTGTATACCAAAGTAAAAAACTTCTTCACACTGAACTAAAGTGATCTGCAGTAAACTAACATGAGGAATATTTCTCTCTACACTTGCAGAACAAGCTACAGAAGTCTGAAATGAAATGAGGTTCATAATTTAAAAGAACTGCTTCTGGGACAGACAGTAATTAATGCCAACCAGTGGCTTGACCTCTGTAAGATTTCAGCAAGCATATGCTGTTTCCTTTTTTTTATAACACGTTTTTATTAGGTTCCTTTAAGTAAATGAGTTCAGGTAAGTTACCATAATTCTAATTTTTGTTTCAAATGCATTTATTTCTAAAAACATTAGATTTAGTTAAAATCTTTTCTTCAAATCTAAACAATATTTTAACCAGCTGGAAAGTAGGTTGGCAGAAGAAGACCCAGTGGTCCTGATGGACCAGATGCCTTTGCAGCAAGGAAGACCAAAAGCATCGTGGGCTCCATCAGGAAGCGCAGCAACAGCAGAAGCTCATAGGAGATGATCCTTCCCCCACACATCAGAGACATATCTGCAGAGCTGGGTTCAGTCCTGGGCTCCCCAGTACATGAGAAATGTTCATACTGGAGTAAGTCCAGTGAAGAGTCACAAAGATGATAAAGGACCTGGGGCATCTGACATGGAAGGAGAGGATGAGGGAGCCAGGACTTTTCAGCCTAGATGAGACAGGTTCCTGTGAGGTCTTATCAACATGTATGAATACCTGAGGAGGGAATGAAGAAGAGGGAGCCAGACTCTTCTCAGTAGTGTCCACTGAAAGGATAAGAGGCAATGGGTACAAATTTAAATACGGGAAATTCTATTTAAATGTGAGAAACTTCTTACAGTGAGAGTGACCAAGCAGTGGCACAGGTTGCCTAGAGAGGCTGTGGAGTCTCCATCCCAAGAGATACTCAAAACCCAGCAAGACATGGCCTTGAGCAACCTGCTCTAGCTGGCCCTGCTTGGAGAAGTGGGGCTGGACTAGGCAATCTCCAGAAGTGCCTTCCAGCCTCAGCCACTCTCTGATCCTGCCTGGAGCATTTGGCTCTCACAAGTGTGTTGCACCACTTGAGAAGTAGGCTTCGAAATAAACACTCTACCAGCATCTCCAAGTTTTGCTTATCAGATGGTAAGTAACTCTGGACTTGTAAGTCTAAATATGAAGCTTTTAAAATCCAGACTGTGGATGCTTACCTCTCTCGATTATTGAAGATGAAAATAGCATTTTAAGGGAAAGCATTGTTTTAATACATTGGTCAATTTGCCCACTTAGTAGTTTAGCAACACAGATCTACTTTCCTTTTATATTTGCAGCTACCATAATAAAGCAGTAATTAGCAGTAAGTAGTCCCTGATCAGCTGAGTGGGGTATGTGATAAAAAGAGATGATTCCAAGAAAGTACATAAAAGTGAAAACTTTATAAACATGACAGGGGTTAAACTTGGGCTCTATTAATTTTTTTAAAAAGCTGGATTCCCTACAGGGTACACTACTACTGCATCTAGGTGTCTTAAAATCATCCATAATCAAAACACATAAAATAATTCTTGTCACAAGGCTTTCATGGTTTAAAGGATACCTGCACCAGATGATTAAATTGCAGTGGGCTGAAGAGAGGAGAAATATCTTTTAATCATTTCAATTTCAGATTTATTTTTCTCTGTGACAGTATCATCTATCTTTTCATGGTTGGCACACTACAGCTTGCACCCAATACTCCTGGGCCATGATCTCTGCTGTCAAGAGGGAAAAGGAGGCACCTCTGTCGCAGTATTAATTACAGGTCTGCAGCTATGTAACAAGACTGGGTGAGTTTAGTTAGACTGTACTTCCAGTCCACAATAATGCAACACTATCAAGTCTTCCCTTATTCTGCCCGGAATCACAACTACCTGAAAAAATACCATCTCCCGAAGAAGCTTGCTGGATGATTGCCTCCACATTCACCGCCTGCCTGCTAGCTCTCTCCTGGAGTCTGAATTCTTTAAATCAATTTCTTTTTGCATATAATTTGCAGAGGGTGTTGTTGGATTTTATATTCTGCCTTTTATATTGTATTCAATCCAGATCCTCATTCATTGTACTGCCACTGTTAATTAAAATAAGGTGAGAGATTTGTTGGTATTTTCCCTGACAGCAAACTCCCATAGTCTCTCTTGCTTGTATGCTTTCACATTTTGCCTTTGGTAATATATCATTTTACTTTCAGGCTTATTATTCATTAATCTGTTCTGGGCTGCACTGTTCTGTATGAACTCAGCTTCTGAAATAGTCTTAATCATTCTCCAACTGCATTTTTCACATCAGCCTCTTTAACTTTCTATTCAGTAAAGACAGCAAATGCAAAAATTATGCTGTTCAATATCAGCATTCCGACCATTTGTGTAAATAATGAGGTTTTAGGGTACAGCTCAGCCTCATGATAGTCCATTAGTAAGCTCATTCCAGAATGAAATTTACTTACAAGTGCAGCTACTTTTTATGTCATTTATTTTAAATCTAGCAAGTTACTTCCCCTCCACTTACACAGGTCAAAGGCAAAGACTGACAATTTCAAAAAGAACACTGGTGAAAAGCCTTTTAATGAACTAACCCACCAATGGGAATATCAAACTTCACCCACATTTGCACTATCAATCAAGCCACTATTTGGCTAAGATGCTTCTGGTGCCAGAAGGAATAGACTAAGTCCTTTATTTTTTCTTTGCAAAACTACATCCTCATCAATATGTTAGCTTTAGGTATAGTGTTCCTGTTCTCTCAGATTTATTTCTTGAAGACATTTTTTTTTCTAAGAGATCTTATTTAACAAATTTTGCTAGTTCTACTTTTCCATTTTGGCAGAAAAACCACATACTTCCCAAGATACTTATTCCTTTCTGTATAACTATTTTTCAAATCTTCAGTGCCATACTTGAATATCTACCTTACTATGCTTGAACAAAATTTCAGAGCAAAACAGGTCATGACCTACTAATTCTATCCCTGTGCCACATGGAAGATGTACAGGTCATGCTGTATGCATCCTTCACTGTAACCCCATGGCTAATGAGGAAACACAACAAATGGAAATGAATAAAGACAAAAAGAAAATGAACCAGTGCCCGACATGAATGTCTATATTATTGTCCCCTGAATATCACCTGTGTGGAAGAATGTACATAAACCTATGATATTTGAGACAATTTACCGTGAGAAAAAAAGCAGAATTCTATATGGAGTGGGTAACAAAGGGGAGCTCAGTCATAAACCACGTATCACCATGCAGTTAATTCATCAACTGTGGAGTCCTAGCTTGTTAGCCAGCCTCTCTTTTGTATAAACGCTTCCAAACAATTTCTTTGTCATATGCATAGAAAAATTTATTCTAACGTAGTTTGACCATGTCTCCTGCTCTAGTCAAGAACAAAAGCTTCTTCATCACACAAAGAACAGATCTTTTATTTATTTTTATTAAAATGAGTAAAAGAAGTTCCCTCTTTCTGAAAGAATTACTGGTGTAAATGTTAGGCTGAATAAAGTTCTTATGTATCAAATGAGCAACTCTCAAAGCTGAGAAAAGATTACAGTACACACCAGGGATAGAAGTACAGAAAACCATCGTTGGTGCCATTTTTTCACAACATTCTTAGCGTAAGTTAAACACTTGCAAAGCACAGAGTTGCATTAGTGCCACCAAAGCCAAATGAATTTGTGAGTGCTATACGCCGTTTGTCAGTTTTCCACTCCTGAGCTGTCAATGGAACATAATTGAGATCAAACTCTGCCTCTGTTTTCTGTAAGTTTAGAGTAGGTGGCAAAATTCCATGGTAGCAGGACAGTGCAGTAAAAGCTGCTTCAATAGCTCCTGCAGCCCCCAAGAGATGTCCCGTTGCTCCTTTTGTTGAGGAAACTGCAATATTACGTGAGTGATCTTTAAAAAGTCTCTTGATTGCTTGATTCTCAGCAGCATCTCCTAGAGGTGTAGAAGTTGCATGTGCATTGACATATGTTACATCTTCAGGTTTGATCCCAGAATCTTTTATTGCTGCAGACATGCACCTAAGGAAAGAAAGACAAGAGAATGCTGATTTGCCCAATATATTTTTGTCAAATGTACAAACCAAAAGAAAAAGTATAGGTTGTTTTTAAAATGTTTATCAAGTGTGAAAATCTGCTCTAGCAGAGATGTAAATGACAAGAGGCTAACTCATCTAAGCACATTAGCATCTACATTAGGTACCAGAGGAAGAGAAAAGTGAGGCCCACTATAAAATCAGACTTGCTCTTAAAAATTCTACAACACAACTAGGAAAAATACAAAGAAGAAGATATGACAGTCAATCTCTACAGACTACATTAATGTATCGAACACCCTTTTCAATGTAAAATTTGAAAATGTTTGAGAGAGAAATAACTACCGATATTATTAGAAAAATTTAGATATGCTCTCCCCAACAAAAATACTGAGAAATGAAAGAAAACATCTGCAGTCATTCTCCACATGAGCTTCTTTTGCATGCTTTCCAGAGACTAGAAAGTGTCAAGGAGATAGCACAAATTCCTATATTTCATTTTATAATGAAATTTACTGAAAGTCACACTCTTTTACCCTGACATGGTATGTTTCATTTGACTCCTGATGACTTGTGCACTGTGACTGCATCTATAAAACATGCTTTTTTATTAAAACCATGGAAGGATCAACACAGTTCCATATTGCGATTTTCTCATAGATTTCCCTCAAAGAAGATGAATCAGACATCTCTCCTTGCACATAACAACTTAACATAGCACCTATGAGTAAAAGACCACTGACTCTTTTGAAATTTATGAAAAATAAGGAAGTAAAAGGAAGCTCAAAAAAGGATAGTACAGGTTTCTGGACAAATTTAAATGTCTCTACTACGGCCTTCTACCCTTAGAAGCATCCAGCTTAGCTTAGGGTGGAGACCACTGACGCTCACTGTCACTAGATAATGAGCCAGTATTCAGGTAAAGAGGTTACTGATAACTATGAGATACATTAATTTAGTTAAATACATTATCTGCAATGAACATATTCACTTAAGAAGATACCAGATTACTTGTGTAGGACACTCTTTATATCCACACTTCTGAGTCTGGCTTTGCCTCTCCTTTCCTGCTGGTTTATTCCAACATACATATTTAGCCTCCAACAGAAGTAGTTATTAGAAGATGACAAAAAATATATTCCTCTGATTTTTTTTGATGTGGCAAATAAAAT
The DNA here is from genome assembly GCF_000691975.1 of Corvus brachyrhynchos. NCBI lineage: Eukaryota > Metazoa > Chordata > Aves > Passeriformes > Corvidae > Corvus > Corvus brachyrhynchos. Next base: position 2,460,805 of record NW_008237681.1, read on the forward strand.
TCCTACAGAAAAGTAAGATAAGCACATATATTCCAGATTTAATCCACATACCACTGCAGGAACAAAATACTGGCTTGAAGACAGTATTAAAATGTATTATCTCATCTCAAGAGTGGAAAAGCTCAACATTCCTGAGATACCCAGATTAACTTTCAACTCTTCCTACTGTGAATTTAATTTATATGCTACTGCAATCATAAAATACACAAAAATTCTATTACAATGTATTGCCATATCATCTCAAGGGTAAACAAGTCTGAAAATATGAGATAAGACACTCCTGATTACTCATCTCACACCTAAGTCTGCAAAACAATTAAATATGACTCAAAGAGCATCAATGGAAACATGGTATATTTACACTTCTAGAAAAATCTGTTAACCTTATAAAGATGCAAACACAGCTTTACAATACCATGCAGAAGTTTGATCTACTTGTGCAGTGCTATATTGAATTTTGGTACTAAATATTCACATACGTTCAGAATAAGGCAAACTAAATCTTTAGTAAAGATTCCAGTGCCGGCAATAGTACTCAGCCTACACAATGCTCACCAACTTACACATGTAATTTAGCTCACAATTTAATTAGGTCAATAATGATTAGATGAGTATCATCTACCTGTGAACTGGTTTTGATGAGATAAACAGTGATGAAGCTTTACCACCTCCCTAAACAGTACTAAAGTGTATTTCTGCTATGCCCCTTCACCAACACTCTTAGCTGCATCCAAATTAAGTATTCAGTATTCTAACAAACTACATCCTCTGAGTGCTCTACAGCTTTCATCACCTGAGATCCCTTGCAACAAAAATTCCTAGCTTTTGTAAGGGGATCTATCTTCTTGATGGACAAAGGGTGAAGGAGAACCTGGAAAGATTCTATCTCACCACAAACATCTTAAAAAGATGTTTCCATCGAGACTCATGTGAACAGCTGTATGCACCAAAGGCAAAGTGTTTTCACATAGAGAAAGTTTTCATAGCTCTATGGAAAAAGGCTCACTCTATCAAGAAATGGCCTTCACCTTACTACTAAAAAAAGAGAATTGAGGCACAATGTTACCAGAAGCTCTTTCAGTTTTCAAATTTTCAAGCTTTTGGAATATTAATTCAAGATTGAACCACCTTTCTCTATAAAAGTATACAATGACAGATACAAACACAACCACTATAACTAACATATGAAGTAGCCATTATAATCAACATAGAGTTCTTACCTGAATGCACCATCTCCCTCTGGGTTAGGTGCTGTTATGTGGCAAGCATCACCGGACAGTCCATAACCTAAAACTTCTGCATAGATCCTAGCACCTCTTTGTACGGCATGTCCATACTCTTCCAAGACCAGCACAGCAGCACCCTCTCCCATTACAAACCCCTCCCTCTGCAAATCAAACGGCCGACAGGCTGCTTTAGGGCTCGAGTTAAAACTCGTGCTGAGGGCCCGGGCTCTTGCAAATCCAGCCAAAGACAAAGGACTAATGCAAGCCTCAGTCCCTCCAGCCAGCATGACATCAGCATCACCAGCAGCAATGAATCTAAAGGAGTCTCCAACTGCATGTGCACCTGTGGTACAAGCAGTTGACACAGCATGATTTGGCCCTTTCAGTTGGTATTTAATGCTGACATGGCCTGCTGCCATATTGACTAAAATCTTGGGGACAAAAAATGGGCTGACCTTATTGTAACCCTTTGTTTTAAATAAGGCAGCTGTGTCAGAAATTTCTTCCAGTGGAACCATTCCCATCCCAATTGCCACACCAGCAGTTAAGCGATCCTGTTCAGACTGGGGAGACCAGCCGGAGTCCTTCATTGCGAGCTCTGCTGCACCAATGGCCATCACAGTGGCAGAACTCATGGATTTGATCTCTGACTTCGACACAAAGCCTTCTTCACTGAACTCACCCTCCTTGCTTCCCCTTGGCACACAAGCAGCCACTCTACACGGGATGCCTGCATATTCTTCCCCATCTAGTGATGTAATCCCACTGCCTCCTTCCAGAAGGTGCTTCCACACAAACTGAGTCCCCACACCAAGAGGGGACACTAAGCCAATACCTGTAACAACTACTTTCCTTCGACATGCAGGCAGTGACTTGCTGAAAGCCCTTCTGTGGTTTTGTAAATGTAGATTTAAATTCAGACTCCGGAGATGAAGATTTGCAATCTTTAACAGATCCTGTGAGCACTGGGAGAACATGGTGGCAATAATCAAGCACATTCCTGTAACTGGAGTGGGGTGGAGGGGGTGGGGAAAGACAAATACAACAATAAAGCAGCCATTGTGGAAAACATTCCAAGAACATTAAATTAATAACCTGCTTTATACATAACAGCCTATTTTCAACCCTGAAGAAAGGGATATAGTTTCCATGCCTGTAATGAGGAATACTATGAGTTACAGCAGATAATGGCACAGAAACACATTCACTTTAGCAATGTCTTTAGTGGGCTCTTCTAGATTAAGCTGCTGATGAATATGACTTTGCACCACTGTGGACTGTGAAGCACTCTCTGGTTTTGCTGCAAAATTTCCCCTGGAGCTTTAACCGCCAGTTGGCTGGAGGTAGAAACAATGAGCATTAACAGCTTCATTCTTCTAAGGGAAAAAGTGTGTGATCACCTGAAAGTGTATGTCCTACCATTACCAAGTTGAGGATACTGTCATCTCAACCTTCATATCAGACAGAACAGTCTGGAAACCTCAAACAGAAGTCAATAAACTCGTCTTGTTTCTGCTACCGATGTAATTACACAACTTGGACAAGACTCCTTATCTTTCCACCTCCACCTACCCTTTATCAGCCTTGGGTTATCACACTGTTAGGGGACAGTATCTCAAGTAGCTTGAGCAAGATTTACCACAGCACTACCTCCTACCACAGCACTACCTCCGTTGAAGGCAACACCACCAGACCCCGCATAACAAAAGACACAGCAAGTAATGGCAGAAGGCCTCTCCTGAGCACAAGTACTTGAGGCTGGACGAGAGGACCATGCCAAGCAGTGATGCTGCTGTACTGTGCTGTAGTTCCTTGCCTTGGCCACTGCCAGGTCCAGAGCCAGTCTGATTGCACCTATCTGACATGCTGGAGCAGGGCAGAAGCTGCAGCACAGCACTGCCAACATGTACGACACAGGCTTCAACAGGTTGCCTGCTTTTTGCCTCGTACAAAGGACAACTTGGCATCCCCAGCTCTTTGGTAAAATATACAGAGCTGTATGAGGACCATAAGGGGCTGCTGGGCTAATGCACTCCTGCTAAAACACTCAGACCTGTGGCAGTACAAGTGCACAGCAGTGTTATTAAAAAATGTCATGGAACCATGGAAAGGCCTGGGTTGAAAGGAACCCTAAAGATCATCTCATTCCAATGACCCCTGCCATGGGCAGGGACACCTTTCACTAGACCAGGCTGCAGAGACCCACATCCAGCCTGGCTAAGAACACTTCCTGGGATGGGGAATAAAAATAATAAGTAATCACAGATTATATTTTATACATATTTTATGTAATTATTAAAATTAATTATAACAAAAGTGTTTTTAAAGAAGCCTACTTTAAATTCTGAGCCAAATTTGCCATTTCAGTTTTTTAAGCCACTTAGCCTGGACTCTAGAAAAGATGTAGTGTATGTGTGTGTATATGTATATAAAAAGATATACGTAATATGTAATATTAAGTATTATATAATGTATGTTACATATATAAATATATAATTAATATTATTCTATATAAAATATAGAATATAAAACAGAGCTCTGCAGTCATATGCATAGAGTATAATGTATAACATATACGTTTTAAAGACGATATGTATGATATGCATTGCATAACATATATGTAAGATAACGTATTTTATATATATTATTACACATACATATAATAACGTATAAGATTAACATATTTTATGTGTGTACATACATCCATATATCAATATACACATACAATATGACTGCAGAGCTCTGTAAGGCAGATCGTCCAGCAGCCCCACGCAGCCTCTACTGAAATGCCGTCACCCGGTGCCGAGCCGTCCTGTCCGACCCAACAACGCCCGATACCTGCTGTGCGGGAAAACCAGGCGCAGGGTAATTTCCCCCCGTCAACAAGAGCTACCGGACACCCCCAGGAGTTTCAAGGGCAACGGCTACTTTTAAAGTTTAAACCAGGAGTCAAACCCCAGCGCCACGGCACTGCCCCACGCCGCCATTGCCAGCCCGGCCCGCCCCGCTAGGGGCAGCGTCTCCCGCCGGCCCGTGCTAAAAACCTCCGCTTCCCTGCGCCCCGGCCCTCAGCGGTACCTCCGCCGGCCGCGCTTCCCCCCCTCTCCGCGATGGTTCGCTCTGCCTCCCTCTCCCGTTCCGACGGCGCGAGGCCGCACCACTCTGCAGGCGCGGGGGGAAAGAAAGAGGTGTGCGGGTACGCGCGGCCCAGCGGCGCTTCCTCCCGCCTGGCCCCGCCCCGCGGCCGCCGGGGTAGGCGGGCGGCCAGCGTGATCGTGTAAATAGCTCAGCACCGCGGAAAATGCGGTGAAATAATTTCCTGCCCAAGCCACGTGTTTAAATCACGCAAAGGAAGAGTAAAAAAATATCCGTAAAAACCTTCAAACCAACACTCCGGTGTAGTAGTAGGCAAGATCTTACCGCCCACTACAACCCCCGGACAGCGCGTTGTAGTGCGGTGGGGGTCGTGCTCTTCTGCCAGGTAAGGAGTGACAGGACAAGAGGACAGAGCCTCAAGTTGCGCCAGAGAAGGTTAGATTAGATAATTTGTGCACTGAAAGCATTGTCAAGCATTGAAAGAGGCTGCCCAGGGAGGTGTTTGAGTCACCATTGCTGGAGGTATTTAAATGATGGTGTAGATATGGTACTTAGGGACATGGGTTTGGTGGTGGGCTTGGCAGGGCTGGATTCGATGATATTAAAGGTCTTTTCCAACCTAAATGATTCCCTGAAAGCATTTTCTTCCTCATGGATGCTGAAGTGCTGCTGGAGGAGATGGAGGTAAACAAAGACTAAACGATCACTGGCTTTACAGGAGTGTCTTACAAATACATGTACAAATATGCCAACAGCACCGGTGCAGAGAGATAACTATTTGTTTTTGCTGCTTCCAGATGCAGAAACTTTAGTGGATGACCTGAACTAAGATGAAGCCGCTATCTATGCCTGAGGATGATGTGTAGGAACAACTAAGTTAACTTAAGACAGTGGTTCCTTACTTAAAATACACGAAGACCATGGCAGAGCATAAAATGTTTGTCAAAGTCTCATCAACAGGGACATGAATTAATTACATTGTGGGTTTACCTGTTGGATGATACCTTTACATAATTTTATTATATAGCAGTAAGAAAACTGAAATAAATTTACCCCCACACAACACAGTAATGTTTATTACCTCCAATCACAGCTACTTATAAATGCAAACTGTAGCACAGCAATGAAGCACGTACTGCAGAAAAAAGGGGAAAAAAACCAGAAAGAAGAGAAATGCAATATTTAATAATGAAAAAGTAAACATTTGTGCACAATATTTTTTTAAATGAAGAGTCTGTTTTTAATTTAGAAATATAATTCCTTGGGCATTTAATGTGTTAGCAGTTTGTTGGAAGTCAGCACTTGGTTTTCTAAATTTTTCACACTGCTTTTCTATGAGCATTTCCAAAGCATCGTTTACAAATGCCATACTGAGATGCATTACATATTTATGTTACATGTATAGCAATACAGTTAATCTTTACATTTCCTAGGGTAACCAGCACTGAGAGTCACATGCCTAGATGAAACACATGAAAAGGAAGTTAAAAGCTGAAGCAGCAGGCAAGGAACATGGCATAATTTTAAATTAAAATTTTATTTCTTTGGTACCAGTTCCATCACCCTGAGGGCTGAAATAGTAACTTTTTAACTATGCTAGTAGGAATAATAAATGTAATCTCAGCAAAAGTGAATTGTCCTGTGTTAAATCTCAGCTTTTGTGAGGGATATGTACCACCATTTTTAAAAGTCATAGAAGCTGAGCTGTGACCTGTCAGAAGCAGGCAGCAGAGCCATAGGGTAATATCAGCTACGAAATCAGAAGTCAGCTTGCATTTTAAAGACCTCTCTTGCCTGGAACACCTTAAATCTTCATTCCTAATAAAGCAAATCTCCACTGGCCTTTGTGTCCAAGGTTCTTCACCACAGTTCTTTCACTAGTAGCACAAACCAGATGTCTAGAAGAAGACCAGGGTTTTTTTGCTTCCCTGGGACAGACTTCGGGTATTGCCAGGCAGGTGTCGTGGCAGGGCCAAGTCACTACGGTGCAATTCCTGCTCAGGCAACCCAGCTGAGCCTGAAGGTATGGCACCCTCAGTACTGTCAAACCAGGGCACTACAAAAGGGGATTTGTATCCTCGATGATGTTACTGCCTGCCACGGGGCTCCCGATGTTGCAAAATATGGACTAGGTAAACATTTTCTTAAGAAATTACATTCTTTGATGTTTGATCTTTGTATACTTTCAAGCCAAATCAACCAGAAAGGTTAATCAAGCTCTAAGTAATGTCCAGGTGTTAGAAAGACAAATTGCTTGTTGACAGAATTGCTTTGTTGGGGCTCCACATGTTTCAATGATCTCACACCTCAAGGGAGGTTTACAAATCTTGGGAAGAAGGATGTACCACTGACAGTGGGCACAAAGAGTGCAGAATTTATTGGACACTAGGACGTTTTGCAGAACTCCGAAGGAAGAAACTAGCAAAGGCAGCTCAGCATCTGTGTTGGAATCAGCTCTGACTGGGTAAAAGGTAATCCTGGCAGGGGGAGTTTGCAACCATCGACTCAAGAGAAAAAAATGACCATGTGGACTAATCAGCATAAGAAGTAAGGGAATCATTTAACCAGTAGAAGATAGAATGCTAATTAATAAGAGAACTGTATAACTTGTAGCCAAGGAACATTGATGCCTTTGTTTGCTAAAATATGTAAGTAGTGAAAATTTTGGTAGTCATCGTGCTGGCCTTGTGCACCCCTTTCTGCACAGATTTGTAAACAAATCAAATACCTCGACTCTGCGCGTGGATTGGCCCCTCGCACACCGGGAGAAAGAACCTACTTTGGGACACCGAGAGCCCCGTGTGACCGGCAGGTCCGGCTGCCCAGGGGGTGCGGGGTAAGGAATTAAACCCGCTCGGGCCC
>NW_008237681.1:2468303-2507731 GCF_000691975.1 Corvus brachyrhynchos
GCTGGCCGCTCCCGGGCTCCGCGCGGCGCCTTCGCTTCTGTTGTATAATGCTGGAGTTCAGAAGCGTCTCGCGTGTTCTTGTCGTCATTTTGAAATCAGTGTTGCTTACCTAGAGGTGTAGTGTTCTGGATTTCTATGTCTTCATTTATTGCTGGTTGGCTCTGTAAGTTTAGGAGTTTGTATATTAACCACAGAATCATGCGTTGTTCCTGATTCTCCACCTTAGGTGGATATTCAACTACCTAAAAACAAGTGGATGCATCGCAAGTAATTTGACTTAGTTTAAACTTCACTTTAACTTCATTTTTACTTCATTTTAACTTCATTTTTTCTTACTCTATTTTTCCCTTGCGCTTTGCTTCTGACTTCGCAAGGTCGGTACCAAGAGATAATTATAGCTGAATTTCTGCGAGGTGGCTCTGTAGGGTGCACGTACACACCAGTACGTGTGATTGACCTTGATGTCTTCCAGTAGCTCGAGGTATATGGGCTGCCCCTCCCTGTCTATATCTGGCTTGTCAACCTCTTGTAGAAGCTGCTGCGTGACAGAGAATGGCGAGTCCTGGGCTGACTCCTTTCAAAGAAAGAGGCAAGAGAAGAAGGCTTTTAAAAGTGTTGAAAGAGGAAAGGGGAACTGAGAAGTAGCACAGAGACTCCAGTCGTTTCACTCATGTACCAGGCAGTTCAGCACAGCTTCCGTGGCGGGACTAAAGCCATCGAGCATCAAGCTGAGGGGTTCAATTAGAATGCACCAGGATGCGAAGTTGTCTCTGAGTGTCTCTACAGACTTAGCTCTGCTGGGTAGGACTACAGAACATGAATTCATGATCATAGGTTGCAAGCTAAAATTTAGCACCAGTTGGTAACTCTTACAGTTAAATACAAAAGGACATTTAGTAAGTTAAAGTTTTATGTAGGTTTCACCTAAGAGATGTAAATGAAACTAAACTTAAAAAATCATTCATAGTGTAGTTACCCAGCTTTTAAGTGTTTACTTAATTTGCAAACATAATTACAACTTTCAATTTCTTCAGGAATCCATATGAAGAAAAATACAGATTAATTCGGATTGGAAATCCAGCATTTTCCACAAGGCTATTACCTGTCAGAGGAGCAGTTGAATGTCTATTTGAGATGGGGTTTCAAGAGGTGAGTATAATTTAGTAACTTCTGGTGTCTTCATCAATTTACACAGTAAAATGTAAAATTTTAGGTTTTATAAGGCAGTAGATTTTAGGGCAGTTGGTGTTTTTTTTCAGTCCTTGGCTACAAATATCTGTAGCTAACCAGCAGAAAATTTAGATGTGGCTGCTTCAGAAAAATGGTGGAGCTAGAGCTACCCTAATTCATAACAAGATTTTTTTCTGGTGCTCAGGCACGCTGCTGGTTTCCTGAGTGGCTGGATACATATCCATGCTGGCACAAAGGCAGTGGTGGGAAGCAGAGTGAAAACCCCTTCTCTTTCTAGCAATTCACTGTTAGGTGAACATCAGACAGTATAAAGGAGTGTTGAAACTGCCATTTGAAAGAGAGAAAAAAAAATAATTAAAGCCCTACTCTTCTTCTTGTTCCTGCTATCAGTAGGGCCCCATAGTGATTTAGATACAGAAAACTGATCTGATTAAAATTAAATCTTCTAGAACAAAACCAGAAATGTTTTTCAGCCAATTCACAGTGCAGCTGCACAAGTACTGGTGTTGTCATGACAGCAGTGAAGGGCAATAGACTGACTGTTCAAGTAGTAGTAGGAGGGTGAGTCCTTCAAAACCCATTTTTAAAAGTTATGAAATGGTATCCTAAAATAGTGTTGAGTGAGTCTTGACTCTCTTGCAGTCAGAGAGATGTATTTCAAAGATTGCTTTGTATTCTCAAGTGGTCTCTGTCTTGGTGGAACTTAAACTGCCAAAGCTTGTTAAACTAGAAGCAGATTTTGTAATTACTGGAAAGCTGGGTTGTCGTTTAACCATGCAAAGCTCTTGCTCTTGATTTGCTTTCATTTTTCTGTTTGATGCCGCACTTCTGTATGTGTATGTACATTATGTTACTTAGGTCCAGCTGTCATGAGACCTCTGCCTTCCCTTTGGCTAAAGTTAATTACTGTAATTTTTAAATTAAAAGTATGCTGAAAGAGGTGGTGACTGCAGAGGGAGAAACGGTCTGCGGATTTACTCTCATGCTGGTGCTCAGGAGACTTTTAATGGTCTATTTAAGCCAGAAGGTGGGCAGTGTAGCTGCAGAAGTACTTGGGCAGGTCTCTGAGAGTGTGTTGGCTCAGTCTTATTTATGGTTATTGTGTCAGTCAAAGCCAGAGATCACAAACTTCTCCTCAACTGCATGGCTAATACTGTTCCTTCTCGTGTTTCTGCTTGCTAATGGATTGATACGTTCCATTTAGTTTTGTGGTGATTTTAAGTGTTAACACGAAGTCTGCATCTGCAGTGATATGTGACCTGAAGTAATTGTAGGTAAACAAATCAGCTTAATAAATAGAAGTGCTGCAGTGGTAGAAACTGAAACTGTTAAAGGATGAATGCTTCAGGATATTCATGTTTTTAGTAACCTATTTCTTTATGTTAAGTGCACAGATATTTGATTCTGTCATAATTACTGATCTCTTGTTATGTTACCAGTAATCATATTACAGTCAAAAATAAAACCCAGAAATCAACCTAGGTACTGGTTTCAATAAGAGTAATATTTCATATTGGAAAACTTAAAATTTAGACCTAAAAGATACCAGTATGTAAGAGAATTTCCAGCAGAGGCCATTCTAGGGGCTTCTTCCTTCAACATTGGATGTCTTCCTGTGTTGCCCAGCATTTTGCTGCTGTGCTGTGAGAACTGAGCATTAATTGTTCATTTTGGTTGTTGCTGCTTTCTGTGCCAAACCATAACTACACAGTCCATGAATGGCTCTGCAAAATAAGTTACTAACAAAAGCATGTTGTTATGAGCCCTCTTTCTCTAGATTGTCTATAGGTTCTTGATCTGGCAGGCTTCTGAAGCTGTGAGAGGCTTCAAGCTTCTACCATAATGGATCGAATCTAAAAAGCTGAATCCTGCCAAGCCTTAGCATGCTAACTTCCAGTAAACTGCTAGCTATAGCTACAGATCATTGACTAGCTTAGACCTGCATTAACTGCTGAATTCATTTGTCTAAATTTTAGGGAGAAACTCACCTGGTTTTCCCTAAGGAAGCTTCGATTGAGCAGCTACGTAAAATCAGAGACTTAATTGCTGGAGAGAGGAGTAGCAGACTGAATGAGTCAAACCAGATCCACAGATCAGGATCCTCTGAAACTGTCAGCAGCACTCAGACAGCTGCACCACGGCCTTCAAGACCTGTTGACTCTGTTCTTGCCCCTGCCCGTCAGCAACCAGAAACATCACTCGTGCAATCTCTTGAAATGGTAATTATAACCTGAAAACTTCATAGACTCATTATTAGTCTTGCATATAAGATTGGAGAAGCATTAACTTTTAGGACAGGTTGCTCAGAGAAACTGAGTAGTCACTAAATAAGCACATGGTTGAGCCTAGAGCAGCTTGGTCTGACCTCATAGCTAATCTTGCTTTAAGAAGGTTGGACTAGACTTTTTTCCCACCACAGTGGTTTCTGAAGGTTTTTGAGTGTTTTCTTCAGTTTACATGCAACTTAAGCATGAAACATGCTATAAACGGAATATTAGCAAGAGGTTTTGTTGAAGATGTCCATAAATTTCTATTGATCAGGGTGTCATGAAAAAAAGCTGATATGTATTGAAAAGGAGCAGCAAGATGGGGAAAAAGGGGAAGAGTGGGAAGCTAAGACTAGGGTTATATTTGGCTTTTGAGAGCTGGCAGAAGAATGGGAGCATAACTGTAATGTTTGTAATTGTTGGTGTCTTGGTTCATGCATTATGACCTCTGTGTGTAGCCTGTGAGGAGGGCTTTCTTTTTTCACATGTGCCTGTCATTAAAAACAGGAATTTAGCCAGATAAGGTCAAATTTATAGTTATTTAGGCTGAGTTTCCTTTGTCTAAGAGGTTGAGGTGAAGTTCCTGATCAAGACAGAGCAGAGTCCTTTCTTCTGATGTTAACTGGCCTGATGGGAGAAGACTCAGCACCTCATATAGCTTTGAAAAATTAAATTATGTCTTTTGATAGAAGCTTTTAAGGATGTTTTGGTTTAACTTTCTGGAGAGTTTTTCTTCCTAGAACCAATCTTGCTTTGGTCTCAAAGTTGGTGTAAGATGAGTCCTTCCAAAAGCTCACTTCCTGTGCATCCTTAAACACAGTTTGCCTGTTTTAAATTATATTATCAGTATATTGTTGGATATGAATTATGACGTACTGTTTCTTCCCAATGCCTGCCCAAGTCAGCGAATGAGAAATGGCAAAGCATTGTTTGAAGTGATGGCTTTTGGGGCTAGAGAGCACTAAATGACCCATCATCACCCAAAACGTCCTTTGGGAAAGGTACTGTTGTAGGCATGTTGTGTTGAGATGTTTAAGCTAATTAAGTTAGCGTGGCAGTAGTTGCCTCTAAAATATACTGACTGGATTTATTTTACTTTGTTTGGAGGTTTCTGGGTTGGTTTTTTTGGCCTGCTTCTAGATTTTTACTATTTCAGTCACGTCGGCAACCATGGTGGAAGTGATAATGAAACCTGTAGAGTGACTTGCTGCTGCTGTGCGGCTTAGTACAGGAAGCTTTAAAAGTTGATCTTGTGATGACAAAAATGTTGCGGATTTCAAGTTGACAGAATGTATTCTGAGGTTAATCCTTTTAATTTCTAGTTATTCTGCCCCAACCTACAGTAGCCATCAGAGTTGTGGATCCATTTCTCTGAAACTATTAATTTTCCATGCTTCCATGCCTGGGTGGTGGAACCAAGCTTATTACTATTTAGAGACATTGGTAATGCAATGTTTGCGCTCGGTTAGAATTCTGTATTTAGCTGATCTCTGCAGGGAACTCTACTGATAGGTCTCTGAGCCATTGAATTTGGTCTGTATAGTCTGAATTGATTGGAAGGAAGTCTGGCAGTGACTTGGCCGTATTGCTTGCGCAGCAGTGGGGAGTTTGTTTTTCAGTGAGTACGCTGCAGAGTTACAGTTGTATTACTATTGTATGCGCTGCTGACAGATGTCAGAGAGATACAGAGTTGTTTCTGTATTGCAAGCATTTTTTCTTGCCTGTGTGTTTCACCTGTCATTCATGGGAGGCCTGGTAAGTGCATGGAAAAATGACTTACTTGAAAGAACAGGAATATTCCTAAATGCACAGTTCTAGCCCATCATTAATTTGCCTCATTGATTTCTTCTGCATTTCTTGTCATAGAATATTCTTGAGATTTTGGGGAGAGTTCTGGCTAGTTGTTAATTCTGGTGGATGGATTGTGATCCCTTCCTGAATGGCACAGCGATTACAGGAGGAAAGGTGTATCCAAACTTAGAACTGCAGTGAGGTTCACCACACCTCTAAGACTAAATGTTTGCGTAATGCTCCATAAAGTGGCTTTCATGAAGCCGGTTAAGCACTACTGTAACACTGATGGTGTTTGCCTCAGAAACTGGAGTTGTCAAAGAATCCGGGTGACTTCCTGCTGTGCTGAGCAATATCCCTGCGTACCTTTTCAGGAAACTGACAGAACATGAAGGTCTTTAAGCCTTTGGCCATCTCTAATGTCCCTTATTTATTTCTTTCAACTTGCATTAAAGTGAATCTGGACACAATGGACTTTATGATGTTAAACCAGTTACCTACAGCTGATGAGCTCCAGGAGGAGCAAAACCAGCTGTGTTCTGGGTTATCAGTTATGGAAATTAAGGACTGATCCTGCAATACTGCACAGCATCAAAACAATCACTTGTAATTTAAGTGCTTCTTTAAAAGAAGTTATCTTCTGAAGGGTTCTCACACCTGTGTGTATTATATTGCATTTGCTGCCAGCCTCTCAGGGAAGTGTTGCCTTTTTCATTAAATTAAGATGATAGTTAACAAGGCTGAAGGCTGAAACATGATGCAGCAATAGAGAAAAGGTAATTTAGCAGTGCCACAGGCTTCCTCCAAAAATATGCCAGGCTCTTACTTTCAAAATCCCATTTTACTTTCTGTATTGTTCTCTCTTAAATGGGAATAAATAGTTTGCTCTGTTACCAACTTAATTATTTTTAACTTCAGCTGTTAGTTTTAGTATCTATGCGAGTACCTTATTGGGTGCAACGTGCTGCTAGGTGACAGGATAACTGACTGAAGAAACCTAGTTCTTACATCCAGTTGCTCCTGAAACAGATTGTTCAGTGTGTGGTCACTGGGCTGTCTATTCAAATCTGTGTCAGAGTTGATCTATAAAGAAGGAAGTAGAAACAGACAGCATTCATGAATAAAAAGTAATAAGCAGAATTCATCAATAATATAGTTCTACAAACCAGTGTAGTAGTGTCCAGAAAATGAAAGTGATTACATGTATTTTTTTGGATTTTGAGTAAAAGGTGTCCAAAAAAAAGATGAAGGGATGAGGTGGGGGAGAGAAATAAGTCCAAAAACTTTCCCATCAGCGGTGTCTTTAAAACCAGTTTTCTCCCTGAGTTAGTACACTTAGGACACCATTCAGAATGCTCAGAGATGACAAGACTGGCTTTACAGTTTGAGTGGTAGTGTCTTCAATTTTTGTTAATATCTTTGCAAGTAAACATTTTACCTGTAAATAAATATATAATGTAAATATGAGCATAGAATTATGACTGACTTAAACTAAAATAGGAGACCTTGGTTATTCTGCCTGAAAGTTCATGTATCATCTTGTGACTGAAGATCCTTTTGCAGGCTGCAAATATCTTGAAAACACTTCAAACAAAATTTGAGGATCTTGTATTGATGTATGAGGATCCTTCTGTTCAGCAGAAAGCATTAGCTGCAATTCCCCTCCAGGAATTGAAAAGGAAGGCTCAGAAAAAGCTAGCACAAGCTACAAGACTGGACAAAGGTAATACTCCCAAGTTAAAGTGTATATGAAAGTAGAAATGTTCTTTCAAACGTACTATACATTGGCTGTGTGTATTTGGTCATATGTCTGCAGGTTCCAAAAGCTGTTTCTAAATTGGAATTGCCTTCTTCCTGATTTACTGCTCTCTCCTCTTATTTTTGTTTCTGTCATCCATCTTCTACTGCTTTTATGTAGAAATTTTGGACTCCTAATTTCTAAATTAGTAGAAAGCAGTGCTGGGGAAACAAATGTTGCATTCCTTGAATCTCGAGTGAAATAGCTCCAACAAGAGGAGGGGAGATTCTGGTTCAAGTAGTCATTGTTTTGAAATTCTCAGAGTGCAGTTTTCCTGCACGTACTACAGTTCTAAATTCAGAACAAAATTTTTAAGTACTGCTTCTCTTTTTTAAAGTGATACTGGTGAGATTTTGAATGAGATCTTTCCAAGATGCAACCTTATACAAACAAATGATAACTTTCCTTGCTAATGCTTAAGTGAGTAGGGTTATTCGCATGCCATCCTCATGGAGCTAGATATGAAATGTAGGCGTAAATACTTGTGGCATCAGTGTCTGAAATTTATGTTTTCTTCATAAATGCAAATTTATTTTGAATGTATGAAGTTTTTGACAGTTAAAATGACATATTTCTATTTTCAGGTGATGATTTTAGATTTGTTTCAGTAATATAGTGAAATGTTACTTCTATAGGATAAATATTAAAAAAATACCATTCCAAGGCCATATTTAAACAGAAAAATCCTTTTCACTGTGAATCTTTGCTAGAAGACTGTTTCAAGCAATTCTGCTAACTTTATAGAAGTGCTGTTGGTTTGCAAACCAAAAATGATCTCTGCACATGTTTTTTTTTTTTATAAGTTACTTTGTGGTGTCTCATACGGCCACACGGTAATATGTAATTGTGCCTTTGGCATGAAGGAACTTTTTGGCAATGGATTTTCTTAGTAATTTTCCTTCTTTTATAAAACTGTACTGGGAAGTAAGAAACCACGTGAACAAATACAGAGCATTCTCATTCAGCAGCATGGGACAGTACAATGGGGAAAAGAGACTTAGCAGTAATAAATTACAACTATTAAATTTCTTTATAAGGGAAAAAACTAAAGAACAAGCCTAGCTCTTAGACTCTGTTCTAATACGACTGTGCACATTGTTTAAAAAGGGGAAGGAAGGGGGAGGGTAGGATTCTGGGTGCTTCTTCCCAAACCATCAGGCTGATCTAGTCAAAATGGCTTCCAGACCTTAATTTAGATATAAATCAAGGGGAAGGGATGGAATTCCGCTGTTTCAGATTGTGACAGCTTGAAAGCATTTTTCAAGACCTTTATAGAAACATTTGTTTTGGAATGGATTGTGTATGAGATGTTTGGGTAATTGGCTTTCAGCTTCTTTGGTTTCTGTCCTGCTGCATTAAGAATGCCACCTGTGGGAATAAATAGTTAGTGCTAGGGGACACTTGTTTTTAGGATAGGCCTTGCAACACATAATAAGATTTTTGGCTCATAAAGACTATACTAGAAAGATAATAGTCATTTGATCAGAAGTAGAGCTTTGATTTTACTATTTCACTTTACCACATTTCATTAGAAAGATGGACTGAACAGTCAAAAATAGCTGTGTATTACAGCCAACTGTTTTCTGCTCAAATAAATCACATTTATCATTTTTCCATGTAATGGTTTAATAAAGGATATATTTTGCAAATCAAGAGAAAAATGTTTATATCATAGCAGTCATATTTTCACAGATGGGTTCTAGTTTGAATGTTGTTATCCAGGAAAAGAGAGTATGGCTTGTGCTTGAAATCTTCTCATTCAGCTTTTAGCAAAAAGTTTGAATATACAAGCATATCCATTTTGTAAGCAGTAAGCCCTTCTCTGAGTGAGCACAAAGGTTTTTCACACACATGAGTAAAAACAAAAAGTTTACTATAATTAGAAGTCAGGTGTTCTTGCTTTGATTACCAGATGATCTCTTCCCATGCACTTCATGATCTTGGCAATGTGTGTTTAATAGTGTTAGTGTTCCTACAGAGTCTTTTGTACCAAAGATGGCTACAGCTTAAGAGCAAGATGTGAATTGAGCTTAAACACTCATGTTAGTCTTTTTTCATCATCCTGAGAAAGGAGCTAGTGCATAAATTTAGTGCAGCTGCTTTCAACTTCCTTTAAGCAGCATTTTTACAAATTTATTTTGTATATTAATATTCATTAGTCAAACCTGTCTGCACTGTGACTAGAATAAAGCTGTAGTGCATAAAAATAACTAGGCAGTAATACCTATGATTGCAGTGTGGCCTAGATGATGAAGTTAATAGGAGGAATTACTGGAACATTTATGTATCTGAGAAGAAAGAGTATCTCTCTGGGCATTGGAACAGGATGTACATTTAAGGATTCTAATAAGTTTAAAGGGGTGGGTCTCCCTTGAAAAACTGGACTTTTAGGTTTGTTATTTAGGTAAAATGGGGCTGTTTCCAGGTGTCAGAACAGTGACAGTGTGTGAGTAGATTCTAACACCTGTTGTGAATAGGAAAAAGAGTCTGATGTGGTGAAATCAGCTAGAGTAGAAAATTAAAGACCTCCCATGTCTACCTTGGATGAGCTGAGAAAGGTGTTTATTTGCTGAAATTAGAACAAACTCAATTTGCTTGCATGGTGTATACATGTGTTCTACAATAATTAAGCTGTGTTTTTAGAAAGTCTGTACACCTGGTTGTTTAGACTACTGCCAGTGTCTGGTTCTTTGGGATTTTGAAATCAAAACAATTGTTATTCCTAGTTTAATAGCTAAGATAGGAAAATAATGTTTCAGGGCAGAGAAAGAATTAACTCTCTCTTCCAAAGTCCTGGAAGAGCATGAAAGGCATGAGGAACTTCACCAGGCTTAAATGTAAATCTGACTTGTTTTTCTGAGCAATTTCTTATTCACATTCTAGCTGTAGTATATAGGACTGCAGTTTTTTGTTCTTATGTTTGAACTTACTCAGCCCTGACAATTTAGATTTTCTTTTTTGTATGTTTAAGTAATATATGAAGCTTTTTAATACATTTTTTTAATTTTAGAAGTACATAAAAATATATAAAGGCCCCGAGATGCTGATTTGCATAGGCACTGTCAAGTTCAACTAAATTACTTTTCCATTTGAACTAACTGTGCGTTGTATAAATTTTACAGGTGCACATGTGAATGAAGAGGACTTCTTATTGTTGGAGCTTTTGGACTGGTTTAAGACTTCCTTTTTTTGTTGGGTAAATAGTCTTCCTTGCAGTAGGTGTGGTGGACAGACAGAGCCTAAAAGTGACTACCTGTTGCCTACTGATGATGATCTAAGGTGGGATGCCAGTCGAGTGGAAAACCATTACTGCAACCAGTGTCAGCTCTGTAATAGATTCCCAAGGTGAGCATATGGAGATTTGCTGTCTTTTTTTTTTTTTTTTTCAAGAAACAGCTTTGCATTTGTGCATTTTGTGAACAGGTGAGAAGTTGTTAGTTCAGAAAGCAAAGAAGCTGTTCTAAGTAACATGATAGAATGATGGATGAACCTGCAATTTCTCTACAAGATCAGAGATTTTTAAGAACAGTATGTGCTTTCTCTTATGTGGACTTGTTCTGAATACTTGTCTGGCTTGGTTGGGGTTTTTTAGTGTTAATTTGATGAAGTACAGCTTCTAAATAAAATATGTTCATATTGGCAACCATATTTAGGTAGGGTTTTGTTACTGCAGGGGAAACTTCACTTCTGTAGCAAATCACAGTGTAATGCACAACTTTTGCTGAATCTGTAGGAGGAGAGCAAATATACAATTTATTTATACTTTTGGCAACTGTTAAAAGCACCAGCATACTAAAGTCACATTTTAAGATGTCTGAATCAATTTTGAAAACTTAAAAAAGCAGATTCATTTCAGTGCTGCTGTAAACATATGATGGAGTCATGTGAGTTGAGGTAGCATTCTGTTCAGACATATTTTGTGCAGTACCGCAATTATTTCCATTATCTTCTCTGGACTGGTCAGTACTGAAGTCTGTTAAGATCATCAGAACACGATGTAAAGATTTCTGAAAGGTGACATGTTTTCAGTTGTTCTTGTTGTGTTTTGTTTTTCTCCTGTAGGTATAACAACCCTGAAAAACTTCTGGAAACCAGACGTGGACGCTGTGGCGAGTGGGCCAACTGTTTTACACTGTGCTGCAGAGCTGTAGGGTTTGAAGCAAGATATGTCTGGGACTATACAGGTATCAGTATTCTGGAGTATTGTAACCTTAATACAAACCTATGCAAAAGGAGGTTATGTGTTTTATGTTTCTCAGATCATATTAGCCATCAGGCAGTGCGTGTAATTACACAGGTTAGCTAACAAAGACAATATACATTCAATTTCCTGTCTTGCCTGATGAGATGAAGTACAGTTCTGCAAGTAAGGTCAGATGACTGACTTCAGAATCTTTAGCTGAATGTAAGGGACTGTGGTCCTAAGAAGGAGGAAGCTTTGGTAACCTTTCTAAATGTAGATGAACAGAAAACATGTTCTTTCACCTGTTCCTTCATTTAACAAATTGGAAGAAGTTACAATGTTCTGCAAGATTAGAATAGAGGCTCTGTCTTTATAATTCATTGTTTATTCTTGGCCTTTGTTACGTAGATCATGTGTGGACTGAAGTATATTCTTCATCTCAGAAAAGATGGCTTCACTGTGATCCTTGTGAAAATGTCTGTGATAAGCCTCTTCTCTATGAAACTGGCTGGGGAAAGAAGCTCTCCTACATAATTGCATTCTCCAAAGATGAGGTAGGTGTAATGATGCTAATAATAAACAAACTTGCCCTGAGGCGAGTGTGCAATGTATTCCACCTTGGTGTGATTTCCAGAATTATTGTGGAAAAGCATACTTTGATTAGCTAGCCTCTTTAAATGAAGCAAGATACATGGCAATTTTTGATTGCTTTATTTTCTTGACTTGTGCTTGAGGTTGTTGATGTCACCTGGAGATACAGCTGTAAACATGAAGAAGTACTCTCCAGAAGGACAGCACTCAGCGAAGCTACGCTGCGAGAGACAATTAATGCACTAAATAGAACGGTATGTAGCTTTTCTTCAGTGGGTTTCTGAGAGTGAAGCACAAGCATCTGCAGAATGTGAAGTCCTCAAACAAAGGAATGCCTTTGGTAACCTCATAGGAATGTCCATGCACTATGGATATAAAAAATGCTGTTAATTACGCATTTTACTCTGAATACGTAGGAGTCAGTTACAGTGCTGAACTTAGGGGAAATAATGGTGTGTGTGTATGTATTAGTTTTCTTATGGGCTTTGGAGCAGACTTGTACTTGCTGGGGGTAAACTGCAACTCTTTAGTTGTTGGAGTGAAGGCTCCTTTGGACTCAGGCCCAGAGGGAAGCCAAAGCACAGGGGTTGAATTAAAACCTTTGGACAAGCTGAGATACATGAAGCCACACCAAAGTTAAATAGAAATACAGATTTTTAACTTCTAGTAGAAATACATGCTAAGTGCCTTAAACATTAAAAAGCTGTAGCAGAGACCTCAAACACAGTTGTTGCTGCAGCAGTGTTACCTTGTCACAGAATTCTTTACTTTAGACAAAATATAGATAGAATTATACTGTTCACATTTTTTAGATGGAGTGTTCACATAAACAATAAGAACTGATAGAAACTGTATACCAAATCTGTGTAATACCTATGTAACACTTGTGTAAGACTTAGCGACTGTTAGAATTAGACTAGGATAGGTTAAGAAAAGAAAAACTAGAATAGTGTGTTAATCTTATTGGTCAGTTAACAATTATAATCCACACATTTTCTGTAGGAAAAAATACAGAGTGTAGAGTGTATAGTGTATAGAGTATATGGAGCATATAGAAGAAGCTGATTTTGCCTGCTGTTACTGTTGCTGCTTGGCTTTAATCATGTAACCCCCTTCAAACTCTGCCTTCAAGAAAGCTATGAGACTATGAAATAAAGAACTTAGCAGAACAGCAGCCTCCTCTGCTCTTTCACCCTGGTCTGAGAAGGAAGGGTACCCCATCAAAAGCTCAACACTTAGTAACTATGTGGACTCCTTCAGGGTGGCTGAACATTTTCCACATCAGTGCTGCTGTAACTTGAAAACAGTAGCATTTACAGTTGTAAGAAACGTAGGTTTAATTTGCTTTCAGTGACTTCTTACAAGCTCTAGGAAGTGAGAGGAATGATTCATGGGCTGTTTCCAAGACTTTCAAAAGGCGATGATACCATCAGCAGAGCTTTGACTCAGAGCCACATTTGTTTACACTATTCATGCTTAACACCCCCAAAACACATGGAGCCATTTGCACCTGCATGTCATAGTTGCTGAACCTCTCTGCTAAGCTTTTTCCACTCTGTGCTTGGGACACCGTGAATTTGATCAATATACTATAATACCATAAAACCTTGAACCACCTTGAGGTTTCCATTTTGTCCTCCCTTCTTTAACAGGGCTAATTCCCCTGCATGGAACCTTTAGTTCCAGTGGTAGTATACAGCTGATGGCTTAATAAACATGTTATGCCTTTTTGAGGCATGCTGTCTTGAGAATTATAGCCATACACTAAGACTGTGAAGAATTGAGCTGGACTTGCGTTCAAGACCAGGGCTTGAAATCATTTTAGCAGTAATGAAAAATTAGAGCCACATAGCAGAGTGGAGCACTGAGAAGGGTAACCAGAGCAGCAAAGCAAAAGGAGGCAAAGGATCAGAAACTTTGAAGGTGTCTTAGAGCAAGTTTTCATTACTCCATTCAGTCACAAGCCTCCAGCTACTATGCTTTCCTTCCTTGCAACCTATTCAGACAGTAACTGTTACAGAGGCCTCCTCTAACTTGAACTTTCCCCATCATCTCCTAGAGACTGGCTCCACAGTAGGAGGAATTACAGTCTTTGTACTGCTTGATGCAGAGCTCCAAGAGTGTCTTTTAAGCTCAATTTTTCTAAGTTACAACTGAAGAGAAGCACGGTATGCAGGGTACGTTATCACCTGTACTGCAGTGTTAATGAAAATGTAGTCTGAGGGATCATTATTTGTCTTTCCTGTATAAAGAGCAAAGGCTGTGAGCATTACTTCTCTGGATGTCTTTCTGTTCCATTGCCAAGCAGAGACCACACAACAGTTCAAAGGATGTTGAGTGGCTTGCTGTTAAATGGGTAGCAGACAAGAATAATTTAATCTCTTCAGTACTTATTTTACCTCTCAAAAATACTTTGTGTGTTTTATCTGGGCCAAGCATTCCTAAATGGGTGTGTAGCCTCTGGATTATCCAACATCTGATAATATTCTGTAGTACCATAGCACACTCTGACTACGGATTTTCTTCACCTACTTTGTATGGGCAGTGCCCTATTCCAGTCCATTGTATGTTATCCCTATAGAAAGTGGGGGAGGACCCTGAACTTCTTTGCTTTCATTGGAGATTGGATGGTGGAACAGGGAAGCAAATTATTTTATTTGCTCCAGGCACCAATTTTTTGGTAGTGTTTGTGAATGGTTATAGCCAAGTCAACTCTTAAAAGGAAAACTAGTAATTTAGGTTGAATTGCAAGCATTTCATGCTGATTGATGTGAGATGAACCAGTGTTCCTTGTCAAAGGTTTGAAATTCAGTTCCTGCCCTCAGTTTATCTGTTGCTCACCCAGCAGTGGGTCTACGTAAACTATGGATTATCAGTCTCCTGAAAGCAAAGAGTCCTTCAGGAAGCATCAACAGCACAGCTCGCATGTGACGCAGAACTGATTTTAAAGGTGCAGTTCACCATCCTTCTTCCTTCGTGCTACCTTTTTCTGCAAAAGAAAGGTGTGGCCTGAGAAGGTACATAGAGGGTAATATCTTAAAAAAAACCCCAAAAAAACAACAAAAAGCCCCCTCAAACAACCCAACCAAAAAAAAAAAAAACCGACCAAAAGCAGGAAGTTTGAGCCATGGCACTTGGAGTTTCTGCAATCCATTTCTGGTTACCATGTATGTCATTGGTAGGAAATGTAGTTACAGGCTTTCCCGGCACAGGCTGTGTTGATGTTTGCAGAGTCTGAGTGTTTGGCATGCTGGACCTGCTGCATTACTGTGCAAGAGTCTGCTGGGTGGTGGGAGACGACCATAATTAGCATACTTGGGCTCTTTATATTGAGGAACTTACTGATATCTTGTATTGTGCATAAAGAGTTCTGTTTTTTGAAGTCTTCATGTTGAAACACTGCTCCGTAACAGGTTTTTTCAGCTATTGTTACAAAAACTACACAGCACAGGCATCCAGTTCTCAGCATAGCATCAGTGATTTCAGTGGTGATGATCACTGACACTGGGTTTTCCCTAGATGAAAGTGCTTGAAGAAAATTGTGGATTGGTATTGTAAATTTAGGATAAACCATATCAAACTTCCTCGGAGCTGGAGCAAGATGAGTAGTGCTGCATAGGGTTATATCTAAAGTGTCTGGGCAACTGTTAGGAAGGCCTGATGTTTCATGGGAAACTGCTGGAACCACTGGTTATCATCCATCAACACAAGCAGAGGTGTGTTTCCCCTTGCTGTGTTAGAACTGGTATTTGGCATCTGGAATTTGTTCAGCTGGAGCTGTTTCTCATCATTTCTCTGTATCTATTTTCCTTTATCCAGTTCCACATTGTTGACTGGAACAAAAAAAGTCTTCAGATGTTTCTTTTGTGATCTCTATTAGCAAAACTTGCTGGGGTCAGAACTGCTTTTGAGATAATTGAGGCTTATTAACCTCCAGTTTCGGGTCCCAGTGGGCTGAGTGTGCATGCCTTGGATGATCACCAAAGCAGAAAAAAAGATGATGTTTCTAATAACTTATATACTCAATGTTGAACTTAATTTTTTCAGCCTCATGTGGGTTTATCCACAGTTAAAAAACCAAAAGCCTTCACATTCCACATTCGGATATTTGACATGAAGATCGTGTAGACAAAATACCAACATCTCAATAAAATTTTTTTAAGTTGTTCACCAAAAAAATGCTCATAGTTTTATTCATGTAAGCAAAGAAAATGTGTAATTCCTTTTATTTTCCACTAATTTTCCTGGAACTAAGTTTTTCTTAGTTTTCTGACATCTGCAAAAATAGAGATGTCATAGTTTGTTTGTGACAAATCAGTGAAAAAACTCTTCCAAAGAATTTTGTTTGGGCTTACTCACAAAATCTTTTGTTTGGGCTTACTCACGAAACCAAGACAGTTGCCAACCAAATCACTCCATGTTAGAGAAGAAAAATTTGACCACAAATGATGCTTGCCTTTTCTTTCCTCCAAATAATATCGAGAAGAGCTATGGTACAGCATATATATGCATAGTTATAAAACTGTTATGGAAGTGTTTTATCATCTTAAGTAAATGTATTAAGAGCAAAGCACAAAAATTATTTTAAGAGAATTCCACATAGTGCCTGAAAGTTCCTAGAGAAAGCACTGCTGTCACATAACTGTGCACTTATGATTGGTTTATATTTGTGTCTGTGGTATAAGATTAATGTTTCTAACAATCAGGCTAGACTTTGAATGTTAATCTGCTTTTTCAATTCTATTTTTCCCTGTTGGTGTCACTGTAGAGCAGAATTACAAATACCATTTTTTCTGAATGTTTTCTTTCTTCCTGAATGTCTTTTTTCAGAGACAAAAGTCTTTGTCAGAAAACAGGAAAAGAGAGCTCCTGGAAAGGACTATTGTGGAGCTTGTTGAGTTTATTTCTCCTAAAACACCTAAACCTGGAGAATATGGTGGAAGGACATCAGGCTCAATGGCTTGGCGAATAGCCAGAGGTGAAATTGGTCCAGAGGTATTTAACTTTAGCACTGATGACCACCTTAGAGAGCTAACTAAGGCTTTGTGATTATGGGCTGTAAAGGAATGACACTTCATGGTGGGTAGCCAGATTCAGCTCAAACAAGTGAATCTTGTGAAAACATTAGGTGAAAGTTTGATGTGAATTCAGTAGAGGTCCACAAGTAATTTTTGAGAATTAATGATGGTCCATTGATTCTAATAATGTTTTGGACTCCTTGATATAAAGTGTGTTTTGTTCTTAAAAGTTAAAAATACTTTTTTTCATTTTAATTAGTTAGTTTGATGGAACTAGAAAGTTTAAGTCAGTTGAAAACAATTGGGAAAACTGTAAAAAATGTTTGAATGATTAGTTACTTCCAGGTTTTAACCAATAGTAGGTTTTGACCAACTATTTTTGTTAATAAATCGATGTGGGAGCAATTAGAATTGTGTAAATTAAACAATCTCTTAAATAATAAGCTTGATTGACTTTCAGATCAATATTTTTTTTACTATTTCCAAAAGCAAGGTTTGATTTTTATTTATTTTATGCTAAGATACAGTTTCCCAGGATCATAATCGTATTTAGCTTGAGTCAGGATGCAAAGATGTGACCTCAACTTTGTTGCAGTCCCATCATGTGGAATGTCTGACTTGTCTATCCTAAATAGAGACAGTTAAGAGAAATTAATGAGTTTCTTAGGATTGTCTGGGTTTGAGAAACTAATAATTTATTGCAGTTCTCTGTAGTTTGGACTTAATTTCTGCTTTGCTGAAACTCATAGGAATAATGACTTTTTTTTAAAAAAAGTAATTCCCAGAAGTTACAAAGTTTGTACTTTCAAGTTTTTTGAAGTTGATTTGTAAACTGGCATACACAAGCACCTGTTGTAGTCATCACAGAATATTTGCTATTCAAAATAACTGTTTACTTATTCATTGTACAAGCAATGTACTCAACATATAAATTTTCTCTTCTGAAGCTCTAATTTCTTACTTAAATGATTTTAAAATTTAAAAAAATTATCTCTGAAAGTAATTATATGAAAATTTAAAAAGGAAAGGTACTGTCCCCCTCTGGAAAAGGTGCAGGTGTACTGTAGGAAACTGGTTTAAAACTCCTCTTCTGCAGAAATGGTTTTGTCCGTGACCTCTCTTAAGAAGGACATTTTTTTTTCACTTGGCAGCAAAACTGAATTGCAAAACCATGACATACTGTTTAAAAGTTACATAGTCTTGGGGGAATTTCAGCATTGGGGAATGAAGGTGCTTGTATTTTTTGGCTTTTTCAGAAAAGAAAAGAAGTAGTTTTTATTCCCTCTGAAAAGGAGAAGACATCTAAACTGTTCCATCTCATCTACAATGTAATAGACGATAGTTATACACGGGTTTCCAATAACAACGAAAAAATACATGGCTGGGAAGCAGGTGTTTGGAAGGCAGAATCTATTTGGAGAAAGGTTGAAACAGATTGGAAAATGGTAAGAATAGCAATTATTAAAAGCCTATAATGTACAGTAAAAGTATGATAACTCCAGTAGAACAAAAAGCCATCACCAGTGTTTGGAATCAAAATCTCTCTTGGTGCCCATAGAATTTAGTTGATGTTAGTAAATGCTGCTGTTAAGGTTCAGTAAGATTGCCGGATGATACAAGAAATTGGAAATAAATTTAACTTGTCTTTCAGAAAGGATGATCGAATGAATCCTCTTCAAGTAGGTAAAATACTTGCCAGAGCACCAAATTTTAAAAAATGGCTTCCTTCTTAGGCTTTTGGGAAAATGCTGTTTTATTGAAAAGCAGTATTTCTCTTGAAATAAAAAAATGTGTTTGTTGGTTTTGAGAATAGCTTTATAGTGTATAATATCTCTTTGATACGCAGCCAAAGGAAAAAATTGTAATCCTAAATAATACAATTCCATCTGCAAGAAGACAAAAAACTGTCAGTTATCCAGAATATTGTATACCCTGCCCAGAATCCTTCCCAGGTGTCAGGACTGAGCCACACAAGAGTCATATGCTCTAAATCTCAGAAGAGAACTGGTACCTGTGAAGTGGGAAGGGGTCATGTAATAGCAAAGCAGCTTTTCCCACAAGAGCAACCAACTGTGGAACATTCTTGTCAGGGACTAGAGCATGTTACTGCTTTTTTTCCTCTTGCCATTCTACTAGTCTGAAGGGTCTCTGACCAAGCATTCTTCTAGCTTCCCAATGATGAAAATGGAGCTAAGTGTAACTACCTTTTGAGATTTTCTCTGCTGGGTCTATACATAACTGACTTGCAAAATGCAATGGGGGAGTAACTTGAAGAGGTTATGCTGCATAAAAGAGAGAATTAAGGAAAGAAATGGGAGAATAGTATAAAAGATGTCACAACAGGGTACACTAATAGTAAAAGAGAAGTAACAAAAACTCAGAGTAAGGGACAGATGTTCTCTGCTTCCTTAGGATCTGCTAAAAATCTGACAGTACGTTATGTTTTCAATTCTGCAATGATCTGTTATCCTCACTTTTGCAAGAAACATGCTGTCCCTGCACTGAAACTAAATTACAGTTCTGCTCAGCTCTACTAATCAGATAAGACAGGGTGGGGCTGATCTATAAGACCAGGCAAAAAGATTTTACCTTTGTATTCAGTAGCACCTCAAAAGGATGAGATGATGGCATTGAGGAGCTACAGCTCCAGGTCTCTCTCAGGATAGTGGGTAAGGCATGTTAGTTCTGCAGGAATTGCATCCTGCAGAAAGTGTGTAAGAATCTAAGAATTTAAAATTACTTTTCATTGGGGGTTGTCTATTATGGGAGACAGCAGCAGAGGGAAAGGTTGGTTGGGGTTTGCCTGTTCTTTTTGTAACTCCTCTAGTACCTCTGCAAGATGCAGCTTCGGAGTTTGAATCAGCAGCTGTCCAAGAACTGAAAAGCCAAAGGAACCTTTACAGAAATACTTGGTTAACATTTATTATGTCATGAATGGAAAGACATTTAAATCTAAAAGCCACAGAAAATGTATCTGTAAGTATTAGACCAGGAGTAACAGAAAATAACCACTTGGGTTTATGGTACACAATGCAAACAGGTACAAACCACAAATTCAGATTACCCAGAGATAACCTGATATCCAGGACTCAAACAGGCAGACCACAGTAGGTGATAATAACAGTGTAAGATCCTGTAGATCTGAAATCCATGGATTTGTGAAAAGCTTGTTTTCCAGAAGAATTACTGCAGTGGAAGAGAATTTGAATGGGTTGGTTGGTTGGTTAGGTTTTTTCTTCTTTAGGCATTTTTCAAATAATACTGGAAACTAAACAACCAAGTTTGAAAGTTAGAGGAAAGTAAAAAATACACAAAAGGAAACTTTAAATTCTTTTTTCTGATTAAATGCTTGGATATTGTAATGAAAGATGAAGCAGACTAATGTTTGAGGCTTTTCTAGCATTCAAAACTGTGTTTATTGCATTTCAACCAAGTAGTATGTAATGGGGTGTTTTGCTTTCCTTGCTCAAATACAGCAGTTCAGTAGGATCTGATCAAGGGAAAGCTAGAACAAGCTGGGATACTACTTAAAAGAATGTGCAGAGGTCAGCACCTTCATGAACATTAAGATTGCACTCATGTGAAAACAGCTTAAATCATTACATTTTCATAGATGATCCTCAGTGTAACACCTTCACACCTTCGGGGATTTTGAGCTTTCCTCAACATGAAAATAGTAATGCTAAAACTCTGGTTTATAGTCTGTCAATGACATTTCTATATTAGGGTGGAATCTGAAGTAAAACAAACTACTGTGTTTTATTATCTTTTTATTCTGGGTTGTTCTTTCAAGATCAAGAAATAAAGAACTGAGTAAGTCCTCTCAGTATGACATTAATCAGAAGCCTGGACATGACAGAATTTTCATTTATTTAGGATTCCAAAAGGATCGTGGTAGTTTGGACTCTTTAACCTGTAGTGTCTGTTATTTAGGTTTGCTGATAATAGATGTTGGACTTGAAAGAACTGTCAGGCACTTTTTACCAAATTCTTATGGGGGTTCATATAACTTTAATGAAAGTTAATATGTGAGCATGACTGTTCAGCGAAGTTGAGAACAGCATTGGGACTAATTTAAATTCTGCAAAGTTGTAAGAGTTCAAATAATGTTAAAATGGGATTTATAAACAGCTGGCACATATGATTTGCTTTAAGAAAAGACAGAACAAGTCCTAGGAGAAGTCGTGCGCAGCCACAGCTGAAGAATCTACTGATTGTACCACGCTTTTCATCAGCAATACTGAACAACTGAACTGTTCAGTGCATTCAAAAAGACCCCAAATTATTCTTCTTTAAAAAAATAGTACTCTTAGGTGTTTTTGTGGCTTGAATTTTATTTATTATGGATGTTGAAACAGTTTAGTGTTCCGTAGCGAGGGGCCGTGAACATGTACAATTACCTAACTGTGGAATATACTTAGGGATGAAGTAAGAGGTTTTTTATATGAAATTATACTTCTTACAGTTTTAAAGGTTGAGGGCCTTGACAAAGAATGAAGGTGTGTTATCTTAAGATTTTTATGTCCTACAAGGATTAATTTGATGTGTGTGTTGGTCGTCTCAGTTTTTGACATGCCGGTTGTGTCTTCTTTCCATGTAGGTTTATTTAGCCCGAAAAGAAGGGTCATCCTCTGCTTCCATCAGCTGGAAGTTTGAGTGCAAGTCAGTCGGTTTAAAAATAGATAACGTTTCAGTTAGGACAAGCAGCCAAACGTTTCAGAGTGGAAGAATACAGTGGAGACTTCACTCTCCAACAGCAGAAATTTCTCTGATAGGAGGTAAGTGTGGAATTTAAATAATGAATTATATCATGCAGCAGAGGTGTAACTGGAAATAAATAGTTTATATGGAGAGAGTACTGTGCAAACACTAAAAACAAAGTATGAATATTCTTTACTTTTCCAACGGCGTTTCTTAGCAAGGTCAAGAGAATAGTGTGCATTTAATTAAAGCTGCTACAAAACTCAGTTTTATTAATATACACAGCCCTACCTACAACAGAGCAGGGCAAGAAGGAACAAAGAGTGAATACAAGATACTTGTGTCTTACTAGGAAGGATAGATGCTTCTGTGTCTGGTGGCGAATGAACCTGAGTAGCTGCAACTGAGATCCTTAAATATCCATTACGGCTTAGCCTTTTTAACGTGCATTATATATTATATGCTGTCTGGAGCTGTGGCTTACTGAATTATTTATCTTTTCCTCCAATAGATAAAAATCTTTGCTCCTATTCAGATTTTTCTGGAGCAACAGAAGTTGTGTTGGAAGCAGTTCTAAATGGAGGGGATGGTGAAGCTGCATGGCAACACACACAGCTGTTTAGAGAGAGCTTAACAGGATATGGAGAAAATTGCTTGGAGATAATTATAAAACTCAGTGACCTCTGAGAATCTGAACTGCAGAAATGTATTTTAGATTCCTTGAAGACATTACACCATGGATACAACATGAAGATTTGGTTGGCAATTCCTCTTCATCCTGCTGGCAGCTTATTTCCTGTTTCACTGCTTCCATTAAACCAACTTGAAACTGTACGTGTATTGAATAGGTAAACATCACAATGAAAACCTCTTTGCTATGAAAACAAACACCAAAATTAAGGGATTGAACCATAAAGTACCCTTTTCCTAAAGTTTACAATGAAAAGGAAACAATTTTTAGGAAGCAAAACATGATCGTAGAAGCACAAAGCAATTGTAATTGATTTTAATTTGGAATTTTGGGATTGGCTTGCTGTTTTTTTGGGGTTTTTATAATCTACTAGGAAAAGTTGTTTGAATTCTGTTTTCCAATTACAACAGATGCTTGTGATGATTTTAAAATAAGTTAAACAGATTTAGACATTTTAAAAATGTTTAATTTTGTGTAGTATCCAGAAGTGCTGAAATTAAGTTAATTTTAAGATTGCTTCAAAATTTCCTTGTTAGATGTCTAAGTATTAAAGCTGTGTTTAATACCTAAGAACTATTTGGAAGCATGACAGTTGCTGGGAAAATAACCTCATTTTGAAAGAAACGTTCATTATGTACCTAAAATTGTCATGGCCTGTGATACGAAATTGAGGCTTAAAACTGAGTAAGAACATCATTTTTTTCTATGAAAAAATAGGTTATTCATTATAAATACTTTTTAATGCTATTAATTCAGATTTGCTTAATAAATCTTTTAAAAGGTAGGCATGTAGGTTGAAATCCTTTTAAGCTATTGTCTTGACTTGCTCTAAATACTATTCCCAAATTTGATGTAAAAGCATATACATTTTTTTTCATTAATGCAGTGTTTAAATTTATTTTCAGACAATATAATAATAAAAATACTATCCAGGAGATGTCAGATGTTGCAGTGCTCTGAATAAAGCATGGAGTGAGTGTTCAGATTAGATAGTCTTTGTCAGAATGTGAGGAAGGCTATGCCCGGATTTTACAAGAGATTTTCTATTAAAGAACTAAAATGCAAAGTTCAAACTATGGTTTTATTTTAAAATAAGTGAGAATTAAGGATGATGTTCTTAAGATCAGTGTTTTTAAAGTTCTTCTTCCTTTTTCTGATCTTTCCAACCTCTGTATTGATTTGAAGTGTTTGTCAAAAATAATTTATGTTGAAATAAATGTTTGCTGACCTTTCAACAAATCTAAGCAAATATAAAACTATTCAGATTTTATTAGAAAACTGCATATGTACAGTGAACACAGGCAACTTAAAAAATAGTAGATTATGGCAGCTCAGGAGTTTCAGAACAATATGTTATGGATTATATACTTTACTTCAAAATGTAAATGGACAGTTTATGAGGAGGATTACAAGAGTCTCCCACCCGTAATACAGAACAGCACAGTGATAGGGTACTGTATGGAAGGGTGTTTATCAATGCTTGACTAATGCAAAGTGAATTTGCCCATCTCCATTTAAAACTACTTATGTATGTGGTTTCAGCTAAATGCTTTTTCTGAGATTTTGAGTGGGAACCCAAAAGAAAAGTATTTTAGGCTAGTAAGTATACTACACTGGAAGAAAAAAGGAAAGGAAGACAACTCAGGTGCCACTAATGAACAAAATTTTTTCCACTTAATATTTTGATAGCTGAAAAAGTTACTGCATTAAGACAGAAATTGTTTTTGCAGTGTATTACTTAGAGGACCTTGAAGAATTGCAGAATTCCTAAATGCATCTGATAATTTGAAATCAGAAGGCAAAATAAATTCAAAAGTGGTAAGATAATCTTCTCATAATTTTGGTCAGAATCTCTGGGGGAAGAGTAATAGCTGCAGATAACTTAAAACTGTAAAGTAATTGAAGTCCATTTTTAAAATGTTTGAATGAATTAAAAAGATGGAAAAATGCCTTGCCAGTCTAATTAATCAAGAAGTACTTCTGTATATATAAGATCACATGCAATGAATAGAAGTGCTTATTTTAGGAAAGAATTAATAAGTAAAACACTCAGGCTGAATAGAGCTAACATGAAAAATTTAAACGGAACTCCTTCAGTTGTCTTTTGGAGTACCCTGTAAACAGTGAACACTTTGAATCTTGTCATACATAAGCTGTTTTAAAGGCACTAATTTTCTCTGTAGGTCTCCATTTCAGCCCAACTCTTAATACTTCTAAATTTTTTTTTTTTTAAACCAGAGGTAATTCCTCATCCACAGTTGTTTAATGTTAGCTTACAGTATCCTGAATTTGCAATGTTATATGGTGGAAAGACCCGTGCTGCAATCTGCTCTAAAAGTATGGTTTTTAAGTTATGCTGGCAGTGGTACAATACTAGATGAGTGATAGATGTTGATCAGGGCACATGTAGATAGAAGTCAGTGCTTACTCAATTTTTTAGAAGTTTGAGGAGGTGGAGATTAAATGGGGAAATTAAAAATACTGTTGCCTAGAAATGTATGGCTTAATACAGGTAAAATGAGCAATGTTTTCTAGAATCCAGGTTAGTCAGTACATTTTAAAGAACAACTGGCTGTCCACTGTGCCATGTGTGGGTGCCTTCAATGGTTGCACTGAGGTGTAACAGTGAAATCTTTTCCATTAAAGTTTACATAAATACTGTACTACCCAGTTAATGCTTGCAAACTAATTTTGGGGTGCATAGCTTCCAACAGAACTATGTGGGAGCCTGTGCACAGAATTCTTCCTTTCAAACAAGTACTTGTTGTACTGTTGTCTGTCTAGCGTTGATCATCCAGCTGTTGATTTTGTCATACCCTGTTTTGATGCTTAATGCTTAGCAATTTCCTACACCCCAGGAAGTTGCTGGAAAGATGTATCCTTAAAATACATGAAGGAAGCCCCTTCTGGGCAGTGTAGAAAGAAAGCACAGGTACAAAGCACAGGTATGCAGGAATCAAGCAAACTTCGGTGTAAATTATATGCTTGCATTGAAAAGTAAGGAGTGAAAATTATCTTGTCTGGTCCTGTATGAAAATCTGCCTCCTTGACTCATCTGTTACCCTTGGAAGATTTTTCACATAGAGTGGCTTGGATGTAAGATGTAAACCCTATTATGTGCAACATCAGGAAATGTAGAACACTAAAAATAAAGTGTGTTTGTCTCCATAGTGCGGTGGAATGAAAACAGATGGTAGGCAGCACATATGTCTGCCAGAAGCTGGGAACACCCATTTGCAGAGTTCTTGCAGTTCAGAACAAAACAAGCCAAAACAAAGGAACTCCAAGAGGGGCAGAGATTGTTCCAGGCAGATAATCAGGTTATCTGTCCTCCATGCCCACACTCCTCATTTCTTTACCTTTGGTTGCTCAAGCTAGAAATGGAAGTATACTACTAGTTAAGAATTTAATGGACCTCCTTAGTATTTGTCAAAATTCGCATTTCTTAAGTTTAGGCATTATTTAAAATAAATCCCTAATTCCCATTGTAGGTTCAAACCTCTGGGTTTGGACAAAATTTAAAGTTTTGCCAGTGTTGTCCAAGTAATTCAACAACATAAAAGATGTGTCAGTGTTGAAGGGACTTCTGTATTGGCTTCATATCATATGGATGGAGAAGGAAATTGCAGACAGGTCCCTTCCTTAAGCACAGTTGCTGGAATAGACCTAGGTCTTTTCTATACTTCGAATATTTTGGGGGAATTTATTCAACATTATTGGCAGTAGTTCATCTTACCTGGTGCTGGTTCTGAAGGCTCTTTTATGAGGTACTATTGTTGCAAGCAATGCTCTATGCCTTGTACCTTATGGCCTCTCTAAACAGTAATCAGTGATGTCATGTGTATTATGTGTACCTATATGATCGCTGGTCATATAGCTGTAAACATGAGCAGAAGGGAAAAGTAATAGCTCTAATACCTGGGACAATTTTTTATGCTAGTCTTGGATATTTAATCCAAGCAGAAGGATAGTAGAGTTAAAGAAAAAAAGTCTAGTAGATAGAAAATATTCCTTCTTTAGTAAAAGTTATTTATTTCAGGAGTAGCATTTTGAGACCTTGCATCCTATATTATGGCACTTAGGATTGACCAAGTAACAAGCCAAGGTCAAATATATGTATTTTAGGTTTACAGGTATTATGAAATGTGTAAGGGCTTAAATGTGACTGTGAACAAGAGAACAGTGATTTTCTCTGTTGTTAAGATTTTTGTTTTTATTCTTGGGCTTGGGGGCTTTTTTTATGGTAAGCTTTGTAATTAGGCTTTAGCTGTGTTTATGATTAGCCTGCTTCAGTTTCTGCAGCTTTATTTTTTTTCTCATCTAACTTAAAATATATTTTAATTTGCTTTTATTTATGTACATGATTGCAGCTGTATGGTAAATACACAATGACAAAAAATAAGTTTGTTTCTTTATTTGGTAAAAGGAGATAAAAGGGATAGATTAAAAATACTCAAACTCAGCAGAAAAAAAGCAATAGTAATTAAAAGTGATGATACCCAGAAACCATCAAAATTACCAGGACTTAATAAAATTTTATGGTGAAAGAAAATGAAATGGACTACATAAACTGGCAAAAGTAGCTTCCAGTGACTGACCCTGTTTTTGAGACATTTTACAGTATGTTCATTTATATTTAGGTTCCTGAAAGTTTTCAGTAGAAGAAAATTGCTGAGACTAGTGAGCAGGTTTTTTCAAAAATCTGTCTAATATTTAAGTAATATCTGGGTTTAAGTATTTTTTTATTTTTACTAGTTTAAGCTATAGATACAATTTTAAAATTAAGAACAGGGTCCTACTGCTTGTTATAGATAATTTCTTCCTTTGTTCCAGTGAATAATCTGGATCTTTGATTGTTGAAAAAGTGTGTTTAGTGACATACTGCATCCAAGAGCTTTAGGTCCACATTATCTGTTAAGGATGTGAGATTTCAGTGTGGGATTGAGCACCTGCTTAGACTTGAAGGACTGAGTCTCCTGTTAGAGGTCTTATAAACTGGGGGAAAAGATGATTTCTCTATGTATTTTGATTATGATGTTTCGGTGTATGTTCTGTTAACTTGATCCTTTTATTCCATAATGCTATGTGTTATTTCATATCCTTGGAACTTCAGTAACATAATGTATTATCCTTGAAGTCCGAGGGGAACATATTTTCCCCACTGAAAATCATCAACTAGCAGCTTATCTCTGTCGCAGTCAAGAGGAAATGCTGGACTTACTTTAGATAAGCAGTTCAGATAACGATGCACAGACTCCCTTGTGAAACAGTCATAAGGAAACCGGCTGACGTAAGTGAATGAAGACATCCAAGAGCACTGTTTAGGCAAACTTGTGCTAAAGTAGGTGGAACAGTTGGTCACAGCCTCTTAGAGGCAATGGAAACAGCAGCGAAGTACAGAATGGAAGGAGAGAGCCTTGCTTCTCGCCTCTGCATTATTACCATCCACCATGGGAAGGATGGAAGGTAATGGAATATGTGTGTGTCCATGACTGCATTATATTAGAAGTCAAAATAACATAGTTAAGCTGCACCAGCTTTTATTTCTAGCCAAAGTGCCAGGGCAATGTATGGTGTATTAAAAAGCAAAGTTCACTACTGGCAAAAAAAGATGTAACACTTTACTGGCCAAAAGGGAAGTGCCTGGTTTTGGGCTGCATTAAGAATTGTGGAGCTGTTCTGGTTTGGTTTAGTATGAAGCATGCCCAAAACTGGTTTTGATTTGTGTTTCCTTTTGTTAGGGAGTGTAGCTTGGAGTTTCTGCCTGAGTGTGCTAACTGATTTCCATGATGTTGGCAATAATGGTTTAAAAGAGAATAGTCCCTCCCCCTTCAAAAACTAAAACAAAAGATTCAAAATAAAAAATAAAAACACCACCACTGAGGATGTAGGAGCACAAACAGGAAGTGTTAGAGGCTGGAGTTTAATTTTAACACTTGAGGACGGAAAAAAGTTAAGATCAATGCTGATTAATGAATGTCAAATTTGCATAATTTGGGGGTTGTTTAGAAAAGCTAATTGTTTCATTTTTTTTTAACCAAATATTTTTTGAAAGGAATATGTATCATCATGGAGCCATTCAAAAGGAAACGCCACCTTAGAAAGTTCTTGCTCAAGTGTTAGTACTATACTCAATCTGCCTTTATAAGTTGTCTCAGCCCCTGACAACATTATTGGTTGTATCAATTCTTCTTCTGCACTTCAAAGTCTGTCTTTGATAATGATATTTTTTAAATATAAATCCATTTGATTTTTTTTGAGTAAGGGTGAAACCCCAGAGTTCATATTCAGTGCAACAGAATTTGCAATTTTTCTTGACTATGCACTGTAACTATATATTCTGCAACTTCATTTTATAGTTTTGTTTCACATTTTAAGGCTTGCCAGTAATTCATATTTGTACACCAGCTTATTGATGAAAAAAAATTAATGAGTGACATAGAGATATGAAGAAATGGGCATTCAACTAAACAGCATATGAATAACTTTCTGAAGATAAACAGGGAGACTTACATGCATTTCTGGCCCACAGAAACAAAATCTGGGATACGAAACAGACTAAGAAACACTTGTCAGAATACATCTACCTTTTCTGCTTTTGATTTCAATTGCTTCACATATGGGACTGATTACCAGTCATGTGAGGAAATTCAACCTTTTGTAAATATTCAGTGAAAAATACAAGGTCCATCTGTGAATAGAGTGGCTGAAAGATTCTGGATGTAGAAAAAAATGAAAAGAAATACAATCAATTTCTAAAGAAAATGAGATTTACTGGCATGTGATAACCAGTTCAGTGGAAATCCAGTAGAACCTATTCTACTCCAAGGATTGAATATTAAATCCGTAACTGGGGAATATTTTATTGAAAAAGTTGTATGGAAGGGGCACTCCAGTCATGTAGTGTTACTTGTGGTTGGAGCAGGAGTAACCACGAGCAGAACTGGTCAGTGGATTTTGTGTTTAACACATTAGAATGAGAAAACCGGGACTAGCATTACATGTTAGCATTATATAATTAGTAGTGAGATGGAGGGATTCTACAATGAAGCATAAGCAGATGCTTTGTCCATGTTTTGGAAGATTCCTTTGTTTAATGTGTGATATCAGTTGTCTCCTGGGGTAACCCTCACTGTTGTCTTCACTCTTAAAAGCCCTTCCACATTCCCTTTTTCTAAACTAGTGGTTTTCATCCTTTGAAGCAATGTCTGCAGTGGCAATCAAGGCAACTTTCCAGTGACTCAGAGGTAGGATCTGGGCGCTTCTGCACCATCCCTGGATTCTGTCCTTTTCTCACTTCCCTGCTGTATCACAGGGTGGTACCCCAACCCCATACAGCCTCCATGCGTTCCCTAGTTTATGACAGCTGCTGTTCCCTCTCTGGTGGGCAGTGAGAGAAGCAAGCTGACAGTATGGATGACAGTAGCACGGTCTGCTGAGAGAATTCCTTGAATGTGGTCCGCTGAATTTACCACAGTCGTCATTGCTGGGAGACTTTGTTCGCCTCTTTTATCATTTTAGTTCCTACCTGCTTTTTGTGTTGTGTCATTTTGTCGTGTGTCCCCCGACTCCCCATGACATATTCATGGGACAACTGAATCCTCAGCCCCTATCATTCCAGTAATGTGTCCCTCACTGGTATCCTCCTATGTCCCCCGTATCATTCCTGTTCCCAGCAAGTCCACTGGCCACCAAGAATAGTCTGCTGCAGGCCTGGTAACATAGGCCTTTTCTCACATCATTTTAAGACCCACTGTCTTCCAGGAGCCTGAGGGTGGTGTAGGGCCTGCAAGGCAGGGGAAAGTGAAGCAGCAGCCATTTTAAGGGAAGGATTTTAGGACCAACATTAGAACCTAGTGTTTTTGTATGGTTATGCTTATAGTTCAAAAGGGCAATGAGGCTCCTGACCAAATGAGCAGATTTTACTTCTTGGGAAAATTTTTCTCCATATCTCATAGAAACACTACAGAAGGACAACTTCAGAAATTGCCATGGAAATTCAAAGAACTGAATGAATGACTATACATTAAGTTTGCATGCTGTGCTGCAGGTATCTGTTGTAAGACTAGAATGCTGTGATATTTTCAATTTAACTCCAGAGAATAACCCAAACAAATGCTGAATTGAGAACAATATTTCATGCCTTTTTGAAAGATTAACTATTGCTTTTTATAAATATGCAAAGACCTGTAGGATTAGAAATGCAAAGCACGGCATTCACTCCATTAACATGCTAATTCATTTAGAAGGAATTGAAAAAGTAGTTTCACTTATTTTATTTGCATGTTCCTGCTAGTCTGTTACAGAACCTGTTAAGCCACCATGCCTGAGGCACTGTTAACAACCCTGGAGGGAGCACCAGCCTTACGGATCATGGGATGTCCCACCATGGACAGCATGGGAGTAGCTAGGTCAAGAGTGGGATGACAGGCACTGCAATCTTCCTGTTTGTAAAACACAGATAAGTGATCATAAATTAGCAGGGCAGATTTAAGCATTAAATGGGAGCTGGAGGGAGGCATGGGAGCGCTGTGTTCTGCGTGTACGCTCCGCTGGGAGTACGTCTTGTTATACTGGGAAGCTTTGGAGTGCTGTGTGCTGTGCCTGGCTTAGGAGATGTTTGGCTTTGTGGCTAAAAGCAGTCATGCTGGTTTGGTGAAGCAACTCAGAGCTGAAGCATGTGCAGTGGGTTATGTTTGAGTGCTGCAGCTTGTGCTACGTTCCCATGGGTTGGTAAATGTGCCTGCCTATATGGCCTGTAACTGTGCTCCCTCTTTACTCTGTAGTTAGCTGGTGTGGTTCTGGCTTTGCTGTACTTCAACAGCAGCTGTCAGGAAGGAAAGCATTGTTTTCTCTGAATTCTCTTAAATTCTGCACAGCAACTCAAAATTAGTACCTTTAATTATTTGGGTGAATGAATTGTTTGATTAGAAAGCTGAGGAAAGCTTTATGATTTGAGAATTAAATGTCGCAAAGAACCATATGTATGCAATTGATCTCTTAAACTTTAGCTGTTCTGTGACTTCAAGTATTTCATTGTGTTTTCAGCCTTTATGCCAGTGTGCTCTTTCATCATCATTACTCATGTCCCAGAGAACTGAGTCCAACATATTTTGGGAGAAATGATAGAAAATAATGAGCAATTAAAAAAAACTAGGTTAGCAAACCAGCGGAATTCTCATGCATGAGAACTAAGAAGTGACTTTTCAATAAACTAACTGTAAGATGTAAAGTAAAAAAGGAGTTTCCATGCTTCCTATCATGAGTCACAAGAGAAATGAACTCGGCAGAAAAATGTCATGTTTCAGTAGCATGTCCAACATGTCTCAAAGGGTGCAGGAACATAAAAGAATCTGTAATAATATGTCTGTGTTGTCCCGAAGAACTAATGTTAGTACTGGTTCCAAAGTAAATGGAATTCTGACATGGTTAGTGTCAAATAGTTTCAAAAACTGCTAGAAAATATATTGATACATAAACTGCATTTTCTAATTTAAGACACATCAGAGGAAGGAAAGCACTGAATGGGACAGAAACTGTTACTATGTTGCAATTCCTGGATAATGTGTATTGTCTTTTCATGAAAACCTGACAAATTCATCTCACTTACCTGGAAATAGAAGAATGTGAGTAGCAGTAAAAGCCAAGGTAAAAGGAACCACACTACTTTCAGATAAATTTCAAGAGCTTCAGAGCTTCCCACTCTTCAAAGGCTTTCTGCTATAAAAGCTTCCAGCAGAAGAGCATATGTGGAATAACAAAGCTCAGTAAAAACCAACTAAATGAAAAGGAAGGTGAGTTGTTATTACAGTTCTATAGCATGATGGTAAAAACTTTGGCATAAGCTTGCTGTGAGGCACAGTACAGGAAATATATTCTCTCTAGCTGTTATCTAGGAGCACAGGGTATCACTAAGTTGTTCCTTGCAAAATTAGTTTTAAAAAAATGAGTGTGATTATAGTATAACAGTTAACAGATTTGTTGCAAAAATAGATATGCTGCCTTTTTTCACACTTAGATCTGTCAGTAAGATAAAACATACAGTACCTTTTCTTTGCTTCATAGTTTGCAAGAAATGAAGGAATAGTGTAAAAGAACTGCATTGATGAAAAACATTTTCCTTTACTGTTCTGCAAGTTAAATCCACTGTAGGTTTCAAAAAGAAATGTATAAAATAATGAGGACTACAGCGTCCATATTGTTTAGGTTAAAAAAACCCACAGGTATATGTGTATCAAAGCAAGTTACTTTTAGCACATCCTGTAGATGAAAAACTTTTTTCTACAACATTAAAGTGAATTCACAAATTATTAAAGCACATGTATTCAAAGTCATTCAAAAGACTGTTTTTCTTCCTCACAGGTGACAGCCAAGAATCTTAAATCAAAGAAAGATACGCTATGGTCAGGATGCAGCTTTCTGAGGTGCTTAGAAATGGGAAGATGCTTTTGGAAACCATGCTGGACTGAAGACCTAGACTGAGATTCCCAGACTCTAATAAAAGTCTGGCATAGCAAAGTGCTGGCTCAATGATGCCTAAGCAGTCAAACATATTGTCCTGGCCAGTACTGAAAGCTGTTGCTACTGCAACTTCTGCTGCCTCTACCAGCAGTGGCTACACAGTGAGCAAGAGGCATATAAGAGCCACTGATCTGGGTGATTTTGCTTCAGCTGAAAACTGAGGTAATGTGTTCTTATATTTCTCTAAGAAAAACAGGAGTGCACTAAGGATCATGAAGAATCTGCAGAGCTGATTGGAGCAATGTGTAAGGTATGTAATGGAAAGAGAATATAAGCAGTGTTAGTGGGGTAAAAATAGAACAGGAGACCATAACCTAAACATAAAATGATGTTTAATGTGTTGCATTTGGTACTTTATTTACCCATTCTCCTAATAAATACAGCAAGACTAAAATGCTAAGCAGAAACACCACTATTGAAACAAATAATGGAGGACAGCTGCATGGTATCTGCGAGAGAAACATTCAGACCCAGAAATATCAACTAAAACAAAGGGATAACAAAAGATTTTTTATTAATTTCTCATCATCTTTGCTTAATAATAATACCTAAGGAAAATAGAAAAGTGCATGAAGCAGCTAGCAGTGACCATTTTAAAATGCTGCTTGCCCAATCACCCAAGCTGTTGAATTACATAACTCCTATTGAAATAAATAGGACCTGCTGCTGCCA
Organism: Corvus brachyrhynchos; assembly: GCF_000691975.1. Taxonomy (NCBI): domain Eukaryota; kingdom Metazoa; phylum Chordata; class Aves; order Passeriformes; family Corvidae; genus Corvus; species Corvus brachyrhynchos. The sequence goes on from NW_008237681.1 coordinate 2,501,728, forward strand.
AGCTTTGTTACAAATGAGGCCACCTGAGAAACTGTTGAATAGCTGACCTATAACAAGTAATTTTTAGGGAGTTGTAAATTCAGATAATGCTTATGGTTAAGTGCGTGGCTGAGTCTTGTGTACATTTTACCTGTTTAGCTATACCCTTTATTTTTTTTTAGTTCAAGTATACATCTTATTTTTGTAATTACTTTCTCAAAGACTTTTGAAAAATTAATTCTCAAAAGCCTTAGAGTAGTCTGCTGACATAAGTAAGCTGAAACAATGTATTTAAGCAAAGAGAATTATTAGTAAACAGGTTACTGGAAAGAATAACAACTTCAGTCAGCTAGAAAAGAATATTCACAAAACAGTATTTCTGTGTAAACTTCCTTTTCTAAACTGCCTTGTAATTGTCAGAAGAACACGCTAAGCATATTCCCTGTGCTGTGGGCTATAAAAGAGTAATTCAAATTTTAGGCCATCTAGTACCAAATCAAAAACATCCTGGTCTAGTAATTCAAAGCACTAAGGCAGTATAAACTCAAGCTGCCAGTATAAATTTGCTCTAAGGGTTTCTTCATTAATTTGTTGGATAGGTAACTGCAAACTCTGACTGTCTGTGGTTCTGCTATTCCATGCCTGACTAGACCCTTCATAGTTATCCCAGACTTTTCTTTTTGTTAGTTACTTCTTCTTGTCTTCCCCACTTTCTGTGCTCAGGTGTATTTTTAGCTCATGTCCTCATGTGTGCCTACCCTATCCCTCTTTCAGATGGATGTTCACAGATCATTCACCCAACCCTTTTGTTGCTCTTTGCCTCAGATATTAATTTGTTCAAGTATTCCAAAACTTGTGGCCTCCTTCTCTTTTTGCCTTTGACCTCAGCATAAACTATGTGGGTGTATTGGGCACGCTTTAATGACATGCTCTGCCTCGGTGGAGGTTGAGCCATCTGCCTCTCTTGGGTCTTTCCTGAGACTTTTCTCTTCTTGGGTTACCACAAGAACCACACAATTCCCTTCTGAGAACGGGGATGCAAATGCACATCCTGACCTAGTCATCATTGATTCCAGTCAAAACTGGTGGTACAGTGAAGCTGTGCAGAAAAGCTTGGCCTTTCTATTTCCTCCTCATAACTACTAATCATAAATCAAAACATAATGTGTCTGAGGTGATTGAATTTTAGCTCAAGAGAGCAAAGTACCATCTCTTCAGACATTTTGCAGAATAGTGGTTTCTCTGCTGTCTACATCAGTCATCACTTTTCCCCACAGATTCAACATACCCACACATGCCTTGTATAGAAACAACTCCTTCACCTTCCTGTCATTCCAGGAATGAGTAGACATGACCTTTTGGTATTAGGAAGCAGTCTTGATACTCGGAATCTATCATGGATTTCTGTCTGGAAGACTGCAGAAACACACTGGTAGTAGGGACCTTCAATGAACAAGGAGAGTCTTCCTGGGTAAAAATGAATTGTTGCTCACATTTTCTTGCCCAAACAGTCTTGGGTGAACTACTAGGAACAAAACTTCATGTTTTAGTCAAAAAGAAATTCCAAATTCTTTGGAAAGAGAGAGCTCCTTTTCAGAGGGGCTGGAGTAGAAGGACAGTAAGAAAGAGATACGTGGCTAACATCAGAAAAGCTACTCTAGGAAAACCTAGCATGCTTTGCAATATTCATCCCCCTGAGCTCAGGGGAGTGCCTTTCTGAATGGCATGGCATGCCCAAACCTTGCTGGCTGTTTGCATTCTCCACGCTGATTAACAATGCTATAATGCAGTTGGTGATTCCCAGCCACCAAATCACAGCAATCTGCCTCTCAGCTCAGTATAACTGCTGAGATGGCCACTGCTATCTCATGTATGTTCAGCACAGACCTCAAAATACATCACTTTCTCCATTCTGTGTTTTTTTCCATTGTCTTTGTCCCTTCAGGTGTTTGCAGCTTTTCCAACTGCCACAAACTCTTCTAAAAGACTCAGATGTTAATAGCATGGATACTAATTCTATTAATGTTGAGAATTCCTCCCAGTATGGCCAGCTCAGCCTCCTCTGCTTCATCTCTGCATGCAACTTCTCTTGCTGTATGTGGTCACTGCACAAAGGAGCTTTCTTCTATACAAGGAATTTCAGTACAAATATTTTTAATTTCTATGACCAGGATCTGCCTTAGCAATAACTTTGTTTATGCTGTTCAGTGAAAATGTGTCGCAGTTTAAGACTGAGCTGACAGTAAGGAGACTGGGTGGGCTTGGATACTAAAGCACTTCTCGTCACAGATAAATATTTAAACTTTACGAGTGACACAACTTCCCTGTTCTGTATGAGACCGAGCAGTTCAGGCTAGGGGCCAAGCAAGTCAGTGTGATGGTCTCTAACACAACCTGCCTCTTCTGCAGCAGGGAGATGGTGTGATCCAGGAAGAAGTCAGATGGGTCAGTGCAGCAGTCCCAGCCATGAGATGGGCAGTCCATGACAGAGCCCAGGGGTCCCTGTAGCTAACTGTGAGGACTCTGCTGGACCTCTTCCCCAGCAACAACCTGGAAGTAGCATTCACAGCTTGCCCCACTTGGGTTTTCCACACCTCTGGCAGCAGCACAGCACTTAACAGGTTAGTCACTGTGGAGGAATTGGAGGGTAAACAGGGTTTAAGCTGTCCAAACCCTCTGTCAAACTGTCACAAAGTGGTATGTTGTTCCTGGAGGATTAAGATGGAAATGACCTGGTGTTTTTCAAGAGACTGGTTCTGGAACAGTCTGGCCCCAGGAATAGCTACTGACAAACGTGCCATGGATACATCAGGTATGTAAGTCTAGGGCACGGTTCAGCTGAGAGTGTCAGGCAGTGCATTGAGAGTGCACACCCACAGAAAAACACTAGTGTGGCCTCTTGCTAATTCAACAAAGGTGTTTGAGATACAACTGTGTAAGTACACATGACCTGGCTAAATTTATATCGTTAGGTGATCCAGCCATGGATAGACTTTTCTTCAATACTTTGGAACCATGGCCTGAAACTCATTCACAAGCAATGGAGTACAAGTATGTTGGTCACTCTCATATTGTACTGCCACAACCCTACTCAATAATTTGATCAATTATTTCAAAATTATGTTAATTAATTATAATGAAATTTAAAAATGCAGTAGAATATGGAAATTACTTTATTGCAAGTGTAAATATTTAATATTAAAATATGCAATGTTTGTTTATACCTTATTAGAACTACATACAATGTGGAATGTATAATGTAATGGGCATCAACTTAGCTTCATAAATATTTTAGCACAAGATTACACTTTTTCCTTTGTAGTTTACGGAAAAGTGAGAGCTGTGATCGGTCATTTAAATAAGTGGTTATATCCGAGTATGTTCACAGAGTAGATAAATGCACATAGTTTCACAAATAGTCATGTTTTAGGCTGAGTCCAGAAAAGCTACAGGGAAAGAAAAGGTTTTATTAGATAGCAAGTAAACTAGAAGCAGCAAATAACTTAGAAAAGATGGGAAGTTTGTGCATACCAAGTACAGAAATACTAAGAGATCACACATACAGCTGTCTTACTGCTAAAATGATTGAACACAAAGTAGTATTACAATAAATATTTTGCTTACTAAAAGCAGTAGTGAAACTGGTTTAAGTAGATTATTATTTTGAAGGTCTGTAGGGTACTTCTATTTATGTTATGGTCTCCAACTATGAGGACAAGTAAATCTCCAATGAATTGAAACAGGACTTTGCGTGTACTATCTCAAGGGTTTAAAATGTCACACAATAAGTGTGAAGTATTTGACATAAACTGGTAGTGCGTAATTTGGGCATGTTGCATCCAGTAAAGTATTTCCACTCCTATCAAAATGTTATGGCACTTGAATTTGATTCACGCTCAAATCTACTTCTGTTTTAACAGGGATCACTTAAAATGTGATGAGCAATCCCATTTCACTGCATCACCTCTGCAGTCCACAGAAGCAGCTGCTTGTAATCTCGTGAGAACTTTGTCCCACAATCCTACATGACTAGGAATGGAACCACTCAGCATACACATATAAGTATTAAGGATAAAACCAGCATCAACAATAAGCCAGTAACATGCTGTGCAGCTAGTGTAGTATAGGATGAGAATTAGATAAAAACCAACTTGGAAAAAGTAATTTCAAAGACTAAAGAAAATGCTTGGGGGAATGTCAGCATTTCCTCATAAATCTGCTCCAGCATGACACAGACTGAACATGTCTGACCATGCACGTTCAAAGATCAGTAACTGCCAAGAAGAAACTCCCTCTGTCTCTCTCTAATATATATGGAATTGGCTGCCTTCAATTGAGATGGCTATCTTCTACTTGGCTCATGTTACAAAAGGCACACTTCCCACACTAAGAACAGCCTATTTACTAAACAGCTGGAGCTAATGAGAACATGGTACACTGATGTTTGGGACTTGCTCTGTTTCAGACTTACTGTCTGAATACAGTAATGGTCCTCTACCAGTGCAAAAAGCTTTGAACAGATGCACTCCTCTGTTTTCTCTGATTCTCACAATATTCATTGCAGCAGTTCACTGTACATGATTCATTTTAACGGGTCCTACATATAAATTTGAGAGTTTGGAAAAAAAAAGAAAAATCAACATGGTTCTAATCAGCAAGCCCAAAATTCTGAAGCACTCGGCATACCCCTGCAAGTGTTACCTTCTGGTTCTGCATGAACTGCTCTTTATCTTGCCCAAAGTAGAAGAAAACACAGCCTGCAGCTCAGAGGTACATGCAGCTGCAATAAAACTAGGCTGGAACAGATAACTTACTGTCCCTTCTAGGCAGATGCCATTATTTTCCATAATCCCTGTGCAGCACTTAGTTTAATAGGTTCCTTAGAAACTGGCAGAGTAAAATTATGCTAAATAAGCAATATTTACTAGAAATTCTTCTGATCCTTCCCTTGAGGCATAATTGAACATTACAACTGACTCCTCAAAAGTGGCTGTTCCATTTCCAATCCCTTTACTCCTTAGCAAAAGCATTTTGCAAAAGGAAAAATCTTTAAATTATTGCTCCTTTCAAATGATTCTCTTTGGATACCAATTTGTTTACTAGCTTAGATGCAGTGCTCCTACTAATCCCTCCTTTTGAGACTTTACATTCATAATAATTCAAGGAGTGGAACAGGCTGGACTAGGTAGGTCCTTTGCATTTCACACAGCAGAATGAAAATTACTAATTGAGAAGCTGCATGTGGTGAAGCATTTTTCTAAGCTTATTAAAAAATCTGATTATAATATTTATGGTCATATATATATATATACACTTTTGGAAAGTATCTAAAACTGTACATATTTTTCATGCTCGTACCTAAAATGACATGAATTTTGGGTTTTGTACATATCATTTAGGCCTAGGACACAGATGCTAAGTTACACCACAGCATTTTTTTCAAAAGGGCAGATATTTTAGAACAGGGTTGTGTGCTGTGTACAGAACGGGGTGCTGTGCTCTGTGGCCCTGCATGGTGATGCTCAAGTGTAGGTTAAAAGATCTGTGAGCTGTCCGAGTTAACTCCTCGGGCGATCCCCAGGGCCCAGAAGAGGGCAGTGGGCTGTAAACCCTCCTGCCTGGAGCACCGGGACTGCCACCCTGCTGGTACCGCCGCACCCCCGAACCCCTGTCCCCCCTCTCGCATCACCTCTTCTCCGCCCGCGCATCGCAGCATCATCCACCTGGAACACCAGGAAAACGGGACAGCCGTGCTCTTCCAGTCTCCCCACCAATTTCCCTGTGTGGTCACGTGGAAGCGAGGCCTCTGCTTTCCCACCATCTGAGGTGGGCTGAGGCAGCCCGTAGCTGGCCCGGCAAGTGGGCGCTGCTTCGTCCCGATCCCGATCCCGATCCCGATCCCGATCCAACCGCTCTACCTCCCCTCGCGCCGCCCCTCGAGCGCGCCGCAGCGCCCCCGTGCGGGCCGTTTGCGGCTTGTTGCCACCCTCAGTGACGTCACACGCGCCCTCTCCTTCTGGCTTCT